>NW_006408679.1:2347116-2363539 GCF_000296735.1 Chrysochloris asiatica | reverse complement strand
ACTTGGAGTCCTGGTTTAGCAGTAATGGACCTCAAAGTTGGTTTGAATCAAAAGGTCAGCAGTTGAAACCCACCAGACACTCCTTGGAAACCTTATACAGGGCTCCCATGAGTTGGAACCGACTTGATGGCAATTAACAACATATATTTACATACACAATTTGGGAGAAAAATTTATACTGAGCCCATATTCATACATGCTATACATGTTTTTCTTTTCTACTTTGAGACTGCCAGTTGATCTGTATAGTGTAAAAATTATACTGCCATTTTCAGATTTATACTTCTTTTTATAGATAATAATTTCTATTCTGTGGTCATACTGATTAAGGGGTTACCATGGACACACATATATGGTGAGAAATTAGAGTAGGTTTATCGTCCTATCAGTATACTTGATTTCTGCATCTGGAGCTTTCATGCCTTAATAATGGTGGTGGTGGTGGTGGTTGTGTACTGTCGAGTTAGTGCAGACTCACAGGACTCTATATAGCGTTTCTAAGGCTGTGAATCTTTACGGGAGCAGAAAGCCTCATCTTTTACCTGTGGAGCATCTGGTAGATTTGAACTGCTGAACTTGCAGGTTAGCAGCCCAGCTCGGAATCCACTAAGCTAAATTGGATATTATCTCTGCACAGTGAGGCATCAGTGGTTCAATGTAGAATTCTTGCCTTCTATGTGGGAAACCTGGGTTTGATTCCCAGCTCATGAATGTTATGTGCAGCCAGCAATCAATTGTCAAGGGAGGCTTGCATGTTGCTATATTATTGAGCAGATTCCAGCATAGTTTCCAGATCGTGACAGACAAGGAAGAAAGGCCCGCTGATCTACTATGAAATTCAGACAACGAAACACCATAGATCACCAGTCAGATTCCTGACTAGTCATGGGGATGGCACAGGATTGGTAGTGTTTTCTTCTGTTGTGGATGGGGTGGCAAAGAGTTAAGGGCCAACTCGACAGTCAGCAGCCAGTAGCAATAATCTCTGTGCCCGGTACTTTAATTGTACAAGGCACTTTGCCTATATTATACAATGATGGAATTTAAATAGGATAATATAGGATATAGGATAAAAATAAAAACTATTATTAGCCCCATTTTACAAATGCGAGAACTGAGGTTTAGACATCCTAAGTATATCACCCAAAGTTAACTATTTATAAAATGACAGGGTGGGATTATTGCCCAGGCCATGGCAGAGCTGTCCTGGAACCACCCCACTGTAAGTCTCCCATTACTCAGGACAGGCTGGCTTGAGGACAGGCCAATGAGAGCGGCGCTGATTCTACTGTCAGGACTTACCTTGAGTGACTCATCCAACTCCTAAGCTATAAATGAACCACGTGGGCCAGAAACTTTCTGGAAGATATTTATCTAAATACATCGCATAGGAAATCCTACCACAGAAATCAGGCCAGAGAGGCAATGTTTGGTGGAAGAGCTCTCTGCCCTCACACCCCTGTTTCCTGACCTCAGGGTCTCCCCATGGCAGTGGCTCCCAGAAACTGCTTCCTTATCAGGGAATGTTGAAGAGCACAGTTTGAGTACCAGGAAAGTGGACGATTCCTAAGGCACCTTACACAAAGCCCAACACCTACCAATATAAGCTGCTCCATCAGTCACCATGTACTTGTTGCGATTTAATTTAGGAAAGGTGCTATTCTTTTGTTCTTTTGTAGTACAAGCGTTCTCTCTTTCCAGATCAAAAAATTTCTGTAAGACAAAGGAAAATAAAGCAGGTGAATAGAAAATGTTTTGATCTTGTTCAAAAGCACAAAAGAGTGTATTATCCAAATATCAACAATAGACCTCATACTGGGCTGATAAAGTCACCATCTTGTGACTTCATATAGATGAAGCTATTTTTGTTCTCAAGGCTATATAAGTAACAAGAGAGAAAATTAGCATGCTCAACTAGGTCTATAAAGAACACTTTTAAGCAACAACATGAACACAAAAAAAATCATTCTTTCAAGAGGGTGAGGGCCAGAAGGTTGTTTAATTCTAATTGTCTTATTCACCAGGGTGCACTGGCATTTGAAATCTGCCTCAGGATGCTTTCTGTTGAGCATGCCAATGAACGGAATTAATATTCCTACATGTTGCATACATTATAAGAAGTAGCAAGCCTATCTCAATGACTAGCTGATTAAACTGGGGATTTGCAAAGGTCAAAGTAGACTTTGCCAAATGAACAAATAAGTTCTTTCTAAACACCTAAGTCTATAAATTCTTTTAATAGGTAACTAAAAAAAAATTGCCACTTCAAACCAAGAATCCTAAGTTTCAACTTTACCGTGACCCAACAAGCAACATTCCAGTTCAACTAAGGCCAGGGCTGGGAAGATGAGAGGAAGGGTTTCAGAATAGATAGGAATGGCTGGCTCTGTGCTTTAGGTGTCCTCTGAATTTGCTAAATGTTTAGCAAATTAAATAAAGCTGAGAGTTCCTGGTGCCAGGCTGCTAACCAAAAGGAGGAGGGAGGTTCACATCCATCAAGAGGCACCTTGGAAGAAAGGCCTGGTGATCTAATTTAAAAAAATCAACCATTGACAACCCTATGGAGAACAGTTATACTAGTTCTCTTCTGACACACATGGGCTTACCTTGAGTTGAAGTAGATCCTATGGTAACAGTTTTATCATTTATTTAACTTTTTTATTTTTATTGTGACATGTGTGAAGGTTTACAGAGCAGAGCAGATATGTCCATTCAACATTTCCTACACACTTTATTTCATCATTGAATATAATCTTCACAATGTAACATTGCTCACCCCACATCCTCCCTGTGTTTTCTCATTCCATTCTTCCTCCTTTCTTAACCCTTCTGAACTTTGTCCTTGGGTAGATGCTATCCTTTCAATCTCAAATGGTTGATAATTATAAGGTGTGGATGCTTTTTCAGTGTTATTACTCTTTCTATTGTTTGGTTGAAAATTGAGCCATGTGGTAAGATCACTTATAGACCTGAAGGGTGACTACGGGCCATAGTGTCTGGGACTCCACCAATCTCGAACAGACCATTGTTGTTGTTGTTGTTAAGTGTCATCGAGTCAGTTGTGACCCACAGCACCCCTGTATAGGGTTTCCGAAGAGTGACTGGTGAGCTTGAACCGCCGACCTTGTAGTTCAAATCAACTTTGCAGTCCAGCGCTACACCAACAGACTTTTCCTATAATCCAAGACCCTATGTGATCCCTTTCAAGACCTTTTCTTGACTTCTTATAATAGTGGTCTCATATCACATCTGTCCTGTTGTGAGTCCTGGTGTGGTGCTGTAAGATAAGCACTGGACTGCAAACCAAAAGGTCAGTGGTTCAAACCCATCAGCCGCTCCTTGAAAACCCTATACAGGGTCACTATGAGTCAGAACCAACTTGACGGCACTTAACAACAACAACAATTTCACTCAACATAATGTCTTCCAAGTTCATCCATGTTTTGTAGATTCATTGCTATTCTTAAATGTTGCATTGCATTCCATGATTTATGTACCAGTATGTTTATCCATTCTTCCATTAATGGGTATTTAAGTTGTTTCCATCTTTTTGCTCTTGTGAACAATGTTGTGAGGACCATAAATCAATTTGTGTTGAGAATCTTATTTCTCTAGAATTTACATCAAATAGAGGAATTGTTGGATAATATGTCCTGGTGTGGCACTGAAAGATAAGCACTGGACTGTTAACTGCAGGTTGGTGTCTTAAGCCTACCAGCTGCTCCTTGGAAATTCTATACAACGTCACTATGACTTGGGACCAACTTGATGGCATTTATGGTATTTCTCTTGGCTAGTGCATTTAATTTGTTTATATTCAGTGTAATTATCTGGAGGTATGAATTGATTTCTGTCATTTTGCTCTGCGTCCATAATTTTCTGTGTTGTTTTGTTTCTGGCTTTTTTCTTCTTCATTGTTGTTCTAGTGTGTACTAAAACTTTATTATTTCCCTACATTTTATTTTGATGAGGTTTATTAATTTTCTTTGAGTTTGTGGTTAAGTGCTGTTGAGTCGGTTTCGACTCATAGTGACCCTGTATAGGGTTTCTGATGAGCAACTGGTAAGTTTGAATGACCGACCTTGTGATTCAAACCACGCTTTCGCTCCAGTGCTTATCCTACAGTGCCAAAACTAGTTTGTTAATGTCTTCCTGAGTTTAAAACTGTCTGTTCTTTCTTTAAATCTAATTGACTTCCTCTCCATTTGGAAGTTCTGTAACTACACTATCCCCTCTTTATACTTTGTAATTGTTTTCATTTACAAATCGATACGCCTGTTTTCATATTTTCAGTCTTGTAGGTTTGTTTTACTTTGGATGTTTCTATTCCTGGGTTGACTTCTGTGTGGTATTGCAGTGTATGTTAATCTCAGGTTGTTTTCTGCTCTTGTTGGTTCTCTGTTTGAAGAACTCCCTTTATTGTTTAGTATTTCTTGTAAGGCTGAGCTGGTTTTTACAAATCTCTTTAATTTATGTTTATCTGGAAATGTCCTAACTTCACCGTTATATTTGAGGGAAAATTTTGCTGGTTAAATCTTCTTGGTTGGCAATTTTTTTCTTTCAGAGTTTTATATATGCCATCCCCTTGCCTTCTTGCCTGCATGGTTTCTGCTGAGCAGTCAGAGCCTATTCTTATTGTTTCTCCTTTGTAGGTAACTTTTCATTTTCCTGAGCTGCTTTCAGGATTCTTTCCTTGTGTTTGGTTTAGAAACGTTTACTTGTGATGTTTTGATGATTTTATTTTTAGATCTGTCCTGTTTGATGTTTGTTCTGTTTCTTGAATGCGTATCTTCTTGTCGTTCATACTATTAGGGAAATTTTCTTTCAGCAACTCTTTGACAATTTTCTTTGTGTTTATTTTTGTCCTCTTCCTATTCTGGAATTCCAGTCATACCCAAATTATTCCTCTTGATGGTGTCCCACATAATTTTTAGACTTTCTTCATTTTTTTTCCTGTTTGTTTCTTTAGGAGATTAATACTGAAAGATTTGTTCTTAATCTAACTAATTTGGTCTCCATTGATTGAATTCTACTCCTCTGACCTTTTGATGCATTTTGAAATCTTAGTGTTAATCCTCTGGATTTCTATTTGTTATTTTTGTATGATTTCTAATTTTTCATTTATTTTGTCAGTTTGTTTTTGTAGTGTCTTCTTGTATTCTTCTAAAGTTTTGTCTGTGCTTTCTATGTTTTCATCAGCTGCTTTCTCAATCTTTCTTTTGAGCTGTTGTTGTTGCTAAGTGTTGTCAAGTTGGTCCAGACTCACAGCTACCCTGTATAGGACTTCCAAGCAGTGGTTGATGGTTTTGAACTGCCAACCTGTAGTTAACAAAGTGCTTATCTTACAGTTTCACACAAGGACTCCCTTAAGCTGTGAAAAGCACTTAAATATCATTCTTTTAAATTCATTATTGGATAGTTTCAATGCCATTTCTTTCTCAGAAGGTTTTTGTCTTGTTTGGTCACTTGTTAGGGTTATTCTGTCTTGTTTCTTCATGTGAACTGAAATTTTCTATTGTTTCTGAGACATTTAGTATGATTGCATTTGTAATTAATTGGTAATATATGTTAGGCACTCACAATCTGTCTCTTGTTAGGTGTGATAGAGAATGGAAATGTGTGCACAGTTCTCCATTCATTTTTCATGTAGTACAGTTAAGAGCAGCATTGGCAGAAGTTGGCTTATGTCTCTCATTGATCAGGTTATACAGGAGAGGGTTGTGGGACTGCAGGAGGTAATTGTGTGCTTGGACTGTGTGGTCCCAGGATTATCTCCCATCAGGTGGGACAAGGGGGAAAAACAACAGCAAAAGTAAATAATAAAGAAAAGATAAATGGGGAAAAACAAGAAAGCATCAAGAAAAAATAATTTAATAACTAAAAAGAAAAAAAGGAAAGGAAAATAAAAATAATGAGAGAAAAAAGAAATAAAAAAGAAAATAAATGAAATTGCTGGGGGAAGAGAACAGAAACTAAACCATGAAGAGGAAATAAAAGAAAGAAAAAGAAGGGAAGGGAAAAAAGAAAGGAGAAACAGAATGACAGAAAAACAAAGAAAGTAGAAAACAGGGGCGGCACAGGGCCCAGAGAGGAGAAAACGATATGGGGTATTGACACCCAGTATGAGTCAGTTAAGGAGATCACTGGGGGCTGGTTAGAGATGAGAAGGAAAGAGAAGGCAGGATGTCCAGTCCTAGATGACATTCCTGTCAGTTTAGAAAACGTCTGGGGTAGGGGGACCTGATCTAGAAGTTCTTTCAGGCCCAGAGGGCAGTTGAGGCAGGGCAGCAGGTTCTGGAAGGAGTTCATGTCTACCCAGGTTGGTCAGGGGCAGGCCACCTGTTCTGCTGCTCTGATAAAGCAGAGTTCATGGGCCTCCGGATATGGGGATGTCGTGACATGCAACTGGAGCCTGATCCATGAAGGCAGGAGGAATAGAGACTGCACAGGACTGGGGTGTCACTGGCCAATGGGTGGGTGAGGGTGGGGATTGGTCATGAAGAGGGTGTGGGGAACAAGGGGAGGATTGCACCTTTCTGGTGTTTGGACTTGTGCTATCCTAGGAGAGTGAAATGGATTATCAGGTTGCTGTCCTGATCCAACAGAGCTTGCAAAGACTTAAAAGGTTGCACTGTGTCAGGCCAGCTGACAGTTACCCATTCTGTCTCCTCTCTCACTGCTTTTGTTCAGCTTTTCCTAGTCGGTATTCATTCCACTTCTCTATCCTTTTATCTATTGCTCAGGGTTCCAGGATTATCACCCGTATCTACTTCACGTGGTTTCTCGCATCTTCATTGTAGAGTCTGGGTGGTGTGTCTGCCTCGTCTGCCATCTTAGATGGCAGTTGTTTTAGATGAGACCTAAAGTATGACTGAGATTCCAGAAAGATGACAGTCAAAGGTGAGAGGCTCATTAGAATATGTGCAACATTTTCAAGACTGCATGGGATCTTTCTTAAGCTATAGAATAATGTATGCAGGAAAGTAACAAGAAACAGAGAGAAAAATGTGATAATATCTAGAAATGGAGAGAAGTTATTTACAGCTTTAAAACCCAAAGTGTCCAAATTTGGTTTTGGAAATAATGAGCTTGACCTTTCCCATCCCCCGCAAGAGTGGGATGGAGTGCCAGACTAGGTGCTCACTAAAGTCCCTTTCAGCACTGATGGCATTATATTCTGATGTTTTGAGGAACCTTTGAGCACAGGCCAAAATCTACCAACAAAACCAAACTGTAGATTAACACAGAGGAACATTGTCCCAGGGCCATATCACCATGGTTATGGGCAATGAGGACTAAATAAGGTCCCCTTATTTCCTTAGACTAGGTCTTCTGCAAAATCTGTGTTGATTTGGTGAGCACACATGCAGACTTTGTGAACTATTGAAATTTGTGTAATAACCAGGGGATGCTCTTAAGTCATGATTACATATTCAGAGGACATGTGAGTACTAAGTGTGCCACAACTCAGTAATAGCTGTTAGATTCCTTGCTTGGATATTTGATATATTATTGATCAAGAACATTTAAAATAAAGTAGGTGGCATAAGTAAAATGGCTGCTAAGATTCGAGACTGGACTCCATTCCTGCTTCTGCTAATTAAGGAAATCTTTCCACTGTGCTCATGTAGAGGCAGGTTGTTGCATACAGCTTCCAGTGGGGGTCAAAATGAAACCTCCGTCTGCAGGATACTCTAAGAAAATACATCACTGTAAGCAAGTTGTTATCAGCTTATCTTACTTGCTGTGTTAAAACAATGCAGCTTGATGTATATGTAATATTCTTATGAAATGCCTACACTATACATTCTCAGAGTCCTGGTGTGTCGCTATGGGCTAATGCACTGGACTGAAAAGTCAGTTTGAAGCACCAGGTTGGTGGTTGAAGCTCACCAGCCACTCCTTGGAAACTCTATACAGGTCACTATGGGTTGGAACTGACTCGATGGCACTTAACAACAACAACACATTCTCAGTAAACCTGTATCTTAAGAAAGGTTAATACCTGGTGTCTTAGTTATCTAGTGCTTCTATGACAGAAATACCATAAGTGGCTGGCTTTAACAAACAGAAATTTGTTTTCTCACAGCTTGAGAGGTAGAAGTCCGAATTCAGAGCACTGGCTCTGGAAAATGGTCCCTGTCACCTTTCAGTATCTGCGGGTCCAGCATTCCTTGGAGATCTTCATTGTGTCTTAGCATCAGTCTTTCCCTGGGTTTAGGAGGTTCTCAGAACAGGGACCCCAGGTCCAAAGGGCTCACTCCACTTCCAGCGCCCCTTTATTTGGTGTTACTAGGTCCGGCTTTCTCTGCTCATGTCTCTTTTCTTATACCTCTTGTAAAGTAACAGATTTTGCATGCCACACCCTTGGGAATCTCACATACATCGGATCAGGGTTATTGTAGGATTAAGGGTGGTGTATTTCATCCTTAAGCCTCTTATTGGTTTATCACCTCAGATCCCATCAAGGGGGATCATCACATAACTGTCAAACCACCGAGAATCATGGTCAATTCAAGCCGACACATATTTTGGGGACACACAATTCAATCTATGACACCTAGCAAAACTGTTTGCTTTCTGATTCTGGAAAAAGCCCTCCCCTGACACTGTCCTGTCACTGATCTGCAGATACAGCAGTCAGCACATATATCCTTCAGTCACATCACTGACAGCCCCTCTGTGAGAAAGCTCACCTCTAACTTCTAAATACTGCAAGTCCTATATAAACATCTGTGTAATTATTGTGCCTTGATCTCCATAGTTTGATTGGAATCGTTCTTTAAACCCTTAGTAAACCTTTCTATTTTACTGTGAAACATCATTCAAGTTTTCCCACTACATTACAAAGCAGGTCCAATCTTTGGACCTTTTGAGGAAGATGCATATGCAAGTTTGACAATGAATATGGAAGACCCGAGAAGAATTTATACCTTTGAGTTATGGTGTTGGCAAAGAATACTGACTATGCCATAGACTACCAGAAGAACTAACACATCTATGATGGAAGAAGTACAGCTAGAATGCTCCTTAGAAGCGAGGATGACAAGATTTGCATTAGCTACTGTGGACATGTTATCAGGAAGGACCAGTCTTTGGAAAAGGACATCATACTTGATAAAGTAGCAGGCCAGAGAAAAAGAGGAAGACCCTCAATGAGACAGAATGTCACAGTCACTGCCAGAATGGGCTCAAACTTATTAAGAATTTCTGTTGTGTTGTATAGACTCAATAGCACCTAATAACAACAACAATTAAAGCCAGGAATAGTACGACAGTTCATGGCTTAGGTTAGAATCCATTTGCTTTGTTGTTAAGTGCTGTCAAGTTGGTTCCAACTCATAGCAACCCTGTTTAGAGTTTCCGAGGAGTGACTGGTGTGCTTGAACGACTGACCTTGTGGTTCAAACCAACCTTGCAGTCCATCCAAAGAGGGAAACAGCTTGAACTGGTAAATGGAAATAACAGTAACAACCATATTTTACTCACTGACATAGTACTAAAGATCAGGTGTAAGTAAGTGGCTGAAAGCAAAGGTATTTCAAAAGTGACTACTTAATTCATGAAATAAAAATTAAAACTAGCTAACCAGGATCACTACTAGTCTGTCTGTTTCCATACTGTGGTGGTTTACATATCACTGCATTGCTGGAAGCTTTGCCACCAATATTTTAAATACCAGCAGGAACACCCATTGTGGATAGGTTTCAGTGGAGCTTCTAAACTAAGACAGACTAGGAAGAAGGAGAGGCAGATGACTTCAGAATGTTTAGCCATTGAAAACTTTAGGATTAGCAGGGGAACATTGTCAGATATAGTGCCAGAAGATAAACCTTTCAGGTTGGAAGGTACTCAGAACACCACTGGGGAAGAGCTGCTTCCTTAAAGTAGAGATGACCATCATGACATAAATTGAGTAAAGTTTGTTGTTGTTAGGTGCCATGGAGTCAGCACTGACACATAGCAATCTTATGAACAAAAGAACAAAATCCTACGCCAGTTTCACAATCTTTGCTACACTTGAGCCCAATGCTGCTGCTACTTGATCTTATTGGGGGGTCTTCCTCTTTTTTTTTTTTTTTACTGATCCTCTCCTTTACTAAGAATGATGTCCTTCTCCAGGGACTGGTCCCTTATGACAATATGTCTGAAGTATGTTAAACAAACTATGGCCATCCTGGCTTCCAAGGAGCATTCTGGCTGAACAGCAGGCATTGGCAAAGAACAAGTCACTAGGAATTGATGTAATACAAACTGAAATCTTTCAACAAACTTAGGCAGCACTGGAGGCACTCACTCATCTATGCCAAGAAATTTGGAAGACAACTACCTGGCCAACTGATTGGAAGAGATCCATATTTGTATCCATTCCAAAGAGAGGTGACCCAACGGAATGCAGAAATCATCAGACAATATCCTTAATATCACATGCAAGTATAATTTTGCTAAAGATAATTAAAAAGTGGCTGTTTTAAAATTACTTGTGCTTTATTGACTATGCAAAGGCTTTTGACTGAGTGAATCATGACAAGTTATGGAAAACACTGAGGAAAATGAGTATTCCAGAACACTTAATTGTGCTCATGAAGAGACTACACGCAGACCAAGGGGAAATTGTTCTAATAGAACCAGGGAACACTGAATAGTTTAAAATGAGGAAAGGTGTGCACCATGGTTATATTCTTTCACCATACTTATTCAATCTGTATGCTGAGCAGATAATCTGAGAAACTAGAGCATATGAAGAAGAGTGTGGCATCAGGATTGGAGGAAGACTCATTAACAAACTGTGATACACAGATGATACAAACTTGCTTGCTGAAAGTGAAGAGGACTTAAAATAGTTACTGATAATGATCAAAGACAATAACCTTCATTATGGGTTGCATCTCAATGTAAAGAAAACAGAAATATTCACCACCAGACCAATAAATAACTTCATGATAAATGGAGAAAAGACTGAAGTTATCAAAGATTTCATTTTGCTTGGATCCACTCTCAACACTCATGGAAGCGGCAGTCAAAAGATCGAACAACACATTGCATTAGGCAAATCTGCTGTACGAGACCTCTTTAAAGTGTTCAAGAGCAAAGATATCAGTTTGAGGACAAAAGTGTACCTGACTCAAGCCATGGTATTTTCAATAACCTCAATGCATGTGAAAGTTGGACAATGAATAATTAAGAACATAGAAGAATTGATACATTTGAGTTATGGTGTTGGAGGAGAATATTGAAAGTACCATGGAATGCTAGAAGAACAAACAAATCTGTGTTGAAAGAAGTACAGCCAGAATGCTCCTTAGAAGCCAGGATGACAAGGCTTGGTCTCTCATACTTCAGACATATTACCAGGAGGGACTAGTCTCTGGGTAAGTACATCATGTTTGGTAAAGTGGAGGGTCAGCAAAAAGAGGAAGATCCTCAATGAGATAGATTGGCACAGTGGCAACAGCAATGGGCTCAAGTTTAACAATGATTGTGAGGTGGTACAGGGCCAGGCAGTGTTTTGTTATGTTGTTCATAAGGTCCCTATGAGTCGGAACTCACTTGATGGCACCTAACAACAACAACAACAACAACAACAACAACAACAACAACAACAAAGAACAGTGATAACTGCAAAGGAAAACTAAAGAACATGATGAGTAAGTATAACAAGAAACTATGTTCAGTTTTAAACTATTTTTCTGTATGCCTAAGCTCCATGAGGGGAAGTACTTTGTTCTATATTTCCGGTCATAACTCCACAATCAAGAAGAGAATGGCGTAGGGCCTCAACAAACAGTTGTTGAATGAATTAACTGGGGTTTTAGAAAAGCTGAGGCCTACACAATTAGTGAAGTTCTTGGTGCTGTGTTGTAGGATAAGCACTGGACTGTTAATCGCAAGACCGGCAGTTCAAACTTACCATTCACTCCTTGGAAGCCCTATACAAGGTTGCTATAAGTTGGAACTGACTTGACGGCACCTAACATCAACAACCAGGAGTCCTGGTGTGGCGCTGTGGGCTAATGTGCTGAACTAAAAAGTCATTTGAACTTTTTAGGTTGGTGGTTTAAGCTCACCAGTTGCTCCTTGGAAATCCTATACAGGGTCACTATGGGTTGGAACCTACTTGACAACACTTAACAACAACAGCAACATAGGATTAATGGATGTTGGCCAGGTAAAGTGTTGAGAAGAAGGGGAAAATGTGCAAGTAGAGGGAACAGCATGCACAAAGGCTCAGAGGAGAAAGTAGGGTGGTAAATATAATGACTTGAGG
This sequence comes from Chrysochloris asiatica, assembly GCF_000296735.1. Taxonomy (NCBI): domain Eukaryota; kingdom Metazoa; phylum Chordata; class Mammalia; order Afrosoricida; family Chrysochloridae; genus Chrysochloris; species Chrysochloris asiatica. Next base: position 2,351,271 of record NW_006408679.1, on the reverse strand, counting down.
AAAGTCAAGGGTGGGGCCAGAGTGTCAACATATTTAGAATTATTTCCAGTTCCCCAGCCAGTCAACCTTGAGGTAGTTAGTGGATTAGCATGTGGTCCAGAAAAGTTGGAACAAATGTGGACTCCAAGGCTAGGGGTGCTTTAGGGCTGCAGCAATTGGTGTTGGAGCATGCTTCAGCATCCAGCCCATTAGGGTCTTACAGGTAAGAATGTTTTAGGTGGAAGTCTTCTGGCAAGATGGTGGATTAGGCAGACATGATATGTTGTTGTTGTTGGTGGTGCTGTGTGCCTTGGAGTCGGTCTGACTCATAGTGACCCTGCATAGGGTTTCTGAGGCTGTAAATCTTTACTGGAGCAGAAAGCCTCATCTTTCTCCCATGGAATAGCTGTTGGTTTCAAACTGCTGACTGTGAGATTACCAGCCTGATTTGTAACCACTATGTAGTCAGACACGATATACAGACCTTCTAAAACAAAGATATGGAAGAGCAAATGAAACAGATGCAGATGATTGTCCTAGAACCTGGAGCATTAGAGGAAGGGATAGAGACACAGACTGGATGTTTACTAGGAGAAGAAGCTGAACAGGCACAGCAAACAGGTGAACTGTGCTGGCCAGCTAGATGTGGTGTAGCCATCTTGAACTTTTGTGAGCAGCTTTAGAAGCAGACAGCAGCTTGGAGGTGCACACAGGTAACTCTGTGAGAAAGTATGATAATATTTTGTTTCCAACACTCCCATGGTGACCAGAGGCATGGTCAGCCCCACTTTCATCCACATGAGCACAGCTCTTGCTCTCTGTGAGATGAGAGCAGCTCTCTCAGTTGTGAGCCACATCATTTTGAACTGGTTACTCATTGCACCACTCTTGGCATCTGGGTTCAGGTGAGCCCTACTCCAGACCTGTAGAGCCATCCCAGCCAGTTCTGGACTTGCTAGAATTCTTGTGATGAGTAACCCCACCCTGGCTGTCCTCTGGATTTAAAAGACCCTGATCCCATCTGCTTTGGAGCCTGTATGGACTACTTCTAGATATGGTGTCCTGAGCACAGACAACAGCTAGGTCTATAGGAACTCCACCTAGGGCTGGGAGTACCACTGTCTCATCTTGCCACAACTCACCTCATGAGCTTTCTGGCTTCAGGTGTTCCCCAGAGATTTCTCTTCTCTGGGTCTGGCACCTGCACTGGGATTTTCCTTTCATTGTTTTTGTTTGTTTGTTTGTTAATTCTTTTTCCTTCTCCTTTTTCTCTCCTTTTGTATTTACTCCTTTCAATCTCCATTTTCATTTTGTTTCTTTTTTTCTTTCATTTTTGCTCTTGATTTTTCTTTACTACTCTCTGTTTTCTTTCTTTCTTCCCACTCCATAGCTGTATTTAGTGTTTTTCTTTTTCTTTTCTCTCTTGTAGTTTTATTTTCCTTTCCTTCTTTTCTCTTGCTGGCTATTTTTCTTTCTTGCTGTTGCCTGTTTTTCTTGTTTTTGTTTTTTTTTTCCTCTTTTTTCATTTGTTATTTTCTTTAATCACTGTTGTTTGCTTTTCCTCTCCTCATGGTTGTATATGTGTGTGTGTGTGTGTGTGTGTGTGTGTATTTCCTCTACTGCCCCATCTGATGGAGGACAGCAATGGTGCCCATACAACCATACCCTCTGTGACAACACCCACCAGGCAAGAGCCAGTACCAGTTCCTATATTGCCTCAATGATAGACAGCAGCTAACACCAGCCAAATCTACCCTATATTGAGCTGTATGAATGGGGATGGAATAATTGTACACACACTTCTATTCTCTAATCACACCCATCCAGAGACAGTTGGTGAGTGCCTAAGGACACACTGATATACAATCATTAATTAAATACAAATACAATAATACCACAATATCTTAGAGACAACAGACAATTTCAATTCAAATAAAGACACAAGATAGACTGGCTCAGATAAGTAAACAAGATGCAGAACCAAAAAGTGCTTCTGAGGAAGAAAAGGCATTGACACTATCTGAAAAAGAATTCAAAAGATTGATGTTTAGGTACCTCCAATGGAATAAGAGAAAGATTGAAGAAAGCAAGAATACAAAAAAAAAAAACTTGGATAGAATTCAGGAAAACACTAGCAAGAACAACACAGAAAACCTTTGGTAGAATTCAGGAAGACACTAAAGGAACAAACAGAATAAACAGATGAAAGATTGGAAACAACACAAAAACGGCAAATAGAAACTCAAGATTAATACTGAGATTTCAGAAATAGATAGCAAATTGAAAAGGTAATGTAGTAGACTGAATCAATGGAAGGAAGCCCAAATTAGTGAACTTAAATATAAATATTTTAATACTGGCTTGCAAAAAGAATAACCAGAAAAAGAAGGAAGCAATCTAGAGAAAGCCTAAGATTTACGTAAGACTATGAAAGAGGATTTGGAATTCCAGAACAGAAGGTGACAAGGAAAAGCATAGAATAAATCGTTGAAGACTTGGAAGAAAAATTTCCAGACACCATGAAACAGAAGATAAGCATTCAAGAAGTTGAGAGAACCCAAACAAGGTAGATTCCAAAAGAAAATCATAAAGTCATATCATAATCAAACTCTCCAAAATCAGACAAGGGAAGAATCCTGAGAGCATCTTGGGAAAAATGAAAAGTTAACTTCAAAAAGAACCTTTAAGATTAAGCTTTGATTTCTTAGCAGAAGCCACACAGGCAAGAAGGCACTGGGAAGACATATACAAAACTCTGAAAGAAAAAAACCAAAAACTGACAACCAAGAATCACATACCCAGCAAACTTGTCTCTCAAATATGACAGTGGAATAAGGACATTTCCAGATAAACAGAAATTAAGGGAATTTTCAATGACCAGAACTTTACAAAAAATACTCAAGGAAGTTATTTGGACTGAGAATCATCCTGAAATTAACAAACACAACAACACTATCCAGAACTTAATCCAGATATGGGCATATCTGATATAAAGCAAACTTAAAAGACTGGAAATAGGGAACCAGAGATATCAATGAAGCCAACTACAGAGTAAAAAGAGAGAGGAGTGTAGTTACAGAATTAAAAAATGGTGAGGAAGTCAAGTAAATTAAAAGTAAAACAAACTTTTTAACTGGTAAGGAATTAATAATTTATAGGAGAATCTTAAAGAAAATGATACATTGACATTAAAACATAAATGAGAAAAACCATAAAGATTAAGTAAACTTTAGAATAGAGGCAATGAAGAAAATGACAATAAAATGCATTAACAAAATGAACTCAGCACCAAAAATTATGTGGAACAAAGAAATTGGTAGTAATACACACACACACATACAAACAAAACCACACAGCAAAATGTCAGCAAGAAATTCATACCTACTGATATCATGTTTAAATGTCAATGGATTAAATGCACCAGTCAAGAGACAGAGAATAGTAAAATACATAATAAACATGATTGTTCAATGTGCTGTCTGTAAAAGACACACCTTTTGCACAAAGACTAAAAATCAGAGGATGGAAAAAATTATCAAGCTAATATTAATTTATGATAAAATAGACTTGAAGGTGAAAACCAACATTAGAGACAAAAAAGGATATTAATCATGATTGTTGTTGTTGTTAAGTGCTGTTGAGTGGATTCTGACCCATAACAACCCTGCATAGGGTTTCCAAGACTGTACATTTTTACCGGAGCAGAAAACCTCATTTTTCTCCCAAGGAACAGCTGATAGTGTCAAACTGCTGACCTTGAGAGTAGCAGCCTGATTCATAACCACTATGCTACCAGAGCTCCTTTGATTAGAGAGTCAATTGAATGAGAGAACATAACTATAATAAATAGCTATGCTTCCAATGAAGGAACTTCAAAATACCAGGACTCTCCTACTATTGTTGTAGAGGTATCTATTTCTTTCTTCAATTTTATTAGAATTTGATTTTTGTATTTTGAGTTTTCACTTCATTGCAATGATTACATGCTTCATCATTCAACAGTAATTGCTTCTGTTTTTCTTTTTTTTTTGAATGTACACAGAAAACACTCAGGAATAGATAATCATTTAAACAACTAAAGGGCACATTCTGCAAGTCAGCCTCCTGGCTGTCAGCACATAGCCTTTCTTTCCATGAGTCTAGAGTCCTTAGCTGCTCTATCTCTCCATGTCCTCA
>NW_006408679.1:2344538-2345631 GCF_000296735.1 Chrysochloris asiatica | reverse complement strand
CATCGAGTTGATTTCAACTCATAGTGACCCTGTATAGGGTTTTTCAAGGAGCAAATGGTGAGCTTGAACTGCTGATTTTTCAGTTCAAACCAACTTTGCAGACCAGCTCATTAGCCCACAGTGCCATACCCTGAAATACAAATATTTCTTGAATCAAACAAGAACAAAACCACAACATACCAAAATTTGGGGGGGGGGTGCACAGCAAAAACAGAGCTTAAAGGGCAATTTATAGTAATGAGCGCACACATCCAAAATGAAGAAAGAACCCACATCAATACCTTAACCCAACATCGCCAACAACTAGAAAAAAAGACAGTAAAGTAAGTCCACTGCCACCAGAAGAAAAGAAATAATAAAGACCAGGGCAGAAATAAATGAAACACAAAACAGGAAAACAATAGAAAGAATCAACAAGACAATAAGTTGGTTCTTTGAAAGGATTAGTATAATTGACAAACCACTGACAAATCTAACAAATGATAATGACAAGATGCAAATAACATGAATAAGAAATGATGAATGACCTTACAGCAGAACTAATGAAAATTAAAGTAACTGTACTCCAATAAATTTGAAAATGTAAAAGAAATAGGAAAATTTCTAGAAATACACAAGTAACCTAAACTAACACAGACTGAAAAGAAAACTTGAATAGGCCTATGCTGTTGTTGTTATGTGCCGCGGAGTCAGTTCCGACTCATAGCAACCCTGTATAGGGTTTCCTAGGCTGTAAATCTTTATGGGAGCAGAAAGCCTCATCTTTCTCCCATGGAACAGCTGGTAGTTTCGAACTGCTGACCTTGCAGTTTGCAGCCCGATTTGTAACCACTATGCTACCAGGCCTACAACAAAAGGAAAAAAAAAATGACCTGGTTATTAAAAAACTACCAACCAAAAAAAAAGTCTGAGACCAGATGACTTTACTAGTGAATTCTACCAAATATTCAGCAAAGAGTTGACATCATTTCTGCTCAAACGATTCCAGAACGTAGAAAAGGATGGAAAGCTATCAAATGCATTTTATGAAGTGAGCATAACCCTGATATTCAAATCAGGCACAGACATCACTACAAAAAGAAAATTACAGACC
>NW_006408679.1:2339717-2341077 GCF_000296735.1 Chrysochloris asiatica | reverse complement strand
TTAGCAGCCCTGACTCATAACCATTATGCTACCACAGCTCCTTAGGAGTCCACTGTTGTTGTTGATAAGTGCCATTGAGTTGGTTCTGACTTATAGTGACCTGTATAGAGTTTCTGAGGAACAGCTGGTGGATTTGAACTGCTGACCTTATGGTTTGCAGTCCAGTGCTGATCCTACAGCCCCATACCAGGAGTCCATTGTTTTTGTTGTTGTTAAGTGCTGTTGAGTCGATTCTGACCCATAGCTACCTTGTATAGGGTTTCCAAGGAGCAGTTCGTGAGCTTGAACCACCAACCTTGCGGTTCAAACGACTTTGCAGTCTGACACATTAGCCCACAGTGCCACACCAATACTCCCATTAGAGAGATGCAAATCAAAACAACAAAGATAGATCATCTCATGGCAGCATTAATAACAAAGTTAACAAATCAGAAAACAACAAATTCTGGGGAGGGTATGGAGAGACTGTGCCCTCTTACACTGCTGGTTGGATTGTAAAATGTTTAACCACTGTGGAAAATGATACAGTGCTTTTATAAAGAGTTGGAAACAGAGTTACTGTGGTGGCGGTGGTTGTGTTGTAGAGTCAGGTATGTCTCACAGTGACTCTGTATAGGGTTCTGACTCGTGGTGGTGGTGGTGGTGGTTATGGGCCGTGGACTTGGTTCCGACTCATAGCGGCCCTGTACAGGGTTTCTGAGGCTGTAAACCTTTACAGAAGCAGGAGGCCTCATCTTTCTCCCATGGAGGGATTGGCAGATTTGAACTGCTGATCTTGTAGTTAGCAACCCAGCTAACTACAATCCACTAAATTAGCCAGTAATTTAATTTCTCAACTTGGCATATATCCTCATAAAATAACCATGATACAAATAGATACCTGCACACCTATGTTCACCACAGCACTATACACAATAGTATAAAGATGGAGACAGAGTAAATGTTTATCAATGGAAGAAAGCATAACAAACTTTGATACTTGTGCACAATGGAATACTATGTTGAAGAATAACAAGGAATCTGTGACATGCTGCCAAATGTTTACCAATAAAATGGGTAAACCTGGAGGACATTATGAGTGAAAGTAGTCAATCACAAAAGGACAAATATTGTATGAGGCGACTGATGTGGTGATACAGGATAATGCACTGGATCGCAAGGTCACTTTGAACCACAAAGTCAGTGGTTCAAAACCACCAGCTGCTCCTCAGAAACCCTATGCAGGGTCATTATGGGTCAGAACTGACTCAATGGCATTTAACAACATCAAGAACCATTGTGAAAAGTCAAGAAAAGATTTTCATACTAAAAGAAACATTCTTTAATGGTTACCAAGGATGGGAGAGAAGGAAGAGTAATT
>NW_006408679.1:2327407-2339617 GCF_000296735.1 Chrysochloris asiatica | reverse complement strand
AAGTGTTAACTTGGGTAAGGGGAAGGCAATATATAACAACATTAGTAAGATATGCTTACTTCAAATATAAATGAAAAATGAAAGGAATGCTGAAAACCTGAAGAAAAAAATTAAAAGAATGTTTTTGGTGGAATGAAGCAGTTCTAACAAAATGAAGGAAATGTCACAGAAAGTGTGGGGTAGAGGACTACACGAGTTTAGTTTCCTTTATGGTGAATTTTTTTTCCCAAAAAATTTTGTTTCCTCATTTGTAAAATGGGGCTAAAGTACTAATTCTACTTATGTCACAATTGCTGTGAAGCTTAAATATATAGGTAAGTGCGTTGACAAAATGGTTAATTCAAATAAAAATAATTTGGACCATGATAAAATCAAACCTCACTGCCATTGAGTCAATTCTGTTTCATAGCAGCTTTATATAGTGTTTCTGAGACTGTAAATCTTTATTATGAGAGCAATTGTTGTTGCTGTTGTTAAGTGTCGTCGAATCCGTTCTGACTCATAGTGACCCTGTATGGGGTTTCTGAGGAGTGCCTGGTTTGAACCTCTGACCTTGCAATTCAAATCGACCAGAGAGCCTCATATTTCTCCCATGGAACAGCTAGTGGTTTTGAACTATTGACTTTGCGGTAGCAGCCCAACATCTAACCCACAGTGCTACCTGGGCCATGATGGTAGAGTGTTACTAACAGGAAGAATCTGACGAATAGTGATGAGAAAGGAAAAAACAACACCTTGTGAAATCCTAGGCAGAATGGGAAATTTCCTTGGGAGACTGTATACTAGAAATCTCATTTTCAATGGAAATTATTGAAGCTCCAAATTACTACATAGATATATAGAGACTCTACCCCTGAAAAATTATGCACTTATATTGTCCACAAGGACCCCTGGTAGTGTAGTGGATTACGAGCTGCGATGCTAACTGAAAGGTCAGTAGTTTGAATCTACCAGTCGCTCCACAGAAGAAAAATAAGGCTTTCTGCTCCTGCAAAGATTTATGGCTTCCGAACCCTGTACAGGGTCGCTATGGGTTAAAATGTTTCAATGGTACTTAACAACAACAACATTGTCCAAGAGGTGGCACAAAGGATTAAATGTTTAGGTATAGAAAGGTTGGTTGTTGTTGTTGACGTTGTGTGCTGTTGAGTCAATTCTAACCCATAGTGACTCTGTATAGGGCTTCTGAGGAGCAACTGGTGAGCTTGAACTGCCAACCTTGCGGTTCAAACTGACTTTGCAGTTCAGCACATCAACCCACAGCATCACACCAGGACTCCAAAAAGGTTGGTAGTCCTTTAAGAGGTGGTCCAGAAGAAAGGTCTGGTGATATATTTACAAAGATTACAGCAACTGAAAATCCTCTGGATCATAATTGTACTCTCACACATATGGGGTTGCCATTAGTCAGAGTTGGCACAATGGCAACTGTTTTTTTTTTTTTTGATGTGCTGTCCATTTATATATTATTACATAAGCCCAAATAATTCTCTGTCAAATTCTATGAAAGTGAATTCACAACTAAGTGAGGATCATAACAAACATCACACAATTAAAATGAAATGTGAGAAAATAAATGAGTAGTCAAAATGAAAATATGAAATTATATTTTAAAATATTTTTCAATGATTATTATTACAAATTCAGATGCATGCAAATGCTGCTTTCACCAATGTGCAAGGGAATAAACACCTTTTATTTAATAATACAGAAGATATAATACTTACAACTTTCAAACTGCAGTTCGCTATTTCAGTGCAAATAGCTTTAAGTGATGAAATAAAGTTAAATGTAAGGGGATCGGTTTCCTTCCAAAAGCTTATAAGGAGTCGAACTTTAACACTTCGTAAAACTAATGCTTCTCTTATCTTCCCATCCAAATCTGGCCAGTAAGTCCTGAAGAAATAATATCCATATAGATAAAAAATAAAGAAAAGAAGTTAGTTTGGGAAAGAAACAATCTGGTTACTACTTTTGTGGGATAGTAAACCTTAGAAAACTCAAGGTACTCTCATATCTGACTTGGGTGACTTTACACCTGCGATGAAAACTCCATTTTCAATTCAATAATTTTTTTCTCCCTAAAGCCTTTTTGTGAATGTGACAAGCTTTACTGTTTAGAAAACAGAAAAGGCAAATGGGGGCAAGATTTCGAACCTGGATAAAGATTGTTTGGTGTCTGTTAAGAATGTTTGTACAGCAGGCCCCAGAGAAGGCACTTTGGTTAGCAAGAGGATAGGCAATAGAACTGATCACGAACCTATAAATAACATAGTAGCTAAGATGCATGGATGTGTGCCACCTTGGTTGGACCATGATTTTTAGTGGCTGGGCAATTACGATGTAGTCAGTCACCAAGATGAGGTCTGAAATAATGTAATCACTTCCATAATGAGATCTGCTATGAGGAAGTCAATCAATTGAAAGGGAGGATCCTCAGGGTGTGTGGTCTGCTTCTGGTATATACAGAAATTCTGGCAAAGCATTTAGCTGGATCTGGATGCTGCATCTATTTTGTCAGCATCTGACCTCTGATTCTTTGGACTTGATCCAGTGGCCTGCCATACTGCCTGCTGATCTTACGAATCAGGAGCCTGTCATCTATCTGCTGACCTGGGATTCATTTGCCTCTGCAGCTACCAGCCTGCCCTCTTACCTGTTGACCTCAAGTTCATCAGCCCCTGTAACTATGCGATTCCTATATCATGACATCTGACACAGATATATACCATCCCTGATGTATAGGATGTATAGGTACTATAGGATAAGCACTGGGCTGTATAACCACAGGGTTGGTGGTTCAAACCCACTCCTCAGAAATGCTATACAGGGTCGCTATGAGTTGGAACTGACTCAATGGCACTTAAAAACAAGTACAACTACATGAGTTACATCCTTGAGACAAATCTCTATACAAGTACATAGGCATATAAGCTTCATTCCTTTTGCTTCTCTAGAGAACTCAGCCTAACACAAATCTTAGATCCCGACTCCCAAAATGTACTCACTAGGATTCTCTTTGTACTTTTGTAACTAGCCCTTTGTACATTTGTAACTAAGGTAGAAACAGAATTGTTAAAATAAGAAGACAAACTGAAAATTTAACAGAAAATCAGCCCCTGGTAGAAGGCTTTCTTAAACAACTCTTAGGGTGTAACAACCTGTCAGAATGTAATAAACTTACTGATAATGTTTAAGTTCATAGTTTAACAAACCCTTTGTAACTTTTGCCTTGATTTCTCCACTCACCACCCCCCACTATGTATTTTTGAGCACAAATCCTTTGCTTACTTCACCTATTAAAAATCCATACTGTATCCACTGCAATTTGGAGAATGGATGTCTACACTGTCTCCTCATTTTGGAATGATTCTATTCCTTCAATAAATTGTTTCCATTTCTAGCTGACTGCCAGTGTAGTGTTTCCTTTTGTAATAGGTAAATAGGCTTGTAGGATAGATTGAAAACAGGTCTCCTGGGTTAGAGTAATGAGAGGATGGTGTTTCATAGTGAGACTCCCATCACTAATGTCTGTGTCTGGTGGGCCAGGGTACATGTAGAGTGACTGCCACCTTGTTCCACCTTCATTCCACTTCCAACCTGGGCCTTGGTTTCTATATGCACTAACAAGCAACTTTCCAGCACAATTCCTGTTACACTCACTAGGCTCCAAGTGCAACTCAAACCTCTCTTTTTTCTATAACTGCCTCAAAATAAGCATCTGCTCTGGTTATCTGAGCTCTCCTATGCTCTTAGATCCAGACTATCCTTAGTCTCCTTTCTCCCCCACTACTGTCCTACCTCCTACCCTTCCTGCTAGGTAACTAACTAGCATTCTCCACCAGGTGGCTCCCCCTGACACCCCCACCCCTAGCTCAGTTTCTTGCATGAATTCTCCCTGAACCTTTTGACTTAAGTAAATCCTGTTTCTTCCCTGAGGCTGTGACTTCTCCCCAAGTCCTTCCATGTGCTTCGTACCACAACCTGTGGGGTCAGTTCTCACCCATGTCCACACAAGGTCATTTCAGAATTATCACTGAATTCTCATGTTAAAAAAATAAAAGTCTATTTTCACCACAATAAAAAAATACCCCTCCCCCAAATCAAACAACCCTCTCCCCCAAACAACAGCAACGGACCTATTTTAGGCATAATCCTCAAACCTCTCTATTTCTTTCTGATACTGGAGTCCTAATGTGACACTGTAGCTTAAAGTACTAGACTGTAAAGTTGGTTTGAACCACAAGTTTGGTGGGTCAAACTCACCAGCCGCTCCTCAGAAACCCTACACAGGATCGTTATGGGTTGGAACCTAATCAATAGCAGTTAACAACAACGAAACTACCATTTGTAGAATTCCTGTTTACTCTTCCTCATTCCTGAAAAATGTTGGATTTTGGTATTCATCATTTCTCTCCACCCAAATCTATTCCTATTTTGGGGAGAATTCACTGCTTCAACTAATGATATATTATTAATAATCTTGGCTGGTCAATCTCATAATCATTTCCAATTTCTAAAGTTTTCCCCTTTCTAACCATGACCTTCTGCATTTAGGGTTTCCTATTTTCTTGCTCAGAGTCTCTCTCTCTCTCTCTATATATATATAATTTTTTGTGAACTGAGTGAAGGTTTACAGAGCAAACCTTCAGTTTCACATTTAACAAATCCTAGGCTTTCTGCTCCCGGAAAGATTTACAGCCTCGGAAACACTGTACAGGGTGGTTCTGATTCGGAACCAACTCCACGGCACACAATAACAAACACTTTGTTTCATCTTGATTGCAGTTCCCTGAATGCAACTCCACCCATCCCACTTCTTCCCTGTGCCTTCTGCTTTAATTCCTCCCTCTTTCTCCAGCCCCTGAACGTTGTCCTTAGGTAAATACTGCCCTTTTGATTTCAAATGGCTGACCATTATGGTGTGTGTACCTCACTAGTGTTGGTGTCCCCAGTATATCTATCATTTGGCTGTAAATTGAGCCATGGGGATGAGTTCAGTTCCAGACCTGAAGGGTAATCAAGGGTCCTCCAGTCTCTAGCTGACCAGTAAGCGTGGTCTTTTTTTAAGATTTTGAATTTTGTTCCACAGTTGAAAAGACATTTTGAAAGTTGATTATTTAGTGAAGACTGACATGAATAAAGAAGACCCTCAGTGTTGCAAATGGTTAACACCTGTTGGCGGCTCAAGTCCACCAAAAGGTGCCTTGGAAGAAAAGCCTGGCAATCTACTTCTGAGAAATCAGCCACTGAAAACTCTATGGATCACAGTTCTACTCTGACACACAAAGGGAACCATGAGTCGGAATGACTCTGTGGCAGGCAACTGGTTTTGCTTTATTTTCACATAAATGTGGTTGTTGTTAAGAGTTGTGGAGTTGGTTCCAATTCATAGCGACCCTGTGTATAGGTTTCCGAGTTTAGAACTAAGTAAGTCCTCCTTTAAAGAAAATCTTGCAAGACCTACTCAGTTTCAGAATGCTCTTTAGGTACATACAAGCAGAATAAACACTGGACTGCAAGATCAGTTTGAACAGCAGGGTTGGTGGTTCAAACCCACCAGTCTCTCCTTGGAAACTCTATACCGGGTTGCTATGAGTTGGAACCAACTCGATGGCACTTAACACAACAACAATAAGCTAGTGTAATAAAATTATACCAGGCACTTCTAAACATATTAACAATTATAAATTGGTAGTAACCATTGCAGATTGAGAACAACCTGTCCTTCTTTCTAAACTTACTGTCTTGTCTCTAAAGTAGGTTAAGTCCTGGACTCCTTGTCATAGACTCACTCAGAGAAGTACATCATGGGTAAACTCTGTGGCACACCAAGAATATTCAAATATAGATCTCTTCCTAACGTAGACCTCATAGCATCTCAGTGGCTAGGCTAAGAAGTGTGCCGCTAAGTTTCTCCTGTGGTCCACTGGTCAGTACCTGGCCCTGGAGATGGGGTTCTAACTGAAGGGTTAGACACTCACTGACCTTCGGGAGCTGGTGCTGGAGATGGGCAGGTAATCCATGACAGCTATGAACACAAACTGCTTGGCATCATCTATTACACTGTAGATGGCATCTATGTCAAAGCTTCTGTTCTTAGGGCAAAAGAGTTTAGGAGAGTTCTGTGAAGACACAAAAAACAAACTTAAAGAACAATCAGTTTTATCTTCTGAGAATTTCCTATGCTTTGTTTATATGAATTTGGGCTTTTAACTAAATTTTGGCAAACCAACTTTCCAGTTCTTTATTAGGTTAGACAAATGTACGGTAAAACCTGCAAAAGCCCAAATCTGCCTAAGGCAGATTTGAGAGATCTCTGAGAGAAGGAAAATGCAAATGTTTTCCACTGAAAAGAAAGATAGAAAAATGGCAAGGGTGTAGTCTGCCAAAGGTGGAAAACTTGCATGAGATCCAGAAAAATAGGAAGCCCTGTGCAGTTCTGGCTCTTACAGGTTCCACTCTGTTCTCAGCCCTCTCAAAGTTGAGGAATGTAGGAATCAAGCAGTGGTGGGACAGATCTCAAGTCTGTCCCTTAAATCTCTTTTGGGAAAGAATTCTTGCTTTCAGTGTGCATATCTCTGCTGCGCTCTAGCTCTGAATTTCTGTGATTTTGATGTACATCACTTTCACAAACGCCTGCTTATCTGTTTAGGTGTTACTATATAATACACGTGTAGCAAGTTAGCTACCTGAGAAGTCTTTTCATTCAAAAGGTGATATGGCTACACAAATACTCAAGACAAAACATCTTGTTCTCCCCCCAAATCATTCATTGAGTCAGAAAGAGGACTGTTGATTGTTAAGAAAGGATCATGAATAATTTTAAAGGAAAATCTGAGTGAATTATTAAGACTTTCAAATTCACCAGAAGATATAGAAAAGAAGAATATTCTGGAAGATTTAAGTGAAATGAAAAGAGGCAAATTATGCTTGGGGTCTTTTACTCCTGTTGTTCGAGGTGACTGTCATCTTATAAAACATGGTGCTTTTAGATGAAATTGCTATAGAAAAATAAACATATACTTTGGTTTTCAGTGAAAATTACTTTTCCACAGGGCAGGATTGAAAATAGTGTTCGGCATAGTTCTGATTTTAGCTTGACAAGCTATACACCATGGCAAGTCTTAAATTATGTAGGAGTATGTTAATGTCAAAATGTTGAATTAATGGTTTCGGAAACAATATGGAATGGCAGTATTGGGTGCTGAGGGTTCCCTTCACCCAGTCATACTCCAGGACAACTCCCAGCCTGTACTGGTGCGAATCTCTACCCCAGCTTAAAGGAAGACACTGTTAGTCTGAACGCCCAACCTAGAAGGAGCATGTTTGGGGAGGTAAGAAAAAAGAATGTAGTAGGCCACTAGTTTTCCAGGTATCCCTGCTCATAAAGTCATTCTGGCAGATGACTATAGCAGAAAGAATGTCTCATCATTTGTTTTTCTTAGAAAATCAGGATGTGCTTCCATGCCTTAAAAAATATTATAGATTGAATTATGACTCCCCTTGCAAACATAGAAAAGTATGTGTTGGAATCCTAAACTCTACACCTGTAGATGTAATCCTGTTTGAGAATAGGGTCTTTATTGTTATGCTAATGAACACATCAGGGTGATGCATGTCCTAAATCTAATAATTTCTATGTGATATAAGGTGCCACATGACATGAAGACAAATGAGCACAAAAGGAGGAAGCAACAGACAGGATGAACACCTTAATTTGGGCTTTTAGCCTCTAGAATTACTAGAAGACAAATTTCTGTTATTTGAAGCGACCCACTGCAAGGCCAGCAGCTAGAAACTACCAGCTGTTCCACAGGAGAAAGATGAGGCTTTCTGCCCCCATAAAGATTTACGGCATTGGAAACCCTGTACAAGTCGCTATGAGTCGGAACCGACTCCATGGCACATCACCACCACCACCTGTGATACTTCTGTTACAGTCGCACTAAAAACCTAAGATAGATGGTAACAACAAAAACTCACACTGGCTTGCCTTGAGACTCAAATAGGACAATGGCCTCTTTTGGGACTAGGTTCAAGTGCCTATCTTCTGCATTTGCTTTTAATCATTCAGCAAATATTATTAAGCACCTGCCTTGTACCAGGCTTTAGTTGAGCTAGACATGGGCCATACATCTGTGATCAAAACCAAAATCCCAGCTTTCATGGAACTTACAGTCTAGCATGTTTTACACTACATTGCATTTACTTATCTATGTTATCTTCTCTAGAGTGTGAAATCCTGGGAGCTGTATAGCCATGTTATGCCTAGCACATGTTATATATTCAATAAATATTTGTGCAGTGAATGTGAAAATACTTCATAAGTTAATGAATGTTGGAGGTTTGTCTGACCCCCAGTTGTACCTGCTTCATTCTATGTATTTCCATAATGTGTCAACATATCTTTACTTTACTGGCACTTACGATTTTCTTCTTTCTCATGTTCCCATTACCTAATCCAATGCCTAGAACACGATAGGTACTCCACATATTTTTTTTAAATTAAGGAATGCATGATTATTTGTAACAGTCCCCCTGCCCCAGGGATTTGGTGGCACTTTTCTATGTATTCCAGGTGTGATTCCAGAGTTCTATAATGTTGAAAAAAGGCCTGTATATACTAGAAGCTTAAAAATGATTGGTCAGGTAGAAATCAAAACAAAAAAAGAGAGTCACACTATTCAGGCAGAGTTGGTTTAACTAGTTCCAACTGTTCAATTAGAGAGAAGGTTGTTGTTTCCTTTTGACACTCCTGAATCAATTTGCCGAGATTTGTACTGTGTCTGTCTTATTTCATAGTAAAGTAGAAGAAGCAGAAAAACACATTCCTCTTTTGTGTTTCAGTTCTGTGATGATCTTTGACCTATCAAGAGCACTAAGGCACCTTGCTTCTAGGTTAATCTATGCTTAGATCGATAGGTACCTTATATATGCATGTAACTTGTTTTGCCTGCTCACTGAATACTTGCATTTGCAATTACCTGAGCTGGCTTCTTATTGATTTCATAATAGTTTTCTGATTTTTAAGAATATATATAATAGAATATAATTATATAAAATTGAATGCAAAAGAACAACTCACAGATTGGGAAAAAATATTTGCCAAGTACATGTCTCATGAGGGACTTATGTCCAGAACATATAATAAATCTAATTACTCAATAAAAAGACTAATAATCCAATTTTAAAAATGGGCAAAGGATGTGAATAGGCATTTCTACAAAGGAGATATACAAATAGGCAGTAAACACATGAAGAGATATCAACATCATTAGTCATTAAGGGAAATGCAAATCAAAACCACAATAAGATATAATTTCATGCCCACTAGGAGGATTCAAACAGAAAAAAAGTGTTGCTAAAGATGTAGAGAAACTGGAGCCTCCATACATTGCTCGTGGGAATGAAAAATGTTGCAGTCATTATGGAAAACAGTTGGGTGATTCCTCATAAAGTTAAACCTGTTGTTATTAAGTGCCATTGAGTCAGATCAGACTCATAGCTGGTGGGTTTGAACCATCAACATTGTGGTTAACAGTCCAATGTTTATCTTACAGCACCACACCAAGTTGCACTTAGAGCTCCCATATGACTCAGCAATTCGACTCCCAGGTATATATCCAAGAAACTTGAAAACAGTTGTTCAAACAAAAGTTTGTAAAATACTGTGCACTGTAGCCCTAGTTACAATAGCTAAATGTGGAAACAACCCAATGTCCATCAACTGGTGAATGGATAAACAAAATGCTGCACATTCAGACAAAGAAATATTATTCAACCATAAAAATCAATTAAGCACTGATTCATGCCACTGCATGGATTAACCTTGAAAACATCTTGTTAAATGAAAGTATTCACTTACAAAATTCCACATATTGTATGATTCTATTGATAGAATAGAATAAAGTATCCCAAACTAGGTAAATTCATAGATACAGAAAAAGGATTAGTGGTTATCAGGGGCTTCAGGAAGAAGAGATGGGACATGACTACTATTGTATACAGGATACCTTTTGGGGGTATATAAAATTGTTGTTGTTGTTGTCAGGTGTCATCTGGTTGGAACCGACTCATAGTGACCCCATGCACAGCAGAACGAAACAATGTCCGATCCTGGGGCAACCTCACTACCGCTGCCACACTTGAGTCCATCAATGACACCACCTGGCCGATCCATCTCGTTGGAGGTTCTTCCTCTTTTTCTCTGACTCTCCACCCTACCCAGCATGACATCCTTCTCCAACGATTGTTTCCTCCGGACAATGTCCAAAGTAGGAGAGACGAAGCTTAGCCATCCTGGCCTCCAAGGAACACTCTGGCTGCACTTCTTCTAAAACAGATCTATTGGTTCTTTTGGGAGTCCATGGCACTTTCAGTATTCTCCTCCAACACCACAAAATTAGATATATATTAAATCCCATTGAATGTATTTTATGTGTGCAAATTAAAATGTATTCTAATAAGTGATCTTAGAAGTTGAACTATATGAAGAAGAACTCAGCATGAAGACTGAAGGAAGATGCATTAACAACTCATATATGTAGATGACACAACTTTGCTGAAAGCAAAGAGATTTGAAGCACTTACTGATGAGGGTCAAAGAATATAGACTTCCATGTGGATTATACCTCAACATACAGAAAACAAAAATCCTCATAACTGAACCAATGAGCAACATCAAGATAAACTGAGAAAAGATTGAAGTTGTCAAGTGTCCCATTTTATTTGGATCTAAAATCAATGCCCATTGAAGTAGCAGGCAAAAAAATATCAAATAAAATATTGCATTGGGTACACATGTAGCAAAAGACCTCTTTAAAGTATTCAAAAGCATATATATATGTTTGTGTGTTCAATTTAATCTTGGGACTGTCATCTTAAAAAATATAATATGCTGTCTGAAATGATCTGAAAATAATTTTATTTTAGCTGAAAATATTGTCTGAAAATAATATATAACAAATATATTGTTTAAATAATGCTTGGCATTTGCTTGTCACATATTACTCAAAAAGCTGTATGCACTCTGGGACTTTTATTTCATATTGTCATTGTTGTTAAGTGCTGTAGAGTTGGTTCGATTCATAACCACCCTGTATACAGTTTCCAAGAAGCAACTGGTGGATTTGAACCACCAACCTTGTGGTTCAGTGCATTATCCTGCATTGTCACACCAGGGCTCTACTCACTAATGTTACTACTGATCAATTCAACATGTACTTCTGCTTTTAGGTAGAACTTAGTGAGGTGCTAAAAATATCAATGACCAAGACAATATAGAATATGACCTTTAGAGACTTACAAAGTATTAATAGAGCTGAGCTAAACACACATAGTTATAAAAATAGGATAGATCCTGGAATAGAGGTGAGAGTAACGAATTCTGGGTGATTATACCAATTCCTATAGTAGGGGTTTTCTGATTTACTTTTTAATAAAATGTTTTTATTGTGAATTGAGTGACATGGGAGAACATCAGTTTTATACCATTGTTTCATTGCAATGATTACAATCTCCTTTGTGCATCATCATCAACAGTATTTGCTTCTATTCGCTCTGGTTTTTGGTGGCGCAGGGGGGTAGGAGTGGGGGATGTACACAAAAGCACTCAGGAATATGTAGTATATAATAATTTAAACAACAAAAGGGCAAATTCTGTAAGCCTGACTCCTGGCCATCTTTCTCTTTCGATGAGTCTAAAGTCCTCAGCTGCTCTCTCTCTCCATGTCCTCATCTCTGCCTCCATCTCTGGTGTCGCTGCTTCTCTGGATAAGATCCTACATTCTGCTCATACTCTTCTCCCTTGATGATCTAGGGTCTTCTCATTCTGGACTGTAAGATTAGCTACTCCCCTCTTTTTGTTACAAAACTTCTACTTTTACAGTTATAATAGTCACAATTAGTCATGATAATAATTACTCACTACTGAATCATAAGAATCTTATCTCCATCTCTTTTAACAGACCCATCTAGACAAGATGAAAACTGTTCAGTGGGGACTCTACCTTCCCCCGCACACTCTTAAACTAAACACCATTTTGAAAACGTGTAAGCTAGTCACTTTGTGTCTTTATGGCCCCCTCATTTTAGGTAGTCAATGTCTAAGTTGCACGTCCCTATCTACCCTGTATCATGCAAAGATTTAGAGTTAGAAAACCAAAAGGGAAGAACACAGTCAGTATTTCTCAAGCTGGGGGAACTGAA
>NW_006408679.1:2320396-2325627 GCF_000296735.1 Chrysochloris asiatica | reverse complement strand
TCAGTTGGTATTTTGAGCTACTACATCCATAAGTATAGGTCAAGTTCATCAAATTGTAGCAATTTACACTTGTTGTTGTTTTTTTTAAATCTTCCTCTAGTCGAGTTCTGATTATCAAGCCACCAAGGCTAGGTCAAATGGATACTAGCTGCAAGTTTGGGTGTTCTTGTGCGTCTCTCCTCGCTTCATATCAGCTGGATGTTTCATGCTGAGCTCTAGCCCTCCGTGGCTATGCCCTTGTCCATGGGCTCAGGAGTCCCCAGGTCTCACCACACCTCAGACCAACCAGTCCTTCCTCTTCTCTCTGACTTACTTTTATACCTGCCAGATTTCATAAATCTAAAAACATGTTTTTAATTAATATCTGTTGAATTGAAATTCAAAGATAGCCTTGACATAAATAGGAAATAGAAATAGAATAAAATAATAAAAATAGAAAATGAAGTTATTACATAGTTTAAAAGACTTTAAAAAAAGTCTTGAAGGGATGTTTCATAACTCGTAAGAACTGTTTAATAAAAAGCAACATTTACATTTGTCCTAGAACATAAGAAAGACATTGCCGACTATTAAAGTAGAGCCTTGTCTCTATGGAAGATATATTAACTTTGGAATCCACAGAGAAGTCCCTCTCTCTCTCTTTTTTAAAAAGGGTTAGAATTTTAAGTTTTGCACCAACTGCAATCATTTATCTCTAATACTCAAGCTGCAAATTCAAAATCCAGTGATTATTCACAATTTGCTCATTAAGTCATCTTTTTTTGTTGTTGCTTCCAATCTGTTTTATTGATTTTTGCCAAGTGAATATCCATTAGGGTGTAACATTAGCTCTTAACCCTTGGATTGGGGAGTCTCTTGCCAAATTATTTATTGCTGCTTAAGTAACTAATTTGGAAGTACATGGCTCTGTAGGATAAGCATCAGAATGCTAACCACAAGGTCGGTAATTTGAGCTTACTAATTGCACCTTGGGAGAAAGATAAGGCTTTCTGCTCCTGGAAAGATTTATAGCCTTGGAAAACCTACGCAGGGTCTCTATGAGTAGAAACTGACTATACGGCAGTTAACAACAACAATATATATTAATTGGAAGTAATAACTGGCATTATAGGATTGTGTTTGGATGACATAAAATTGTATATGTAAAACAGTTTATTTAATTAAAATGCACTATACAATATGTTATTTGTTATTGTACTCCTGGTGTTTTAGTTACTCAGTGTTGCTAAAACAAAAAATACCACAAAGGGATGACTTTAACAAACAGAAATTTATTTCCCCACAGTTTGTTGTTAAGTGTCATTGAGTCAGTTCCGACTCAGAGCGACCTGTATTCTCGTAGTTTAGGAGGCCATATGACCAAGTTCAGAGTCCTGGCTCTAGAGGAAGGTTTTCCCTCTTTGTCAGCTCTGGGAAAAAGTCCTTGTCTCCTTTAGCATCTGTAGTTCTAACAGTCCTTGCAGATCTCATGTGTGTTGGCATCAACCTTCATCTTGGTTCTAGGAGTTTCTCAGTGTTGGGACACCAGGTTCAAAGGATCTGTTCTTGGCTCTTCTTTGTTGGTGGCAGTAGGTCCCTCTGATTTCTGGTGTTTTCCCTCTTGTAAGATAAAAGGTGTTACAGGCCACACCCCAGGGAAGCTCTCCTTACATTGCATCAGGGCTTTTACAGGATTAAAGGCGTTGCATTCCACCCTTAATCCTTTTTGTGGTTTGTCACATCAGATCACATCATGGGGGATCCTCATATAACTGCCACATCACAACATACAACTGTCAAACCATTGACAATAAAGCTCTGGCCAAGTTGTCACTTATTTTGGGGGACACAATTCAGTCCCTGACACCTGAGTTCTACTGAAAGAAAAAAAGGTTTTTTTAGTTCTATATGATGAAAATTCTTTATGCTTTATTTTCTGCTATTTATATATATATGTAATTACTTAAAACAGAAAGCATGTGAATTTCCTCTTTTCATTCTATTGCTACATTTCTAATTTGGAGATTATGCTTTCATTTTAACAGGTGAAAAGGATATAATCTTTTTTTTTGGATATAATCATCCCTAAACATTTTTTTGCTCTTTAGGTAACAAAAAGCTGTTGACACAAAGGCATTGGTATCCATCAATGGAGAAATAGCAATATTAATTTGGGAACATTATTTAGAGAAGTTTTTCTTAGCATTTCGATTGATTCAGATGCTTGCTTTAATTCAAGAGTCCAAGGTCTCACCCCAGATGCAATGGATCATACCCAGCATGGCAGGAGCTGGGCTGTGGTTGTTAGATGCCACTGAGTTGGCTCTAACTTATATTTTAGTCCTAATAGAATAAAACCTTGCTTGGTTTCGTGCCATCTTCACGATTACGATTGTGGGGTATGTTTGAGTTCATTGTAATGACTGTTGTGTTAATTCATCTCACAGAGGGTTTCCTTTGTTTTCACTGACTCACTACTTTACCAAACATAATGGCCTTTTCTAACAATTGCTCTTTCCTGATGATGTGTTCAAAGCAGTGAGCTGAAGTCTGTCCATCTTCACTTGTAAGGAGCAGTCTAAAAAGCACTGTATTTCTTCCAAGACTGGTTTGTTTATTCTTCTGAAAGTCCACAGTGTATTCACTGTCCTCCACCAACACCACAGTTCAAATGTATCAGATCTTTTTCTGTACTGTACTGCTCTCACATGGGTACGAGGTAACTGAAAAGACCAGGGCACGTTTTCTTTATCAAAATGACATCTTTGATTTTTAAAAATTTGAAGAAGTATTTTACAGCAGATTTGTACACTACAATACTTTGATTTCTTGGCTACTATTTCCATGGACATTGACTATTGATACCAGTAAAATGAAATCCTTGATAATTTCATGTTTCCCTTCCATTTCTCATGATGTTGTTTATCAGTTCAATCACTGATGTAGTTCATTGAAAGGAATCTGTTGTCAGATAACCGGTGCTAGTTCTTTCCTTGACACATCTGAAGAACTTTGTGCAAAACTTTTTGATAAACTTCAATATCTTCATTTGCAAGTCATAGTCCTGTACCTACTTTATAGACCATTTGTGGGGATCAAATCAGATAAAGCAAACTAGAAATGGTAATTAAAATATATTCTTGTTATTATAATTAGAGACAGCATATGATTGCTGAATAAAGAGTACACATGGTTAACTGCCTTGAGAGATGAAATGGAACCCACACTGTACATGGCATTTTTGCCTAATCCAATATCACACCAAAAAAGACCTCTGAGGGAAAGGGAGGAAAGTATAAGGAGAGAGAGGGCAACAACTCACCGAAACAAATGCTTGAGAGTAGGTTTCGTTCAACTGAAGTTGCAATTTTTTTTGGTTATCATAGACGCCATAGAGCCTCTTCGACCAGGTCTGAGGTACTCTGTTCTTGAATTTTAATGAATTGTATAAAGCAAATATCCTTTGTAAGTCTAGGACCAGACAGCTGCAGTTGTAGAAGATGACACCCAGTTCTTTCATCTGTGAAATTAAAATCGAAAGCATCATCACTGTGTGTGTATCTGATGGAGTTATTTTCAGAGAGAAAGAAGAGAATGCAGCAGTAGTGACATCTCGTTTCTTATATTTATTGTAACATGAAAATAATGTAGCTATAGTTATGCTATGGTACAGTTATCAAAGTGTTTAAATATCTAAGTAGAAAAACTTTTGTTTTCCTTTTGTATTTGGGTTCCTAATCATCATTTCTGTATATTCACCTACCTTCTCAAAACAATTCTGATTTGTTTTCTTAGCATTACTATTTAATATAATTCTTAAAACATGCAGCAATCAATATGCTCACTTTTAATCACAGCACACAGAATGGTTAAGATCATGGACTATTGAATCTGATTGCCTGGATTTCAATTCCAGTTCCAGGCTGTCTAGCTGTGTGTGACTTCAGACAAGATGGTTAATCTCTGTACCTTAGTTTCTTCTTCCATAAAATGTAGACCATAATATTTATTTCATATGTCTGTTGTCTTAGGTATCTACTTTTTTTTTAATGTTTTATTGTGAATTATGAGACAGTTTACATGGGAGCACATTAGTTTTACATTCATCCTATCGTATATTGTTTCATTGCCATGGTTACAATCCCCTCCATGCATCATCAACCAACCAAAAGGTATACCCTGCAAGCCTGCCCCCCAGTAATCAGCACACAGCCCCTCTCCATCTCTGGGTCTAGCGTCCCCAGCCACTCCATCTTTCCATGTCATCATCTCTGCCTCCATCTCTGGTATCACTGTTTCTCTGGGTAGGGTCCCGCACTCTGCTCTTCTCCCTTGATGGTCCCAGGAACCTCCACTCCTGGACTACAAAGTCAATCAATCTCCTTCTTTTGCTACAAAATGTCTACCTTTATAGTTCCAACCCTCACAGTCAGTCCTGATAACAATTATTCACTATTGTACCACAAGAGAACTATCCCCATCTCCTTTCATGAGCCCTGCCCAGATAGATTGGATACTACTCAGTGGAGATTCTACCTTCCTCTGTGCCCTCTGGATCTAGGCTCCCTTTTGAAAGCATGTAAGACAGTCACTTCTTGCCTCTGTAGACCTCCATTTTGGGTAGCCAATGTCCAAGTTGCCCATCCCTGTCTACTCTGTGAATGGAGGGGGTGGGTATGATCCTCACTGTAAAGATTTGTTTCCTCTTTTGAGCTATGCATTCATAGGTGTAGGTCAAGATCATCAAATTGTATCAGATTACTCTTTTTTTTCTCCTCTTTTTTCTTCTAGTTGAGCTCTGATCATCCAGTCATGGAAGCCAGGTCAAGTGGGTATTATCTGCAAGTGTGGGTGATCTTATGAATATGCCCTCTCTTCTTATCAGCTGGATGCTTCATTCTCCAATCCAGTCCTCTGTCGCTATGTCACTGACTCTGGGCCCAAGAGTTCCCAGGTCTTGCCACACTGCTGGCCAAGCAGGTCTCCACCCAAATTCACAGGAGTCTATTGAACATTGTAGGGCTTATCTCAGAGCTTCATTGCTATTTTTCCCTCACTTCCTCTTATTGGGGATGAATGTGGTCACCAATCAGATTGCATGTCTGCTCGTGTATTCCCATTGAGTTTTAGTCTTGGAAGGGGGTTTGCTCTGAGGGCACCCAACCACTTGCCTTGATGTCTCCTGGGCAAGCAACTTGCTTGTTCTTGTAGTAATCAGTCGGACAGCTGTTATTGTTTTGTATTTTTCCTGT
>NW_006408679.1:2291681-2317050 GCF_000296735.1 Chrysochloris asiatica | reverse complement strand
CATCTCAATGTAAAGAAAACAAAAATCCTCACCACTGGACCAATAAACAATATTCTTATCAACGGAGAAAAGATTGAAGTTGTCAAGGACTTCATTCTTCTTGAATCAACTATTAACCCTCATGGAAGCAGCGTCAAGAAATCAAATGATGTATTGCATTGGGCAAATCTGCTGCACAGGACCTTTTTAAAGCGTTGAAGAGAAAAGATGTCAGCTTGAGGACTAAGGTGCACCCGACCCAAGCCATGGTATTTTCAATAACCTCATATGCATGCAAGAGCTGGACACTGAATAAGAAGACTATAGAAGAATTGATGCTTTGAGTTATGGTGTTGGAGGAGAATACTGAAAGTGCCATGGGGTGCCAAACGAATCAATAGATCCATCTTGGAAGAAGTGCAACCAGAATGCAGCTCTTCGTAGGCCAAGATGGCTAAACTTCGTCTCTCATACTTTGGACATATTGTCAGGAGGGACTAGTCACTGGAGAAGGATCTCATGTTTGGTAAGGTGGAGGGTCAGAGAAAAAGAGGAAGACAGCCAATGAGATGGACTGGTCTAGTGGCAGCATCAATGGACCCAAGTGTGGCAACAGTAGTGCCCAGAATCGGGCAGTGTTTCATTTTTCTCTGCATAAGGTCGCTATGGGTTGGTACCGACATGATGGCTCCTAACAACAACTGTGGCTAAGGATTGTGAACATTTCTTCATATGTTTGTTGGCTACCCAGATCTCCTCCTTGATGAAGTGTCTATTCATGTCCTGTGCCTTTTTTTAACTGGGTTATTTGTCTTTTTTTTTGTAGAGGTGTTGTAGTTTCTTATATATTTTTGAAATGAGTCCCTTGTCTGATGTGTGGTTGCAAAATATTTCTTCCCATTCTGTCAGTTTCCTTTTTACTCTTCTGGTGCAGTCTTTTGATGCACATAAGTTTTAACTTTTTAGTATATCCCAGTCATCTATTTTGTCTACTTTTGTTTGTGTAGGTTTCAAAATGTTTGGTAGTCTGTGTATTCCCTGAATTAGTGCCCTCACATTTGTGCCTATTTTTTCATTGATGACCTTCATAATTTTGGGATTCACATTTAGGTCTTTAATCGGTATCTACTTTTATCATAGTGTAGTGGTTATGAATCGGGCTGCTAACTTCAGGATCAGCAGTTTGAATATACTAGTTGTTCCATGGGAGAAAGATGAGGTATTCTGCTCCTGTAAAGATTTACAGCCTTGGAAACCCTGTACTGGGTTGCTATGAGTAGGAACCGACTCCACGGCACATAACCACCGCGACCACTGTTATCATAACAGAAATATCCTAAGGGCAGCATTAAAGAACAAAAATTTATCTTCTCACAGTTCAGGGGACTAGAAATCTGAATTCAGAGTGTTGTTCTAGGGGAAGTTCCTTCTTTGTCTACTTTAGCGTCAAATATCTGGAAATTCTTGGAGATCATGGTGTCATCTGTCTCCATTATCCACAAATAGCGTCTGTCCTATCACATCCATTTATCTTGCTTCTGTGTCTAATCCACTCTTTTTATAACTCAGTAGCTTTAGGGCACACATCACACTGATTTAAAATAAATAACTAAACCAAACCATTTCCATCTAGTTGATTTTGACTCAAGAGACCCTAAAGGACAGAGTAAGCTGTCCCATAGGGTTTCTAAGGCTGTTAATTAACAGAAGCAGACTGCCATATCTTTCTTCTGCAGAGCTGATGATGGGTTTGAACCACTAACCTTTCATTTAGAAGCTGAGTGTATAACCACTGTATCAGCAAGATGCCTTCCCTACACTGATAGGGCCTCATTAGCATAAAAAACACTTTATTTTCCAACAGGATTACAGCCACAGGTAAAGGGATTCCAACTCATATTTTGGGGGACATGAAAATATTTACTGATGAAGATCAAAGGCCACAACCTTTGATATGGGTTGCACCTCAACATAAAGAAAACAAAAATCCTCACTACTGGACCAATAAATGGTGGGTGGTGGTTATGTGCCATGGAGTTGGTTCCAACTCATAGTGACCCTGTACAGGGTTTTTGAGGCTGTAAATCCTTATGGGAGCAGAAAGCCTCATCTTTCTTCCATTGAACAGCTGGTAGTTTCGAACTGCTGGCCTTGCGGTTCACAGCCCGATTCATAGCCACTAATGCTACCAGAGCTCCGTAAATAATATCACAATAAATGGAGACAAGATTAAAGTTGTCTGTCAATAACTTATTTTGCTCACATCAACCATCAACACTCATGGAAGCAGCAGTCAAGTAATCAAGCAACATATTGCATTAGGCAAATCTGTTGCATAAGAGCTCTTTAAAGTGTTGAAGAACAGAGATGTCAGTTTGAGGACTAAGGTGCACGTGACATAAACCATAGTATTTTCAATAACCTCATATGCATGTGAAAGTTGGACAGTGAATAAGGAAGAGTGTAGAATAATTGATGCATTTGAGCTATATTGTTGGATGAGAATATTAAAAGCACCATGGTCTGCCAAAAGAATAAAGCAATCTGTGTTGGAAGAAGTATAGCCAGAATATTCCCAGGAAGCCTGGATGGCCTGACTTCATCGCTCATACTTCAGACATATTGTCAGGTGTACCAGTCTTTGGAGAAGGTTATCATGTTTGATAAAGTGGAGGGTCAGAGAAAAAGAGAAAACCCCCCCAGTGAGATGGATTG
Organism: Chrysochloris asiatica; assembly: GCF_000296735.1. Classification (NCBI taxonomy): domain Eukaryota; kingdom Metazoa; phylum Chordata; class Mammalia; order Afrosoricida; family Chrysochloridae; genus Chrysochloris; species Chrysochloris asiatica. The sequence continues at coordinate 2,314,356 of NW_006408679.1, read as the reverse complement.
GCATAGTGGCAGCAGAGATGGGCTCAAATGTAGCAATAATAGTGAGGTTGGCTCAGGACTGGGCAGTGTTTCATTCTGTTGTGCATAGGGTCACTATGAATTGGTACTGACTAGATGGCACTTAACAACAACAACACCAACAAATCAATCCATTAACATTTGTTATGAGACTTTCAAGAGTTAACACATGTAAGGGCCTTTGAGTTGCTGTATTACATTTTAATCACTAAAATATGCTAGCAATTATTATTTTTATTATTTATATGACACAAGTCTTAAGCATAAAAGTCTAGTAGAATATTGCAGCAGAAGAGACAGATGATTTTATTAGTTACTCTCAGTGAATAGCTAGAAAAGGTCAAACTCACACTGGCAAGCAAAAATACTGACCAAGTTCAATGTCTAATCAGTGTAGATGAAGGATTTAAATATAGGTTTTCTGACCTCTGACCAAATACACCCAGGAATATAATTGTACTGGCTTCATTTGAGTCCAGTATCACTTTATAAAAATTGCATATGATTTTGAATTCATCAACCAAACCAGGCAAAGTGAAATTCTGGCCATATAAAAACCTGCAAAAATAGACTTGCTTTCTATGACCTGAATACTCAGTTGAGGAGTTTGTGATGGCAATTCTAAAGACTTGGAGCAAGCAGGTACTAAACTCCCTTCTTATTCAGCAAAGTGAGTTTGAACCACAAGGTCAGCGGTTCAGACTCACCAGCCCCTCCATGGAAACCTTCTACAGGATCTCTATGAGTCAGAACCGACTCCTTGGCACTTAACAACAACAATGTGATGGGTGGAACTACAGTTGCCTTGACAGGGCCAGATCAAATGAGTTTGCAGGCTTTATATAGTCCATGAGGAACTCTGGTGGTATAGTGATTAAAAGTTGGGCTGATAATCTCGAGGTCAGTAGTTTGTCAGTTTCTTCTCAGTTTTCATGTTTGCTTGTTCTGCTTGGAAGTTCATTTTCATGGTAAGTTGTGAAGTGTTAACTTTCTTTGGGGTTATCTTGTAGTGCATTAACTTTTCCCTCCATTCAAGACAATTTATTGCATCCTGTAATCTATCTGACCTTCTCACCGCCTGGATATCTGTTCTGACATTTTCCTCTTTTTTGACATTGTTATTATTTTGATCTTCGGTTGACCTCCCAACTCCTTTGAATTCATTGTTGTAATTTTGTTTTGTACTGGACTCTGCTGTCCGTCATCTGAGTTTCAAGTGGTGTTGCTACACCTGTCAATCTCTGGTTGTTGTCTGTTCTTGTTGGTTTTCAGTCCAACAAACTCCCTTTAGGATGTTTTGAAGTGCTGAATTGGCTTTGACAAAATCTCTTAGCTTCTGTTTATCCTGGAAAGTTTTGATTGCACCATCATATTTGATTGGCAGTTTTGCTAGATAGATGATTCTTGGTTGGCAGTTTTTTTCTTCTAGGATTTTGTGTATGTCACCCAATTGTCTTCTTTTTTTCTCCCCCCATTGTCTTCTTGCCTGCATGGTTTCTTATGAATAGTCAGAGCTTAATCTGATTTGCTTGTCTTTGTAAGTAACATTTCTCTTTCCCTGGCTGCTTTTAGGATTCTCTCATTGTCTTTGATTTTGGAGAGCTTGATTATTATATGTCTTGGTGATTTTCTTTTGGGGTCTATCCTTCCTGGGGTATGTTCTGCTTCTTGAATGTTTATCTTCTCATCTTTCAAGATGTTAGGGAAATTTTCTTCCAGAAGCTCTTTCACTATATCTTCTGTGGACTTCTCTGATTCTTCCTGTTCCGGAATGCCAATAATTCTTAAGTTGTTCCTCTTCATGGAGACAAGAAGACAATGTAATGACATATATAAAACTCTGAAAGAAAACAATTGCCAATCAAGGATTATATATCCAGAAAAATTGTCCATCAAATATGACAATGAAATTAAGCCATTCTCAGACAAATGGAAACTAAAAGAATTTGTAAAATCCAGACCAACCTTACAAAAAATACTACAGGGAATTCTTTGGACAGAGAACAAACAACAGCAGACAACAACCTGAGAGTAACACACATGATACTATCACCCAGAACTCAACCCAGATATGGAAATATGCAGAGTAAAACAGATCTATAAGACTGAAAACAGAGAACCAGAGATAGAGTTGTAACAACAACAAAAACATAAATTATGAAGAGGGAATAATCCAGTAAAGAACATTTAAATGAAGAAGTAATCAAATAGATTTCAAGAAAAAACAAAAGAAGATAAATAAAAATGAGCCTAAACGTAACCCTGAAAACTAGACTGAGTCTTTACTCCTAGCCCTAGCCCAACCCTCACCCCTAACACTAACAAGTCTTAACCACAAACCCTAACAATAAATGAAGTTCTAGGCCTAGCCAAGACCTTGTCATAGTCCCAACTCTAACCTTTACTCCTTACTCCTGCCCACCCCACTTCCCCACCACAAAAAGTTAATGGAAAAACTAGAAGCAGAAAATAAAAATGCTTATTTAATGGCACCACAATTATGAATGGTGTTTGTCCCTTTAGGTGTGATCAGATAAAAGGAGGCATATTTATGGACATTGTCAGCACTTGTCTTATGGTCTATTTGTCAAGATTAAGATGGAAGTGGGCACTGCCTCTGTGCACTCTATTTAGATTTCTCCAGTCACTTGTATTCCTTTTGCCTTATTGTGTGAACTAGGCTGCTGACTTTCTGTGAGCTTTTATCTGCAATCCCTGACATCACTCTGCTCTGTGGCTATATTATATTATATTATATCTTTAGAATCTGAAGGCAGTGGAGCAAGCAAACCTTTACCTCTGAACCATACAATGACTCAAGCACTTTTTCTATTTTATACGAAGGGGACTTCAAAAGCTCATGGAAAAATTCCATTATCTTTGGATTCAATTTTCCCACAAATGTTTTGAAGTACACTGAAGATGGAAAAAAATAAACTAGGTTTTGTTTTGCAGAGTTTTCAGGCAGATAAAAAGTTTTATAAACAAACTTTCTTAAGATGCTGTTGTTGTTGTTGTTGTTAAGTGCTGTCAAGTCAGTTCCGACCCATAGCGATCCTGTACAGGGTTTCCAAGGGTGTAAATCTTTACGGGAGTAGAAAGCCTCATCTTTCTCCCACAGAGCGGCTGGTAGTTTTGAACTGCTGACCTTAAGGTTTGCAGCCTGATTCGTAAGATGCTGACACTGGAGGAAATAACAGAGTTGGGCTTCTGAAAAACTTCTATGTCTGGATTATAAAAGGAACAAAATACTACAGTTCTAGTTGTTTAGCTGAGGCTGTCTTCAAGTTGCCTTACAATTTATGACACACCTTAGTGAAAATTAGCTAATGAGAATGCTATGCATCACAACAGAATATTGTCCGATACAGTGTTGGCAAGTGAGCCCCTAGGTGGTCTACCACAGTGGACTCACCCATATCAATGATCATGAAGACGGTGCAAGACTGCCCAATGCTTCATTCTGTTATACATAAGATTGCCATGAGTTGGAAATGGCTCTATGGATGATAACTAACAATTGCCTAAAATCAAGCCCTTGTCTGGTAGGCTGCTCAGCTCATTTCGGTCTGATGCCCAGCCACATGTCTATGGGGTATGTGGTGGGCCTCCCTGACTTCACTTCACTGTGCAACCCCATAGATGGTCTAAACTGTCTGAAAATAAGTCAAATGGTTTGAATATCATCATCTTGAAAAAGCTGGAGATTTGCCAGCTAGTTATTCTTTTGGGGAAATTTTTTTCTCAGGAAGAGATGCTTTTATTTGCCACAAAGGAGTATAGGGTTGGTGATCAATCCAAGGACATACGAGAGGCTTAGATCTTCCAAAAACCTGGAACTTCCTGATAAAAAAGCAAAACTCCTAGAGCATTTTTTAAAGACTTGAATGGTATCAATGATCCCATTTGATCCCTTGCAATAGGACACCATAAAGTATAAGAGACTTTGGCAAACATACTTGGATCAGCACTGGACCACAAGGTTGGCAGTTCAAACTCACCAGCTGCTTCTCGGAAACCCTACACAGGATCTCTATGAGTCAGAACTGACTTGATGGCACTTAACAACAACAAAAACATATAATCTATGAGATGTTATTAACCTACTGTTTAGGAAGAAATAACAACAGAAGCAATGCTAATTTATTATAATGTTCACTGTGCACCGGACACTGTTTTAAAGGCTTTACATGTATGACTTGACTTTAATCTTACACTAACCCATTAACAACAACAAACCCATTATATATGTAAAAATATGAGGTATAGGGAGGTTAAGAGACTTGCCCAAATGCATAACTAGTAAGTGGGGAAGCTGAGATTATAACACTCAAATATTAGTCTAATATTTCATCCTTAGGAAGAATTATTTACAAAATGTAGCACCAGTCAGATGAGAAGTTCCTGGTGGTGATGGCCAAATCCAACTTTGTGTGTGTGAGCTTTCTCTTCTTTTTTGTCCTAGTACTGTTAGTTATGGAGTGTAGTGTTACAGGATAATGTGCTGGACCACAAGGCCAATTTGAACTGCAAAGTCGGTGGTTCAAACCCACCAGCCGCTCCTCAGAAACACTATACAAGGTTGCTATGAGTCAGAACCAATTCGACGGCACTTAACAACAACCACAACAACTGTTAGCTGTGTGGGACTCGGTGATTCTGTGTTAGAATTCTCCTCTTCTACGCAGGAAGCCAGGTTCAATTCCTGGCTAGAGCACGTCACACACAGCCAAAGACCATCTCTCAGTGTTGCTAGGATGCCAAACAGGTTTTGGCAGAGCTTTCAGACTAGGAAGAAAATCCTGCTGACCTACTTCTAAAAAAAATCAGCCAATGACAATTCACAATGGTCTGATCCCCAACCAATCAGAGGGTTGGTGCAGGACAGACCCTGCTTTATTCTATTGTATATGGGGTTGTCATAAGTCAGAAGTTGACATTAGGGGAAATGTGTAACGACATGGAAAAAACCCACATTTTTCTTTATTTTTTCAGAATTAGTGGGAGGAGTTTATGAAAGGGAATGCATTAAGAGAAAAGAAAACAAAAGAAAAAGATGCTTTTCAGCTAGGACATGAGAGTCAGCATCAAGGGGCTCAGGCTTGCCTTGGTGGGTTTTATTGGAGATGCATAAACCATAGCAGACAGCTGATGGATGCTCTTGTCAGTAGGGACAAGAGAGGAGAGAAATCATTCTTTGCTGTAATTCAGAATAATTAATACAAGTTAGCCTAAGCGCAGCTCAAGTGATCATTTTCAGATGTCTGATTGTTGTTCTCATGATTTTACAGAAACGTGAACACATATTTCTTTAATTTCCTTAACGAAAGAACCTGCAATTGTGAATAGCTATAACTTACCCAGAAGGCTGCTGATTTATATTCTGAGTTGCTGCAGGAAATTTTAATTACTAGAAGCTCTAACTTGATTTTGCTTCTGCCTTCAAGGTGAAATTTCTGTTCCTAGAGTTGAACTTCAAGGCTCAAAGATAGTCTGAAATGTACTCTCTTGCCCCTCTACTCCCACAATCGGTGGCCTATATTCCATTTTTTGATGTCTTATTTTCTTTGTTTACCAAGTGGGAAAAATAATGCTTGCTAGAAGGCGCACGACTAAGTAAAGAGACAGCAAAGAATGTAAAAATCTTAGAGTGAGGTCTTATTTCAAAATTAACCCAGAGACAGACAGACAGACAGACAGACACACACACAATATTCCTTAATTCTACAAATGAACCTTATGTTGTATTTGCACAGTCTGATTGCTCAAAGGAACCCAGGATTAGGAATCACAAAATATTATTCTCCAATCTAGCAAATTCCTTTTGAACCTTGGTTTTCTTAAGTGCAAATTGTTAAGTGTTTGACTGCTAACTGGACTGTTAGAGGGTCAAATTCACCCAGAGATGCCTCAATCTACTTCTGAAAACCACAAGGTCAGCTTGAACCGCTTGTGGTGTTTCAAACCCACCAGGCACTCCTCAGAAACCCACACAGGTCACTATGAGTCAGAACAGACTCCACAGCACTTAACAACAACAACATTTATATTAAATTTCCCGTTTTTTAAAGACTATGTGGTTTCTGTCTCCTGATTGAACTCAGACAGATACACAGACACAGTTTAAAGTGTAAACATTCCTACTTCTTAAATTTGAAGTCTTAGGAAGAAGAAACTTAAGACACAAATCAGCAGGTAAAAGGAATCAGCTGGTGAGTATGTGTAGGAAGCCAGAGCCTTCCAAGGCTCATGACTATCTTGAAACCAAACTTACCTAGCAACAGTTATGTCAGCACTAGAAACTTACAGGTGAATTTACCTGAGCCATTTCGGAGAAAAGGAAACTTAAACTAACCAAAACATCACATGATTCAGTGCTGCTATAACAATGCTTATACTTATGTAATCATATCCTGGTTGGTAATCATATCCTTGTTGCTATAGAAAACATTGTAACTAGGCAGAATAACAATGACCTAATGCAAAAGTACTATATAAACTACGTTGCTACAATAAACTTGGTCACTTGCCATCAGCATGTGTCCCTTACCTAATCACCGATCCCCGCTTTTCCCTCGAGTAACTCACGCAGTGGTCTGAGCTGGTCTCAGACCCCCATAAGTATGAACTGCTCCCTATATGTATTATTATTATCATTATCTCACTTTACAAAAATGTTAACGGTCACTACTTAGGGCAGTGACACACAGAATAACAAATATTTACTACTATTACTGGTGCGGCACTGTGGGTTAATGCACTGGACTGCAGAGTCAGTTTGAACCTCAAGGTCAGTGGCTTAAGCTCATCAGCTGCTCCTTGGAAACCCTGTACAGGGTCACTATGGGTCGGAACTGACTCGACGGCACTTAAGAACAACAGCTACTACTCCTATTGGAGCCCTGGTGGTATAGTGGGTTAGTTGGACTGCTAAATGCAAGGTCAGTAGTTTGAATCCACCAGCTGTTCCATAGGACGAAAGATGAGGCTTTCTGCTTCTGTAAAGTTTGGTGGTGGTGGTTATGTGCCGTGGAGTCGGAACCGACTCATGGCGACCCTATACAGGGTTTCTGAGGCTATAAATCTTTACGGGAGCAGAAAGCCTCATCTTTCTCCTGTGGAACATCTGGTAGTTTCGAACTGCTGACCTTGAGGTTTGCAGCCCAATTCATAACAACTACGCTACCAGAGCTCCTATGTTATTTATTGGCCCTCTCACACACATTACTTGGACATCAAGGGAAACCTTTAACAGTAGAAATATTTTTTTGAGAGCGGATTCTAGTGAGGGATTATGCATTTCTTCATCTACTTATCAATAAAAAAATTACATAGTTCTTTCTGTTTAATAATTTTTATTTTCATTACTTCTGCTGGTACTTAGAAAAGTCATGTTAGTTAGATACAATTATTATATCCCTATTTAACACAGGGGGGAACTGAAGTACAGTGCAGTTATGTCCAAATACTTGGTAAGGAATGGAACAGTGCAACTCCAGAATCTTAATAAACTCTTAACCACTATGCTGTGTATTCGCCAACTAGTGGGTTGGTGGCTTTGAATCTGGAGCTCAAGGGAGGGATCAGATTTGGTGATATAAATATGAGAACTATAGAATGAATGGCTGTTGCTATAAGAGAAGATGATTCCCTCAGGGAGAGTGGATAGTCTAAGAAGATGGATATATTCTAATGTCAATTAATTTGTCTATTTATATTGTCTCTTATTGAGAACTATGACCTTGTTGTTTTATTGACTGCTGTATTTCCAATGCCTAGCATGCAGTAAATGCTCAATAAGTATTTGCCGAATGAATAAATAATTGTACTAGCTATGCCTTCTCGTACAGTGCCCAGTAGGATTGTTGAGAACAGCTATCCTTTGCCTTGTTGCTGGCCTTAGGGAAAACAGAGTCAATCTTACACTATGTTGCTGGTGAATCTATCTGACACGGCAACCTCATGTATGATAGAATAGAACTGTGCTCCATGGAACTTTCAGTGGCTGATTTCTCAGAATAAACCTCTGGATAAAATTAACCAGCACCTTTTCAGTTAGCAGGGAGCATTAACACCGTTTATACTACCCAGGGACTCCTTTGTACGATATTAGCTGTAAGATTTTTCCAGATAGCTTTTATAGATTAGGAAATTTCCCTTTTATTACTGAGAGTATCATGAATGGATGCTGAACTACGTTAACAATTATTCTGTTGAGATAATTGTATGCTTTTGCTTTTCTGTCTTTTGATTTAATTAATATACTACATTAATTTATATTAATAGTTTTGAATATTGAAACAGGCTTTCATTCTGGGATAAATTCCACTTGGCCATGATGACATTAACTTTTTTTTATATAGTGTGGCATTCTAATTTCTAGTATCTTGCTGAGAATTTTGCATTTTCTAACTGGAGTCTTGGTTTGGGGCTATAGGATAAGCACTGGACCACAAGGTTGGTTTGAACCGCAAAGTCAGTGGTTCAAACCCAGGAGCTGCTCCTCATGAACCCTATACAGGGTTTCTATGAGTCAGAACTGAATGGCACTTAACAATAGCAACAGCTAATCATAAAGTAGGTGGTTCAAATCTACTTGCTGCTCCTCAGAACTGACTTTACGACACTTAACAACAATGAGGAATGTAGGTTTTCTAATCTTATAATGTATTTGTGTTGCTTTGGCAACATAGTGCTGGCCTCATAAAATGAGTTGGAATGTGTTTCCTCCTCTTTTATATTCTGGGAGAGTTCGTACAATTGCTATTACTTCTTCCTTAAATTCCCCAGTAAGACCAACTGAGCCTGGAATTTTCTTTGTGAGCAGGATTTCACTACAAATTAAATTCCTTTAATATATAAAGTTCTATTCAGGTTAATTTTTTCTGGCTATGCTTTGTCAGCTGGTGTCTTTAAAGAAATTTGTGTTTCATCTAGGTCACCCCATCTGTGAGCCTAGTTATTCATACTACCCCTTGTTATGGTTTTAAAGTCTTTAGGCTCTGTAGTGATGTTCACGTTTGTATTCTTGATATTTGTAATATATGTTGTCTCTTCTTTTTTCTTGATTGCTGTTGTTGTAAAGTGCTATGACTTGGGTCTGACTCCTAGAAACCCTTATATAGAGTTTCTAAGAAGTGGCTGGTGGGATTGAACTGCTGACCTTGTGGCTGGCAGTCCAGTGCTTATCTCTGTGGGTTAGATAATACCCAATTAATGATGAGCCACTCAGGCTGCTAGAATATTTTAATAATAAATTTATAATAAATATTTATAATAAATTCTCAATAAATTATTACAGAGTCATATAAATGAATATATTAGTTTGTCTTTTATGATATTGTAGATAAATATTCATTGATACTTGTGATACTTAAGGTTTTGTGTCAACTTAGCTGGGCCAGGATTCTTAGTGATTTAGCAATTAAGATGTAGTTATCACCTCCTTGATGAGATCTAATAGAATACACTCAACTCCATGATACCATCTGTTGCAACCAGACCTGATGTAATTATCCAATGCATTGAAAATTCTCACTTTTACAATGATAATGAGGTTTGATGCAATCTACAGGATAAGGTTGTATCTTAAGTCGATCTTTCATGAGATATAAAAGGAGAGAGAAGTGAACAGAGAAAGAAAGACCTACTACCACCAAGAAAGAAGAGCCAAGAGTGGAGTGGGTCCTTTGGACCCATGAAACTACTAGATCCAAGGAATGACTATCGTCAAGACACATGGAGATCTCTAAGGAATGCTGAAAGGAGACAAGAACCTTTCCCTAGAGCCAGTGCTCTGAATTCAGCCTTCTAGCCTCATACACTGTAATAGAATAAATTTCTGTTTGCTAATGACTTGTTCAAACAGAACACGGGAACACTGAATGGTTTAAAATTAAGAAAGGTGTGCGACATGGTTGTATTCTTTCACCATACTTATTCAACCTGCATGCTGAGCAAATAATCTGGGAAGCTGGGTTCTATGAAGAAAAAAGTGGCATCAGGATTGGAGGAAGACTCATTAACAACCTGTGATATGCAGATGATACAACATTGCTTGCTGAAAGTCAAGAGGACTTAAAACATTTACTGATGAAGATCAAAGAGCCTTCTGTATGGATTACATTTCAATGTAAAGAAAACAAAAATCCTCACCACTGGACCATTAAACAACATTCTTATCAACAGAGAAAAGACTGAAGTTGTCAAGGACTTCATTCTTCTTGGATCAACTATCAACAATCATGGAAGCAGCAGTCAAGAAGTCAAACATATTGCATTGGGCAAATCTGCTGAACAAGACCTTTTAAAAGCGTTAAAGAGCGAAGATGTCAGTTTAAGGACTAAGGTGGGCCTGACCCAAGCCACCTTGGTATTTTCAATAACTTCATATGCATGCAAAAGCTGGACAGTAAATAAGGAAGACCATAGAAGAACTGACACATTTGAGTTACGGTGTTGGAGGAGAATATTGAAAGTGCCATGGGCTGCCAAAAGAACCAACAGATCCGTGTTGGAAGAAGTGCAGCCAGAGTGCTCCTGGAGGCCAGGATGGCCAAACTTCATCTGTCATACTTCAGACATATTGTCAGGAGGGACTAGTCGCTGGAGAAGGATATCATGTTTGGTAGGGTGGGAGGGTCAGAGAAAAAGAGGAAGACCCCCCAACGAGATGGATTGGCCAAGTGGCAGCATTGATGGACTCAAGCATGGCAACAACAGTAAGGTTGGCTGAGGATCGGGTAGTGTTTCGTTCCACTGTGCATAGGGTCATTATGAGTCGGTACTGACTCGATGGCACCTAACAACAACAAAATGACTACCATTTGTGGTATTTCTGTTATGTTGTTTTTGTTGTTGTTAGGTGCCATTGAGTCGGTACCAACCGATAGCAACCTTATGCACAGCAGAATGAAACACTGCCCGATCCTGGGCCAGCCTCACTACTGTTGCCATGTTTGAGTCCATTGATACTGTCACTTGGCCAATCCATCTTGTTGGGGGTCTTCCTCTTTTTCACTGACCCTCCACCCTACCAAACATGATATCCTTCTCAGGTGACTGCTCCCTCCTGACAATATATTCAAAGTATGAGAGATGAAATTTGGCTATCTTGGCCTCCAAGGAGCACTCTAGTTGCTCTTCTTCCAAAATGGATCTATTGGTTCTTTTGGCAGCCCATGGCACTTTCAATATTCTCCTCCAACACCATAAATCAAAAGCATCAATTCTTCTACGGTCTTCTTTATTCACTGTCCAGCTTTCACATGCATATGAGGTTATTGAAAATACCATGGCTTGGGTCAGGTGCACCTTAGTCCTCAGAAGCACTAAATAACTAAGACAATACTAGAAATGCTCACTTTATGGCTAAAGTGCAAAAAGATGACAAAATATTATAAATAGTATGATCCTTTATATAATTTTGTTCATTTTAGGCCCATTCCACTTACAGCTTTCAAAAAATAGATGGGCTTAGGGGCAATGATTGATGGAAACAGGAGGGAAAAAAAGGGTGATTAAGTGGTTGGATTTTGAATGTATATTCCTTCTTTTTGCAGTGTCTTGTATTGTGTGGTGCTGTGTGGTAAAGCACTGGGCCGCAAGGTTGGTTTGAACTACAAGGTCGGTGATTCAAACACAGCAGTCACTCCTTGCAAACCCTAGGCAGGGTCACTATGAGTCAGAACCAACTCGGTGGCACTTACCACCACTACCAACAATGTGTTGCCAAAAAAAAAAAAAAAAAAGCCTCTAGGTGGCACAAACGGTTTGTGCTTGACTACTAACCTAAAGGTTGGTGGTTCAAAACCACCAGTGCTTTTTGTGTGTGCATGTGTATTAAATTCCCATTTAATACATACACACACACACACAAGCCTGGCTATCTGTTTTTGTAAAGGTATCAGCCATAGAAAACTCCATGTTCATTGAAAACCTTACCGTTCTACTCGGTAACACATGAGTTGGAACCAACTCAGTAGGACCAGGTAATATTATAAATATGAACACAATTTGGAGAAGAGAATAAAAGACATTGTGAATGTTTACGATCCTTCCTTGAGGTTTGCCCAGAAGGCCTGAGGTGGGTTTGTGATGTGAGGAGATCTTGAACATTGCAGAGCTGTACGTTCTTAGGATAATTTACCCTTGGGTTGCCATCCCTCCCTTCTTCCTTGTTTTCATTGTGCTCATTCCTGTTACGGTATCATTCAGAAGCAATATACAACAATAAAGAAGAAATGACAAATTTCTAGCAAGGGCCATTAGAAAAATATTTGGAAATATTGGATTATTTTTCAATCAAGACTGAAGTACAACCATATGGAAAATAAGAGTCTGAAGTCAGCAGTTTGAAACTACCAGCTGTTCTGCGGAAGAAAGATGAGGCTTTCTGCTCCCATAAAGCTTTACAGCCTCAGAAACCCTGTACAGGGTTGCTATGAGTTGGAACCGACTCAACGGCACATAACCACCACCACCAAGGCCAAAGGAAGGTGAATTCCTACTCTAGTTGATGCTATTCAATCAAACCAGATCATTCAGGACAACGCCTGTGGCTGCTTGATCTTTGTAGTGGTATAAACACTGCTGCCTTTTGGGTTCTTTAAAGGGTATTTGAAGCCTGTAATATAAGCACTGGACTGATAACCACTAAGGCAACAGTTCAAATCCACCAGCCACTCTGTGGGAGAAAGATGAAGCTTTCTGCTACTGTAAAGATTTACATCCTTGGAAACCCTATAGAGTTGTGACAAATCAGAATCGGTTTGTGTGTGTATGTTGGTAGGCAAGACAGAACTATGTAGTATGTATACACATTACAAGATAGACTAAACTGAGTCAAGAAGATAAAAATAATATTTATCCCACTGACAAATTGGGATTGGAAGTCAATTCTTCCTTTGACTCCTACACAAAATTAAATTTCCATTTAAAATTTCCAAAGATTCACATTGCTGAATGAAAAATACAGGGAACACTTCAAGCAGGATCATTTATTTTTTATTGAATAGTAATGAACACTTTTTTCTCCGTTGAGTAAAGTAGATGTTTTTTGCTGAGTGGTGCCACTGTAAAGTGCTTTTCCATTGTTACGCTCCAGCAATCGTTTTCTCTGTGCAAGGTACTAATTTATCAGTTGGAAAGTTGCTCAGCAATGACTGCAACCATTTAACTGGGAAGCAGGTCAATATGAACGACTGTCATTCTCTAACTGAGAAAGTTGGATTGAAAAGAAAATTGCCCAAGAAGTCAGTATTTGTTGTTAGATGCTGTTGAGTCAAATCTAGCTCATTGTGACCTTATGTACCACAGAACGAAACACTGCCCAGTCCTGCACCATCATCACAACCATTGTTGCAGCCACTGTGTCAATCCATTTCCTTGAGGGTGTTCCTCGTTTTGTTTGATTCTACTTTACCAAGTATGATGGTTTTCTCCAGGGACTAGTCCCTCCTGTTAACATGATCAAGGTATGTGAGACAAAGTTTCGCCATCCTCGTTTTTAGGTAGTATTCTGGGTGTATTACCCTAGGCTTAGCCATCTTCTTTACTGAATCCTGTGTTAAAAAATGCTCAGGAGGAGAACTTAGTGATTAGTTACACAAAACATTACTACATATTCCTATAATTCTTTGAAAATGGCTTACAAACATTTAGTCCTAATTTCTCCTTGGAAATAATTATGGTGCCAAAAAGCTACAAGAAACTTTGCTCTGATTCATTCAAAATAATGTTGCTATTGTGTAGTGTTGTCAAGTCAGTTTTGACTCATAATGACCTTGTATAGGGTTTCCGAGGAGCAGCTAGTGGGTTTGAACTGCTGGCTTTGTGCTTTGCAGTCCAGTGCTGATCCTACAGTGCCACACTAAGGCTTGCAAAATAGGTTTCTGTTAATAAAAATATAATGAACAGCTTAAGTCATACTGGAGTTGTGAAGTACATTTATTATTTTTAGGGTAAAAGTATTTTGACAGGGGCAATGACAGTATGGCAGCAAAATACTTTCTAACTTGGCAAGATGAGGAAGCTCATCAGTGTTTGTTGTTGTTTTTAAGTGTCGTTGAATCAGTTTCAACTCATAGTAACCCCGTATAGGGTTTCTCAGGAGCAGCTGGTGTTTTGAACCACTGACCTTGTGGTTCAAAATGACCTTACGATCCAGTGCATTATCCTGAAAGATAATGAAGGATAATGAACATAACACTTCATCAGTGTTAAGCAGCTGTATCTTGATTCTGGATATCATAAACATTTGTTGTTGTTGTTAAGTGCCATTGAGTCAGTTCCAACCCAAAGCAACCCTGTATAGGGTTTCTGAGGAGTGGCTCATGAGCTTGAACTGCTGACCTTGTAGTTCAAACCAACTTTGCAGTCCAGTGCATGAACCCACAGTTAAGGAACATTCAGAATGTTCCTTAACAAAGTTAAGGAACATTCAGAAAAACAAAGCAAGTGAGAAAGAAGAAAATACTTAGCTGTCACCGGGAAGGCAGAGATCTGTGTTGGTTTTTACAACTAACTCAGAATTCAAAGAGTAAAAAAATAAATAAAAGATGGATGTAGGTATAGTATTGTTCAATCAATATGTCATAATTTATCATAAATTCATCATAAATCTGAAGTTGGGCAATTCTATCACTTATTCTTAGTATGAACATTATATGAAATCTGCAATTGGTTCACTATTTCGCTCAGCATTTTTCCTGTCTTTTCATGATTTAAGAACTTGAAATGAGTTAAGTTTGTATTCTTCACCACTGAGCGAGAGAAAGGAAAATGTGAAAGAAATGAGGGAAGAGGGAAAGTCTGGCTGCAGCAGAGAAGATGGGCAATAAGTAAGCAAGGGAGGGGGAGACAAGGATGGCAAAGGCCAATGCTTTCCCCCTGAGAAAGGAAATGACAGCAGTTTCCACTTTTAAGCAAAACTGTGATACTAACAGCAAACCAAAAATGAACAGACCAAAATAAAAAACAAATGAGAAAATTCAGGAGATGTTAATAACCTCCTGTTGTCTATGGCTAATTTCATTCTTCAGTTCCTTGATGTTGGCAGCCTTTGAAGGGAGCCATGTTTACAAGACTGTATACATACATATACATATATTGCTGTTGTTAGGTGCCATCCAGTAAGTTCTGACTCATAGCAACCATGAATTGTGTTTCTAAGGAGTGGATGGTGAGTCTGAACCACTGACCTTGAAGTCCAAACCAACCTTGAGGTTGAGTGCTTATCCTACAGCACCACATCAGGACTCTGTGTATATATATATATATGTATATACGTATATAGAGAAGCAAAGCATAAGTGACAGTCTGTGATCAGCATTATTTTTCTTAAAAGAGAGGCATTTAGAGAAGGTGAAACTCCCCAAGCCAAGAGTTTGGTCATATATTTTTGAATGGAAAATAAGAAATTTATGCAATTATGCTAAGTATAGAAAACCCATCTGTTCTTGGAAACCTAAACCCCACTAGATGTCAGAAACCCAAGTGAATGTGGAGGAAGTAACTGTTAAGACTCATTTTGTACATGAAAACATATCTATGTTTATGGAAATGGAATTGTAATAAACCCCTGGAAGGTTCTATTAAATTTTTCTAATGGGTTGCCAAATATTAGAAAATTTTAAGGGCCTCCAGCGTGATTCTTGGGGCACACTCACACTTCAGATTCGCTGGCATTATGCAAACATTGAGCCATGTCAATAATCGGTACAAATATATTTCATTTTCAAATGGAATGCAAGAAACAAGGAAGTTTTAGACACAGCTTTCTTGAGAAATCAAATTCATTTGTCTGTTTCTCTTTGTTGAAACAAATCACGCATTTGATTTGCTCATAAATTTAGTTGGCAGATACAATGGGTTTATGGTGAACGTGACTAAAAAGTCTCCTTCTCCCTTGAGATTACTCCTGGAGTCTTTTCACTTTCAAAACATTCATTACACTACTTTGGAGAAGCGCTTCCTCAAGAGTGATCACACCTGAGTCTCCAGTTTCTGCTGCAATTTAATATATACAGCTGCTTAGTACATCTATACTTGGTTTGTGCATGATTAATTTGTAAGTATTTATATGTTACTTGTAAATCTTTTAAAGTACTTTTCTTTTATGGATTTCCTTCTGCTCTACTAAAATGCAAATTCTGTTTATATCCTTCCATATTCCAAATGACTAACTGCTTTCCCACCTGCTTAGTAGCAACCTAGCTTTAAGAGAGGACTTATCATCTGACCAAAAACTTCCCTAAGGAGGTGGAAAATCTTTACAGGGCAGCACTTACTAGTGGTAAGAGACCTTTTCAGTAGAATAGGTTCCCACGTCTCTTTTTTCATTCTCCTCTTCACTCACATTCCTTTCAAAGAAACCATTTGTTAGTTCTGGGGAGGGAGCAAGACCAAGGCTCACTATTTTACTTACACAAGAAAAATATAATCATGGTTTGAACTGAGGTGACCCGCATACAGCCATTTTCTAAGACAAGCTGCTTTCATTATCTTGAAGTTTCAATGTTTTTTTTGTGAAAGGACATCTTCAGTACAAGCTGTAACTTCCATTTTTGAAAAATGAATAAAAGCCTTCTCAAATCCTTAGTCTGATAAATAGGTTGTGTGTGGCCTTAAAACAAATACCTGCCAGCAGACAGCTAGAAGTGAAACATAAATTATGCAAGCAAACATTTTTCAAACATTCACAACAGCAAATACTTGGAAACCAATGACTGACCCCTACCTGACTGATGTGTGTAATTACAAAAAAGATTAAAATTAATGCTATTCTGAAATATACGTGCCTCTATTCACATATACCCATGCAGACACACACACACACAAACACACAACTCAAAGATAGGCTCTGATGGGGCAATGAATGTCACTAGGCTTTTCTCCTTGACACAGATGCAGCAGAACTTTCACAAGAATTTCACTATCTTTAAAATGTAGAGGGCATATCAGACAAGACACTGATTTTATTCAGCCAGTGATTTTCTAGGTCTTTAGTTATTAAAGGTTTCTTGAAATCTTTCCCCATTTTTTTCCCTAACGAAGAGAGCCAATTTAACATTTCCTCAAGGGAATGGTTAAATAGGTGCTGATTGATGATAGAGCTATTCAGAAAGGAAGGCAACTTGGGGAAAATGGAAGAATTTACCCTTCTTTAAAATTCACAACTTAGGACTTCCAGCAATATGGTGGACTACATAGACCCTCTATAGCAAAGATCTGAGAGACCAAATGCAACAGATACAGATGATAATCCTAGAATCCCGAGCTTCAGAGGAAAGGATAGAGAAGTGGATTGGATATTGACTTGGAGAAGAAGGGTGGAGAGAAAGGTAATAGATGGCTGAACTGTTGGTTGACCTGACTCAGTACATCCATCTTTAACTTTTGTGAGCAGCATTGGATCTGGGTGGAGGCTTGATGATTCAGATGCACACTAGTAGTTGGGGATGAGAAAGGTGAGATTCTATCTTGTTCCCCACACTTCCCAGGTGAGTGGAGGTGTAGCCACCTTCATCCTTATCTACCCTGAGCACAGCCTCTGCTCTACCAGAGGTCAGAGCCACCACTCTGGCACCTGGAAGCAGGTGAACTCAACCTCTTCAGAACATGCAGAGCTGATCCCTTGGTGACAAGGATGGACTCTCATAACCAGCCAACCTGAACTGGGCCTGAAATTTTCCTTCTGGGAATAAAGACCCTGACTCCAGCCACCATTCGAGTTTGCTGTGACTATAAACAACACTTAGGCCTACAGGAACTCTATCTAGGATCAGGCATGCCACCCTTTCACCCCTCCCACCTCACGAGCTCCTTGGCTAGCAGGAACGCCCCTCAGCCCCCACACTCCAACAAACAGCTTTCTCCTTTATGGGTCCAGGCCCTGATTGTTTTATTTTTCCCCTTCTCTTCTTCTTCACTTTTTTTTTTTTTTTTTTTAATTCACTTTTCTTCTTTCTTGTTTCTCTGCTTCCCCTTCTCCTTCTTCTTACTTTTTTCCCCTCCTGAGTTTTCATTACTATTCTCTTGTCTCTTTCTCTTTACTTCTTTCCTCTTCCTAGTGCTATATATTGTTTTTCTTTCTTTATCTCCTGCTATTTTATTTTTCTTTCACTTTTTCCTCTTTTTAGTTATTATATTCTTCTTTCTTGCTGTTGCTGATAGGCTTTTTTCTTCTCCTTTATAATTTTGTTTTTTGCTATGCTTGTTGTTGTGTTGTGTGTGTGTGTGTGTGTGTTTTTATTCTTGCTCCACAATACAGCCCAACCACAACCATAATTTTTGCAGCCAACCCACTGGCAAGATCCACTACCAGCTCCTATATAACATAACTGACAGTGATAGATAACAGCCAACAGCAACCAAACTCACCTTGAAATGAGCAGCATGAATGGCAAACCTAGAACTGTGCACATGCTTCCATTCTATAATCAGACCCACCAAGAAGCAGGTGATGAGTGCCCAAGGCCACACTAACATGCAATTACCAATTCAATACAAATCTAACAAGACCACAATATCTCAAAGGCAACAGAAAATTTCAGTTCACACAAAGAAACAAGACAGAGTGGCTCAAATATGTGACAAAAATGCAGAACCAGAAAACATTTCTGAAGAAGAAAAAATATTGGAACTAACTGGTAAAGAATTCAAAAGAATTATATTTTGGTACCTTCAATAGATTGAGAAAAGGTAGAGAAAACTATAAAGGATAACACTGAAAAAACTTCAGGAAAACACTACAAGAACAAACTGGCAAAATACATTAAAATTATAAACAATATAAAATCTGCAAATAGGAATTCAGATTAATGTTATAATTCCAGAAATGCATAGTACATTCAAAGGACAAATGAATAAATCTAAATAAATGGCAGTCTGAATTAGTAAGTATGAAGACAATTCTCTTAATACTGGTCTACTAGAAGAACAATCAGAAAAAAAAAAATCTGAAATAATCCTAAGAATTATGTGTGACACCATCAAGGGGAATAAGTTATGGGTGACTGGAATTCCAGAACAGGAATAAACAAAGAAAAGTTCAGAAAAATTGTCAAAGAGCTGTTGAGAAAAATACACACACAAAAAAACCCCTTCTAACATCAGGAAAGAAGAGAAGATAAGTATTCAAGAAGCATTCAATACTCCAAAAGAAAATAACCAAGACATATAATCATCACATTTTCCCAAACCAAAGACAAGAATCCTGAGAGCAGCTTGGGAGAACCAAAAAGTTATCTACAAAGACTAAGCTCTGATTTCTTAGCAGAAACTATGCAGGCAATGAAGATTCATATACTCAGCAAAACTGTCCCTCAAACATGACAGCAAAAGGAGGACATTTCCAGATAAACAGAAATTAAAGGAATTTATAATAAACAGACCGACTTTACAAACAATATTAAAGGGAGTATAAACAGAGAATGAACAAGAAGAGATAACAACCTAAGATTAACATACATGACAACACCACCCAGAAGTTAACCCAGATATAGAGATATATAAAATAAAACAAACCTACAAGACTAAAAATAGGTAGCAGAGATATTAATTTATAATGAAGATGACTACAAGGTAAAATGACGGGATATGGTAGTTACAGAACTTTCAAATGGAGAAAAGAGGATTACAAGATAAAACAGACTTCTTTAAACTGGGGAATACATGAATAAAATGCAGAATAACTTTAAAGAAAATTAATAAACCTTCTCATCAAAATAAGAAAGAAGAAAATCATAAAGATTGAGTAAACATTAAAACAACAATGAGGAAAATGACAAAACAAAAAACAGAAAAACACCCCATAAACAAAATGAACTCAGCACAGAAAATTATGTGGAATTAAGAAACCAGCAACACCACAAGAAGACATACAGCAAAATGAAAGCTATCAATTCATACCTATTGATAATTATGCTGAAAATAAATGGTTTAAATGCATCTGTTAAGAGATAGAGCATAACAGAGTGGATAAGAAAATAGAATCCTTCAATAATGCTGTCTAAAAGAGACAACACCTTATATACAAAGACAAAAATAGACTAAAAATCAAAGAATGGAAAATAATATATGAAGCTAAGATGAACAAAAAATGAGCAGGAGTGGCAATATTAATTTCTGACAAAATGGATTTTTAAAAATGTTTTATTGTGAATTATATGATAGTTTACATGTTTACATGAGAGAACTTCAGTCCCACATTCATTCCATCGTATACCATTTCATTGCCATGGTTCCAATCCCCTTCATGCATCATCAGCCGACCAAAGGGTATATCCTAGAAACCCGCCCCCTATCCTCCCCCATCCCCCCCAGTCTTCAGCCCACAGACCCTCTCACTCTCTGGATCCAAAGTCCCCAGCTGCTTCATCACTCCACGTCATCGTCTCTGTCTCCATCTCAGGGATCTCCGGTTCTCTGGGTACGGTCCCGCTCTCGACTGTTCTCCGTTGATGGTCCTAGAGACCTCTGCTCCTAGCCTGGAGAAACAATCGCTCCCTTCCTTGCTATAAAACGTCTACTTTTGCACTTCCAACCCTCATAATCAGTCCTGATAACCATTATTCACTACAGTATCACGATTTACCCATCTGTATTTCATTTCATCAGCTCCGCCTAGACAGATTGGATAGTACTCACTGGAGATTCTGCCTTCCTCCATGCCCTCTAGCTCTAGGTTCCCTCTTGAAAGCCAGTCACTTCTTGCCTTTGTAGTCCCCTCCTCCCTATTTGGGAATCCAATGTCCAAGTTGTCCATCTCTGCCCACTCTGCGTGTGGAGGGGGTGGGAATGCTTCTTGCTGTAAGGATTTGTTCCTTCTTTTGAGTCACTGCATCCATAGGTATAGGTCAAGTTCATCAGATTGTTATCAGCTCACTCTCTCTTGTTTTTTTTTTCCCTCTTCTTTCTTCTCCTGGTTGAGCTCTGATCATCTAGTCATCTGGTCCAGGTCACGTGGGTACTATCTGCAAGTGTGGGTGTTCTTGTGCCCATGCCCTCTCTTCCCATCAGCCGGTAGCTCCACTCTCCACTCGAGTCCTCTGTGGCCATGCCACTAACTCTGGGCCCATGAGTCCCCAGGTCTCCTCTCACTGCTTGCCAAGCAGGTCCCTAACTGGGTCCACAGAAAGCCATTGAACATTGTAAGGCTTAGCTTGCCGCTTTATTGCTGCTTTTACCCCTCTTCCCCCTATCGGTGATGCGTGTGGTCACCAATCAGAGCGTGTATTTCCACTGAGTCTTAGTCTTGGAAGGGGGTTTGCATTGAGAGGACCCAACCACTTGCCTTGATGTTTCCTAGGGAAGCAATTTGTTTGTTCTTGTAGTAACAGTTCCTCTGCCTCTATTGTTTTGTATTTTTCCTGTAGGTCTTTCTTTCAAGAAGTATCTTTTGTTCTTCTAAACGCTCCAGGCTGGTCTGCTAGTCCTTTCAAGTGGAGATTTCTCATCTCTGGAGATCTGGATGTGGTTCGGGTTTCTACCTATAGTTTTATGTATTGCAAAGGCTCCTCAAGAAGCCTCATTCACTGGGTACACTGTAGCCCCAATTTAGGTATTCCAATCAGTTATAGGCAGAAGACAGACTTACAAGCCTTCTAGTGTGATGTTTCTGACGATTCCTTTCTCTTCCCCTCCAGTGTCTACTCTGTATTATAGTGCAAGGAAAACCAAGATTCAAAAAACAGCCAAGCATCTTCACACGATTCCCCCCGCCCCATGGAACATTCTTGAGCACAGACCATATGTTAGGCCACAAAGCAAGCCTCAGTAAATTTTAAAACATAGAAATGCTACAAAGTATCTTCTCAGATCACAGTGCTATAAAATTAGAAATCAGCAATAGGAATTGAGGGAAAAGTCAAACATGGGAATTGAATAATGCACTGCTTAAAAACAACTGAATAATAAAGAAATAAAAAAAAATGAAAATATTCATTGAATAAATGATAATGAAAATACAATTTACCATAACCTGTGGGACACAGCAAAAACAGTGCTCAGAGGGTAATTTGTACTAATAAACGCACACATCCCCTCAAAAGGAAAGAACCAAAATCAAAACCTTAGTCTATCAATTAGAAAAAGAGCAGTACATTAAGTCAACAACCACCAGAAGAAAATAAGTAATAAATAAATGAAACAGAAAACAGAAAAACAATGAAAAGTATCAACAAGATAAGACGTTGGCTCTTTGAAAGGATTAATATAATTGACAAAGCACTGACAAATCTAACATAGATTAAGGCGAAGATGTAAATAACAAGAGTAAGAAATGAAATGCCTGATGTCATAACTGAACCAATGGAAATAAAAAGGATACTAACAGAATATTATAAAGAATTGTACTCCAACAAATTTGAAAATCTAGACGAAATGAACAAATTTTTAGAAACATACTACCTACATAAACTAACACAGACTGAACTAGAAAAGTTGAACAGACCTATAACAAAAGAAAAAACTGATCATGTCATTTTAACACTCAATGAAAGAAGGTCTGGGCATAGATGGCTTTACTAGATAATTCTATCAAATATTTAGAGAAAAACTGCTGGGGACAGCATATGCAGACCCTGGGATGATCAGTGGCAGCCCCATTGAATCACCTCTGAATATAATCAGTTTAACCCAGATGCTCTCCTTCCTC
>NW_006408679.1:2275647-2289676 GCF_000296735.1 Chrysochloris asiatica | reverse complement strand
TAAAGAAATAAAGCCCATATCAAGATGGATCAAAGACCTAAATGTAAAACCTAGAACTACAGAGATGAAATAAATACACTATCAAAAATCCTCCAAAATTATTAACATGGCATAAACACACTATCAAATATAATTGAAAACACACAAACAGAAGACAAACTAGATGACTGGGGGGAAATTAGGCTCTTACACTCGTCAATAAATTTCATCCAAAGAGCAAAAAGGGGACAGGCTGTTCTGAAAAGCCATCTTTGCACTCTTCGGGGTCCGCCTCCCCAATGGCTGCAGCCATCTCCGTCAAGCTCTGCCTCCTTCGCCGCTCTCTGGCCAGAGGCCTGGGACTCACGCTGTCATCCTCTACGTGGGTTCACCTGTGTGCCCAATGTCAGACATGGCTGTGGATGCCAACTTCAAGATCATCACCAAGGACATAAAGGAGAAGAAGGAGGACTGGAAGAGATGCACTCGCTAATGGGAATGCTAACAAGGAAAATGGGGAACAGGAGGCTGCCAATGTGGTAGATGAGGAAGAGGAAGAAGATGGAGCTGAAGATGAGGAGGCCAAGGCAGCTACAGATAAACGGGCAGCTAAAGATGATGAAGATGATGATGTTGATATCAAGAAGCACAAGACCGTTGAGGATGACTAGACAGCAAAAACAGAAAAGTTAAACTTAAAAAAAGCCACCATGACCCTCCACTTCCCATGTCAGAATGTAGACGTAGTCACCTTTGAATAGAGAGTGAGCGGATAACACAGCTCACCAACACCCAGCCAAAACCACAACGTGAATTTGCAAAAGAACCAAAACTTTCAAGGCCCTGCTTTTTTTCTTAAAAGTACCTTAAAAAATGAAAATTTGTATTTTTTGTTTACATTTTATATTTTTGTACATATTGTTAGGGGTCAGCCATTTTTTATGATTGCGGATGACCAAACCAGCTTTGGTTTGGAGCATTCTCCATCCTAATTCTGACTTTACTTGTGGTGTGACCATGTTCATTATACTCTCAAAGAAGGGCAAAAACCTTGTAAAAAGCAAAACAAAACAAAACAAAAAGCAAAAATAACAACAATCTTATTCCGAGTATTCCAGTCACTTTTTTTGTGTATGTATTTAGCTGTACTGTAAGTAGTTGGTTTGCATGAGGTAGTTAAGAAAGGTCAAAGATACAAAGTTTCTTTTCCTTTTTTTGTGTGTGTGTCTATGAAGTTGCTGTTTATTTTTTTTGGCCTGTTTGATCTATGTGTGAAACAATGTTGTCCAATAATAAACCGGAATTTTATTTTGCTGAGTTGTTCTAACAACAACAACAACAACAACAACAAAAGGGTAAAAAAAAGAACCACAGACTGGGAAAAAATGTTGGCAATGACATCAAGACAAGGGACTAATCTCTAAAATTTATAGAGACTTCAACACCTCAGCAAGAAAAAGACAAATATTGCAATAAAAATAAAAACACCTCATGGAAAGGTTTTCATGATAAAAGAAACATTCTTTGATGGTTGTCAGGGGTGGGAAGTAAGGGAGAGTAATTCACTGGCTACAGGGAAAACATGTGTTAACTTGGGTGATGGGGAGGGCAATATACAAGAAAAGGGAAGTTGTAAGAAGAATGATGAATACAAGTGAAGACACAGAGAGGTATGTATGTAAGGGCTAAAGGGGATAGAAGTAAATAGTGTTAAATACACAACTTAGGAACAATAGTATTCTGCAGGTAGATACATGGACAGAGACACAGGCTGAATGGGTACGTGAGGAAGAGTAGGAGTATACTCACAAATATGTAAGGATTTGAAAGAGGATATTTGTACATGGGTATTTACTTTTGCTACAAACACAACTATGAATGTGTGCAGCATACAGTGGGCAAATGATGAAAACTTCTCAGATATTGTCAAACATCTAGGGGACACCATGGTTAACTGGCATAACATAGTCCCCAAAGACAATGTTCTACATCCTACATAAGTAGCGTCTAGGTACTTAAAAGCTCATGAACAGCCAGCCATCTAAGGCACATCTGTTGGTCTCTTTATGTGCTGAAGAAAGAAGAGTGATGAGAATTAAAGATGCTTGGAATCAATTAGTTCGATGGACTAATGAAACATGTGAACAGCAGTCTCTATGTCTCTGAGACCAGAAGAACCACTACCAACTGTTCTGAAAGAGATCATATTAGAATGTCCAAGATAGAGTGGGTAAAAATGTGTAACCAAACTCAAAACTAAAAAAAAAAAAATGGGCTTATTGGTCAGAAAG
The DNA here is from genome assembly GCF_000296735.1 of Chrysochloris asiatica. Taxonomy (NCBI): domain Eukaryota; kingdom Metazoa; phylum Chordata; class Mammalia; order Afrosoricida; family Chrysochloridae; genus Chrysochloris; species Chrysochloris asiatica. The sequence continues at coordinate 2,287,406 of NW_006408679.1, read as the reverse complement.
AAATAGGAGGAACTGGAGACTATGCCCCTCGACCACCCTTTAGGTCTGGAAAGGAACTCACCCTTGTGGCCCAATTTTCAGCCAAGCAATATGGTAGGTATATTTGTTGTTGTTAAGTGCCGTTGAGTTGGTTCTGACCCATGGGGTTTCCAAGGAGTGGCTGGTGAGCCAGAACTGCTGACATTGCAGCTCAAACCGACTTTGCAGTCCAATGCATTAACCCACAGTGCCACACCAGGACTCTGATAGGTATATTTTTGTTGTTATGAAGTGCCATTGAGTTGGTTCCGACCCATAGCAACCCTGTATAGGGTTTTCGAGGAGCATCTGATGAGTGTGAACCACTGACCTTGCAGTTCAAATGACTTTGCAGTCTGATGCATTAGCCCACAGTGCCACACCAGGATGCCGATAGGTACATTGGTTGTTGTTAAGTGACCCATAGGGACCCTATATAGGGTTTCCAAGGAGCAGTTGGTGAGCTTGAACCACTGACCTTGCAGTTGAAACGACTGTGCAGTCTGATGCCTTAGCCTACAGTGCCATACCAGGACTCCAATAGGTATATAGGGGGTAACAATAATACCAGTGGAGTCCTGTTGTGGCACTGTGGGCTAATGCATCAGACTGCAAAGTCATTTGAACTGCAAGGTCGATAGTTCAAGCTCACTAGCTGCTCCTTGGAAACCCTATATAGGGTCGCTATGGGTTGGAACTGACTCAATGGCACTTAACAACAACAACAATACCAGTAAGGTATACTAATCATGGAATGGTCAATCATTTAAAGTCAAAAGGGCAACATTTATCTAAGAAGAAAGTTGAGAAGGGGTGGGAAGGTGGGTGGAATGGAAATAGAAACCGCAGGGAGGAAGTAGGGTAACTATTGTTGCATGGAGGGGATTGAAGTCATTGAAATGAAACAAAGTGTATGATTTGTTGAATGTGGAACTAACGATCTTATCTGTAAGCTTTCACTCAATTCACAATAAAAAGTTTTTAAAAAATGGACACAGTACATGAACAGACACTTCCCCAAAGAAGACATTCAAGTAGCCAACAGATGAAGAAATGCTCAAGATCATTAGCCATTCGTGAGATGTAAATCAAAACAGCAGTCTTAATAGCAAAATTCAAAACAAAAGAAAACAAGAAATGTTGACAAAGATTTAGACACTGGGAGCCTCATATACTGCTTTTGAGACTGTAAAATGGTGTAACTATTACAGAGAACGGTATACACTTCCTCAGAAAGTTGAAGATCAAAAAACTATATGATCCAGCAAGCCCTCTACCTGGTATACATCCTAGAGAAATGAGAGCTGTGACAGGAATAGACATACGCATAGCCATGTTCATTGCAGCACTATTTACAATAGCAAACAGATGGAAACAATCTAAATGCCCATCAATGGAAGAATGGATAAACAAACTTTGGTATATATTCACAGAGGAATACTATGCAATGTTGAAGAATAATGATGAATCTGTGAAACACTTCATCACATGAATGAACCTAGAGGACATTATGCTGAGTAAAATTGGTCAGTTAAAAAAGAACAAATATTGTATGAGACCACTATAGTGAAAAGAAAAGATTTTCATGCTAAAATAAACATTCTTTGATGGTTGCCAGGTGGGAGGGAAGGGGGAGTAATTCATTGACTAGAATCTGTTGTGATGCTGTAGGATAAGTACTGGATTGCTAACCACAATGTCAGCAGTTCAAACCCAACAGTCGCTCTGGGAAACCCTATGCAGGATCACTACCAGTTGACACAACAACAACAACAAGAGGGTAGCTATGTGTTAATTTGGCTGATGGAGAGGACAATATACAAAATGAGGGAGGTGAGTAGAAGAATAATGAAGGCAGACGACGATACTAGGAGGAATGCTAGAATTAAAGAGAACAGAGATAAACTAACACTGTTATATACATGAACCTGGAATGTGAACCATCTACTGGTTATCTACATGGTGGATACACAGGCTGAATGGGTATGGGAGGGAGAGTGGGAGTATACCCATAAATATATAAAGGTATGTCAAAGGATATCTATACGTGGGTATTTGCTTTGCTGCAAATATATTCATTAATGTTGTGGAGCATACTGCTGGCAAAAATATGAAAACGTCTTATACAATGCCAAACACCTTGAGAGAATGAGTTACTGGGCCTGGTGGCTCAGGATCGTAGTCTCTGGGGACACCATAGCTAACTGGATAGTGTAGTCCACAAAGATATTGTTCTACTGCCACCTTTGGTCAAAGCTCATGAGTGACCATCTGAGGTGCCACTATTGGTCTCTCCTGTCTGGAGGAAAGAAGAGTGATGAAAATTGAAGCAGTTTGGAAACAGTCCAGTACTCTAGTGGACTATGTGACCATCAGAGTCTATGAGCCTGAGACCAGAAGAACAAGATGGCGCCCAGATACCATTACCAACTGCTCTAAAAGGGATCCACATTGGAAGGTCCTGGATAGAGTGGGAGAAAATATGGAATAAAACTCAAAATACTGAAAAAGCCCAGGTTTACTGGTCAGATAGAAAATGGTAGAATCCTGAGATTACGGTCCTTGGTCATCCTTCAGGTCTGGAACTGAACTCACCCCTATAGCTCAATTTACAGCCAAGTGTAGGTTGGTATATTGGGGTGGGGACAACAATAGTGAGGTACACATACCATAAAGTGGTCAACCATTTAAGATCAAAATGAAAACATTTGCCAAAGAACAAAATTCAGAAGAGTTGGGAAAGAAAGAGGAAAGGAGATGGGAAAGGCAAGGAGGAAGTGAAATAGGCCGTTCACAATGAAGGTATTGAAACAATTGAGATGAAACAAAGTGTATGATTTGTTGCTGTAATACTGATTATTTGCTCTGTAAACCTTCACTTAGTTCACACTAAAACCTCAAAAACAATCACATTCTAATGATACTTTATGGGTTACTATTAGGTGAACTTGGAGTCCTGGTGTGGTGCTGTGGGTTAATGAGGCAGATTGCAAAGCCGTTTGAATGGCAAGGTTGACGGTTCAAGCTCACCAGCTGCTCCTTGGAAACCCTGTACAGGGTCACTATGGGTCGGAACTGACTCGACGGTACTGCACAACAAATTAGGTGATCTTAGGACTTCTGGCGCAGCGCTGCCGGTTAATGCGGTAAACTGTAACTTCGGTTTGGGTCGTTAAGGCCGGCAGTTCTCCTTGGAAACCCTGTACAGGGTCGCTATGAGTCACATCCCGACTTAACAGCACTTAGCAACATTAGGTGAACTTTCATGTCTTGTTCAGTTATGAATTCTACATACAACTTTGATATATGTAGATAAAATGAAAGAGTTAAAGACTGAAACATATGCTGATTTTTAAATTACAGTGTGTTTCAGATTATCCCTCTTATAAAGTCATTCATTTGCTTTCTGGTAGTTTTCCTGAGTGAAGGAGTCTCTGAGTGGCACAGATGGTTAAGCATTGGACTACTAACTAAAATGCTGAAAGTTCAAATCCACCCTGAGGCACCTGGGAAGAAAGGCCTGGTCCGGCTAGTGTTGAGTCAACTGTAACTGGAAGCAACCCTGTACGACTGCCCCATAGTGTTTTCAAATCTCATCATTCTCAACAGCTAAGTGCTTTATCACTGCATCACTAGGGTTCCTTTCTGAAAGGTCACAGTGACCAAAAACATTATGAAACATGGTTCTACTCTGAAAAACATGGATCACCACGAGTTACAATTAACTAGATGACACTGTTTTTTGTTTGTTTTCCTGGTGTGGAAGCATAACGAGATGGTCTTGTAGCTAGTTGTACCGCTTGTCTATCAATTTTCATTCTGTTGTTGTTATTGTTGTTAGGTGCCATTGAAATGGTACTGAGTCATAGTGACCCTATGCACAACAAAACGAAACACTGCCCGATCCTGGGCCAACCTCACAATTGTTGCCACGCTTGAGCCCACTTTGCCAATCCATCTCACTGGGGGTCTTCCTCTTTTTCTCTGACCCTCCACCTTACCAAATATGATACCCCTCTCCAGCGACTGGTTCCACTTTCATATTGCTGTAATGCTGGTATCATGCTGTAGGATAAGCACTGGACTGCTAACTGTAAGGTTGGGGGTTCAAACCCATCAGTTGCTCCTTGGAAATCCTATGGATTTCATAGGGTTGCTATGAGTTGGAACAGACTCAATGGCACTTAACAACCACCACCTGCTATTTCAAATACCAGCAGAGTCACCCATAGTGGACATATTTCAGTGGAGTTTCCAGACTAACACAGAGTAGGAAGAGAGGCCTACTCTGAAAGTAGAAACAAAGGCCTACTTTGGAAAATTTGCCAATGAAAACTTTTGGAATCACAATAGAACATGGCCCAACCCACTTTCTTTGGACACATCATCAGGAAGAACCAATTGTTGGTGTAGGGTCAATAAGGGAAGGGGAGACCCTGGATGTGATGGACTCGTACAACAGTCACAGTGATAGGCTCAAACATGCCAGCAATTGTGAGAATGACACGGGGCCTGGCAATGTTTGTTCCTGTTGTACATAAGGTCAGCATGATTCATGGTCGCCTTGATGGCGCCTATCCATCTATAGCTAGCAGGATTCTGGGCAGCAGCATAATAGTAATATACCGGCAGTCTCCTCTGGGTTATGAATGTCTGACTTACGGACCATTCCTACTTACAACGAAGTCTTCATTGCCATCACCTTCACTTGCCGCATGCACAGATTATAAATCATTGAGTCTACAAATTCTATTTAAAGACTTAAAGGCACAGATTAGAACAGGTGCTGTTCTTAACCCAGGGACTACCTGGACTCAGAATACCAACAGTAAGAACATTTATGCAATCTTTAATAATTGCCTGACGAAGTTCTAAGTAATGAGATAGGCACTATTTTATGTTTGTTTGCTTTTAAAATTTTCCCATTTTACAAATGAGGAAACCAAGGTATAGAGAATTGTAGGAATCTACCCCAAACCACACATGTAATAAACACACTAAGGATATGTATTGCCTATGTGAAAGCAACCCATTCAGTATATCGTGAGAGATAAAACAAAAACAACAAAATAATTTGGCACATATTAAACACCCATTTACACAAAGATTTAGATAGGTATAGGGCATTCTTGATTTTTCTTTGATCTGCAATTAGTCTTTGAAATGCCTCAGTAACTGTTGACTCAATTATTTCTGAGGATAACAGGTTGTGACAGTTAAAGCTTTGTGTCAACTTGACAGGGCCAGGACTGTCAGTGGTTTAGCAGTTGAGATGCAGTTATCCTCATATATGGTCTATTATAATGTAATCAACTCTATGATGAAGTCTGCTATGAGCAGTAATCAATTGAAAGGAGGTATCCTTGGGGGTGTTGTCTGCTTCCAATATATTGGACACTCAGGTAAAGTTGTGTGCTTTCTGCTGGGTCTGGATCTTGCACCTGGTTTGTCCTCCAATCTCCGGTTCTTTGGATTTAAGCCAGTGACTTGCTCTGTTACCTGTTGATCCTGGGAATCTTCAGCAGCCTACCTTCTTACTTGCCTATCTACCTACCTGTCTGCCTGCCTGCCTACCAGAAGGACCTGTGGATCTTTGTCTATCTGACCCAGACTTGGGACTCTTCCACTTTCTACAACTATATGAGCCATTTCCTTGATATAAACTTCTCTTTATATAAACACATATACAAGTTTCACTGGCTTTACAGCCTAAGACACAAGTGAAAGTCACATCAGTGTATACATGTTGGAAAATGTTAGTTTGAGGAGAAAGTGCTTCTTAACCAGGTTGCACAATGGAGTATTCTGGGAGAGTGTTTTCAAAATGTATACAAGTAGCAAGTCCAGATCTGTGAAACCAGAATCTCCCAGTATTTACAAAAACAAAGAAACACAAAATGACTGTGATGAGTCCCTAATTAAGAACAGCTGGTCTTTTAATTGTCTTATAGATTCTTGTTTATGTAGGATAAGCACTGAACTGCTAACCGCAAGATTGGTGGTTCAAACTACCAGCTACTCCCTGGAAATACTATACAGGGTCATTCTGAATTGGACCATTATTATTTTGGGAAAGCCTTTGGATGAACCCAAATATATTGTATTAATTAGGTCAACAAATGAAACAGGTAAGTCCTTATAAGACCATACTAACATGAACATGTAAGATGAACAAAGATAAAAAGACACTACAAATTTTTGATTTTCACTTAATGGGTATTTTCTGTTGAAAATATAAAGTTTTGTAATTATCTACACATCAAAAAGCTCTGGTAGTGTAGTGGTTACGAATCGGGCTGCAAACCTCAGGGTCAGCAGTTCGAAACTAACAGCTGTTCCATGGGAGAAAGAGGAGGCTTTCTGCTCCCATAAAGATTTACAGCCTCGGAAACACTGTGCAGGGTCGCTTTGAGTCGGAACCCACTCCACGGCACATAATAACAACACATCAAAGAAGATGTAAAAAGAAGTCCTTGGCAGCTACAACAGCTCTACAGCTGACTTGGCTGAGAGGAGATGGCTGGAAGTACATGGTTGGTCAAACCAGTCTTGAATAAGAGAACTTTCCTCAAGTCTAGTTTATATGAGAAGTGGAATATCTATAATAATTCCTTATTAATTTTAAGAAACACAAATGTAAAATTATTATAATTTGACCAAAGCAACTTTTACACTATTTATAAGGGGAGAGAATTTTAAAACTTTGACAAGTTTTTTTTTTAAATTAAATTAAATGTGATTTGGTCTTTTTGTAATGGCACTCAAGAAATTGGGCAATGCATTTGTATCACAGTCCGATACTGATAAGAGCTCCGAAGTTCAGAGTCACAGTATCTACAAGAGCCATCACACCTTGTAATGCTCCCTGAGTATTGCCCAGAATTCACATCTGTTTGAATGCACTAGTCTATTGTACAGGTACCAGTGTTGTTGTTGTTGTTAAGTGCCGTCGAGTCGGTTCCGACCCATAGCGACCCTGTACAGGGTTTCCGAGGGTGTAAATCTTTACGGGAGTAGAAAGCCTCATCTTTCTCCCGCGGAGCAGCTGGTAGTTTCGAACCGCTGACCTTAAGGTTCGCAGCCCGATTCATAACCACTACGCTACCAGAGTGTTGTTGTTAGGTGCCTTTAAGTCGATACTGACTCAGAGTGATCCTAGCACAACAGAAGGAAACACTGCTGTGTCCTGCACAAATCTCACAATCGTTGCTATGCTTGAGCCCATTGCTGCCACCACTGTGCCAGTCAGTCTCATTGGGGGTGGTCTTCCTCTATTTCGCTGACCCTCCACTTAACCAAGTATGATGTCCTTTTCCAGGGACTAGTCCCTCCTTATATCCCATCTACTTTAAGAGACAAAGTCCAGCCATCCTGGCTTATAATGAGCATTCTGGTTGTACTTCTTCCAACACAGATTTGTTTGTTCTTTTGACAGGCCATAGTACTTTTAATATTCTCCTCCAACACCATAACTCAACTGCATCAATTCTTATGTACTTTTTAAACTTATCCATTATCCAACTTTCGCATGCATATGATGCTATTGAAAATATCATTGTTTGGGTCAGGCTCACCTAAGTCTTCAAAGAGACATCTTTAGAAAACTCATTTTTAACCCTTCTAAATGTACCAACTTATTTTGAGTACCATTGATGGTGTGCACACCAAGCTTGTTAAAATGAGTTATATACTTATTAAGCAACAACCTGCTGCTGAACATTTTGGGAATTTTATTTTCCCAAACAAAATAGCTGGTTTGATGTGTTGAATGATGTATGTACCTAAAATAAATAAAACAATACTTCTTTAACCATATTCTATACATGACATGTCTCTCATTCACACTAGTTTACCAGTGATAATTTTGAATTCATTAAGCTTTATAGAGTGCATTTTCAAACCTCTGCTATGTATAAAGCCATGATAAGGGAGAAAAGGAGAGGCCCTAATAAATGTAGGCACATGAGTAATAAAAATTAAAACACTCCAGATGGCTTGATTATTTTAATTCCCTCAAAAACAATGCAGATTAATGCTAAGGCTTCCCTAATATACAATAAGGATTCATTTTTTTTGTCCAACCATTGGTAGGCTCCAAAAAACACAGAAAATTAATTCCAGTCAATTGGTTGTAAGTTACAGAAGGGAAGCAAATTAGTTTCCTCTGTTCAGACTGGGAAATCTTGGGACTATCTTAATTTTCCATAAAATATGTTGCAATCTATTCTTATTCCAATAAAAGTCCAGGGCCCCTTCTGCTGGGATCCAGATCTCAGTTGCCAATAAGGTCTCCATACAGAGGACTCCAGTAAACAACCAACATAGGGATTTTCACTGACCCCTTATCACTATTCAGCCAAGAAGTGCTTGGGCAAAGGGTTATCTGAAAGCTTCCACAGAGTAGGCAAATCTGTCCAGAAAATGTGGCAGGGTCCAAGAGTCTTGGGCAAATGGTGATTCAGGCTTGATGCTGGGAAAACTACACAGTAGTTAACTAGCTAACTTTTTGTTTGTTTGTTTGTTTTTACCATTGAGCAGGTGTCTACTTCTTGAAATTGGTGTTCATCATTGCCTGTGTCTAGATGTTGTTGTTAGTTGCTGTCAAGTTGGCTCCAATTTATGGTGACTTATGTACAACAGAACAAAATGTTTCCTGGTCCTACACCATCTTCAGAAACAATGGTATGTTGGAGCCCAGTGTTGAAGCCAATGTCAACCCATCTTATTGAGGGTCTCTCTTGACATCTCTGGCCCTCCACCTTCCCAAACATCATGTCCTTTCCAGTGATCATTTCCTACTAACAGCATGTCCAAAATAAGTAAGTCACAGTCTCAGGCAATATTCTATGATCCACAGGGTTTTCATTAGCTAATTTTCAGAAGTATAGAAACAGGTCTCTCTTCCTAGTGTGCCTTAGTCTGACAATTCTACTAAACCTATCTAAACAACAACAACAGTCTAGCCCAATGAGCCCTGGTGGCATAGTGGGTTACAAGTTGGATTGCTAATAACAAATAAGTAGTTCAAATCTACCAGCCACTCAGTGGGATGAAAATGAGATTTATAGCCTCAAAAACCCTATACAGGGTCACTGTGAGTGAGAACTGCTATCAGCAGTCGTGCCCATGTTCCAACCTCCAATACCCAATTTGAATGAGAGTAGAACCCCTTCCCATTCATCATAACTCAATAACTCCTAAAGCAAGGCATTATAGTTGAAAGCGGACACTCTATCTGCTGTTTCCTTCATCTCTGAGGTCCATCATTTTACGCTGGTGATACTAGCAATAAAGCTAATAAAACGAGAATTTTCTTTATGGGACCATATTAAGTGGTATCCTTTTCTTCCTAAATATTTGCCAATTACTGAATTTCTCAAGCTATTTTCAAGCATAGGTTTTCAAGCAAGACAAGATGCTGTCATTTCGATGATTCTCTCTGCTTAGAATGTAGGATGTTCATATTATGCTGCCAGCTACGAGTGCATTAATTAACACTCAAATCACAATGTGAACTGCAAGCTGCTGCCATGTAGCAGCTTTTGTGTTATACAATGAAACAAAATGATAATTGACTTTGGAAAAGAGGTACTTAAATCGAACCTTCTTAAGAAGTCATGGCTCTCTCCGTGTCTGTGGAAAGAACACAAATGCTTTACAACGAAAGGAAATGGCTTGTGGTTTGCTATGAGTCTTTCACATTTAACTTTAGTAATCTATACTTTGCTATGGGACTGGACAAAACTTGTGACTAATTGTCAGGGTTCTTTTTAAGGCAGTTCTTTGGAAACCCTATACAGGGTTGCTATGGGTCAGAATCAACTCCACCAACAATTATATATATATATACTTATGAACTACTCCTGGTGTGGTGCTGTTGTTGTTGTTAGGTGCCATTGTATATATGTTGTATGTTGGGTGCCATCGAGTTGGTACCAACTCATAGTGACCTTATGCACAACAAACAGAAACACTGCTGCCTGGTCCTGGGCCAACCTCACAATCGTTGCTACATTTGAGCCCATTGCTGGCACCACTGTGCCAATGCATCTCACTGGGGGTCTTCTTCTTTTTCTCCAACCATTCACTTTACCAAACATCTCCAGTGAATGGTCCCTTCTCCAGTGAATGGTCCCTCCTGATGGTCTGAAGTATGAGAGATGAAGTTTGCCCATCCTGGCTTCCAAGAAAAACTCTGGCTGCACTTCTTCCAACACAGATCTGTTGGTTCTTTTGGCAGGCCATAGTACTTTTAATATTCTCCAGCACCATAACTCAAATGCATCAGTTCTTCGACAAGGTCTTCCTTATTCACTGTCCAACTTTTTGATTCATTGCGACCTTGCATAGGGTTTCTGGGCTGTAAATATTTGCAGTAGCAGAGAGCTTCATTTTTCTCCTGTGGAGCAGCTGGTGGGCTCAAACCACCAACCTTGCAGTTAACAGTCTAGTGCTTATCCTACAGAGCCACAGTGCTCCCAGAAAAGCCATATGACCCAACAATTCCTTGGCATATATATCCTAGAGAAATAAGAGCCATAACACGAGTAGACATATGCACACTCATTCATTGTATTCACAATAGTAAAATGATGAAAATGGAAGAATGGATAGATAAACAATGGCATATACACACAATGGAATACTATGCACGATTAAAGAATAATGATGAATCTGTGAAACATCTCATAACATGGAAGAACCTGGAGGATATTTTGCTGAGTAAAATTAGTCAATCAGAGAAGGATAAAAATTGTATGAGACCAGTATTTTAAAAAGTCAAGAAAAGGGTTTTGCACTAAAATAAACATTCTTTGATGATTATTAGGGATGGAAGGGAAAGGCAATATATAATGAAAGGAAGATCAACAAAAATGATGGAGCCAGGGTAAGACATTGGGATGAGTGCAAGAGTTAAAACCGACAGAGGTGAATACAGTTATATACACGATCCTGCAACAATTGTGTTCTATGAGTAGATGCCTGGATAGACACACAGGTTGAATAAATGCAGGAGGGAGAATGGAAGTATAATCATGAGTACATATAAGTTTGACAGAGTATATTTCTACATGTGTATTTACCTTAGCTGCAAATGTATTCATGAATGTAGTGGAGCATATGGGGGCAAAGTTACGAAAACTTCTTAGACATAACCAAACACCTTGAGGGAATATGTTTCTAGACACGGTGGTTCAGGACCACAGTCTCAGGTGACAACAAGGTTCTATATCCTACTTTGGTGAGTAGTGGCTGAAGTCTTAAAAGCTTGTGAACAGCCATCTAATGTGCAACTATTGGTTTAAATCTGAAGGAAAGAAGAGTGATGGAAACTGAAATTGCATGGAAACAATTAGTTCAATGGACTAATGGGCCACTGGAACATCAGTTACCACAACCTTAAGACTAGAATTAGATGGTGCCTGGCTACCACTATCAACTGCTCTGAGAGAGATCACATTAGAAGATCCTGGATAGAGTAAGAAAATGTGGAACAAAATTCAAAATCACAAAAGGCAATGGTCTTCAACCAGAAGAAGAAAGAGGAAGAAAAAAAGAGTAATCTGATACAATTTGATGAACTTGACCTACACCTATGGATGCAGTAGCTCAAAAGAGGGAACAAATCCTTACAGCAAGAATCATTCCCACCCCCTCAACACAGAGTAGACAGGGATGGGTAACTTGGACATTGGCTGCCCAAAATGGTGTGTGTGTGTGGGGGGGCTACAAAGGCAAGA
>NW_006408679.1:2267695-2271592 GCF_000296735.1 Chrysochloris asiatica | reverse complement strand
AAGAAAGGACCCTAGGATCATCAAGAGAGAAGTGCACCAGCAGAATGCGGGACCTTATCCAGAGAAGCAGCAGTGCCAGAGATGGAGGCAGAGATGGGGGCATGGAGATGGGGAGTGGCTGAGGACTCTAGATTCATGGACTAAGAAGACAAGGACTAAGAGCTGGTGGCCAAGAGGCAGACTTGCAGAATGTGCCCTTTGGAGATGTAAATTATTATATATGCCTGAGTGGTTTTTTTTGTTTGTTTTTTAAAAAGCTAAAGTGGATAGAGAGAAATATTGTTAGCTGATGGTGCATGGAGGGAATTATAATCAATGTAATGAAACAAGGTATATGATTTGTTGAATGTAAAACTGATGACATGCCTTGTAAACTTTCACTGAATCCACAATAAAAATCCTTAATTAAAAAAAAAAAAATATATATATTGAACAAGTAAGGTACAAATGAATTGTATTGTCATATAATGCTACAAAACAAGCTACCATTAAATTTAATGATTTGAACCCACAGAGTCTTGTAGTCAGGAAACCAAAATTCATATTCAATAAAGTCAAGATCACATGTTCTATTCAATTGCTAATTATATCAATATCCTATCAACCATTTTTCATTTACTATTCTTTCATGTTATTAATTTTTCTATAAACATAATTTTAATGGCTGAGATAGACTGCTTATTATCTTTCTATAATTATAGTTTTACTTATCGTTTAGTAAACTGATTTAATTTTTCAGCATATCTTTATCATTTTCACTATGTCATTAAATATCTTATAATTTTTTTTAAGTTTCTTTGATTTTGTAGCAATACTCTTTGACTTACCCTTGTGTGTCTATGTACTTGTAAATATATATATAGTTGTTGTTTCTTTGTTTTGTTTTTCCTTGCTGTTGTTAGCTGTCATCGAGTTTGTCTTAACTCGCTTCAATTCCATGAATACAGAACACATCACTGCTTGATCCTGAGTTGTCCCTATGACCATTTGCAGATTGGACAGTTGTGATTCACAGGATTTTCATGAACTAATCTTCAAAAGTAGATTACCAAACTTTTTTCTTAGTCCACCTTCATCTGGAAAAGCTGTTAAAACCTGTTCAGCCCCACAGCAACCACTGATACATGGGTGATGGCGGTGGTTGTGTGCCATGGAGTTGGTTCCGACTCATAGTGACCATGCAGAGGCTGTCTGAAGCTGTAAGTCTTTACGGGAGCAGAAAGCCTGATCTTTCTCCTGTGGAACCACTGGTAGTTTTGAACTGCTGACCTTGAGGTTAGCAGCGTAACTCGTAACCACTATGCTACCAGAGCTCCTTATGGGTGGTGGTAGTTCCTGGTATACCTTGACTGGTAATCAAACCTGGGTTTCTTCCATGGGAGGCAAGATTTATACTATTGAACTACCAATTTTTCATACATCATTTAGGCCTAATGACTCTCTATGTGCTATCAATGAAGATGTATACATAACTGAGTAATGATAATGGAAAACTATATTGGTTCCTTAATAAAGGATATTTATTTTTTAAAATTTCTCTCAAAATATCAGGTCCATTTGTTGTTGTTGTTGTTAAGTGCCATCGAGTCAGTTCCGACCCATAGCGACCCCAAACAGGGTTTCCAAGTCTATAAATCTTTATGGGAGCAGAAAGCCTCATTTTTCTCCTGCGGAGCAGCTGGTAGTTTCGAGCTGGTAACCGTGTGGTTCACAGCCCGATTCGTAACCACTACGCTACCAGAGCTCCATATATATCTTCATCTGTATCTTTAGGGCTGGCTTCTATCTTTCCATCTTGATTACATATCATCTTCACTTTGTGTTGGACTTTGTTAACAAATTCTCAAATACAATTAAGGACTAACAGAAAGCCAACCACAATACCAGCTAAAGGGAAGGGTGATAGAATTTGTCTTCATTTTAGTTCAACTTATATAAGAAACAACTGAAAAAGAAAAGTCAAATATTAATATGAAGTCTGCTGTGGGTTAATGCACTGGACTGTAATGTTGGTTTGAACCATAAGGTCAGTGGTTCAAGCTCACCAGCCACTCCTTGGAAACCATGTACAGGGTCAGAACTGATTCAATGTCACTTAACAACAACAAATTCAATATAATTTTTAATCTTCCCCAAATGAAGACTGTTGTTGTTATTGTTGTTGTTACGTGCCATCAAGCCAGTTCTGATTCATAGCGATCCTGTACAGGGTTTCTGAGGAGTGGCTGGTGGATTCGAACTGCTGATCTTGTGGTTAGTAGTGCAGTGCCTATAGTATAGTGTCTCACCAGGATCCCCAAATGAAGACAGCTTTTTAAAATTGTAGCATGCTTTGCTTTACTATAAGTATTCCATTAACATTTATTTATTATAAAATATTTTTATTGTCAGCTAATGGGTGGTGGTGGTAGTTAAGTGCTGTTGACTTGGTTGAGACTCAGTGACACTGTATAGGGTTTCAGAGGTTTTAACAATCTTTCTGGGAGCAGAAAACCTCATCTTTCCATTGCAGTGGTTAGGAGAGTTAAATTAGCTTTACTCTGAGGCAGACAGTCCAAGATTTTCTCACATCACAGCGCCCTTGGTGTCTCAATAATTATTTCATGGCATTTGTAAGCCAAAAGAAGCACCTAACAATTTGATTTAGTAAGTAGTTAGGCCAAACACCTTCATATGTGTTTATGTTATAACAACTTAGCAGCTGTTTGAAAAAATTGTATTCACAAATTGAAAGAAAAAAAATGTGTTTTGTTTTCATCCCTTAATAACTACAATTACTTACTAATAGGATGTGTTGGGCTCTGCACAGTTTCTCACAGCTTGGCATGAAATTGGGCACTGCCTGATTCCCACAAAAACCTTTGCACAGCCCTTGTTTTTTATTACAGCAACCACTGGAAACCTCACCTCCCAAAGAATATTGAATTATGAGTTACTTCAGGATGGCCACTTCTGCTTTGTTGTTGTTGTTGTCTTTCTCTTGAAAATTTAAAATATTCTTCAGCACCTCTGAGATTTGTTGCAGTTTCCCAGGGCACCTCAGCACCTTGACAAGTTATCATGGAAGACTTTTAAAACTTGAAAGTTGAAATTTCTTACTCTACAACGTTTGAACTGAAAATGTACTGTACCGTCAGAGAAAAATCAGGAGTACCAGAGTAGACTGGGAATATACATGGAAGGGCAGGGAGCATCCAAGTATTCTGCTATCCTTCCATAGGAGATAGTAGAAACAAGGGAATCAGGGGATGTGATCCAAGGGCGAGAACATTAGGGTTGGCTACCAGAACTTTCCTTCCAGCTTGAAAGAATCCCTTCTCTAGTTGCTACTTTTTCTTCTTCAATTTGGTAGTTTGACTGACTTATTCAGCATTGAATGCAACAATGATTGAAGACTTGGGCATGCAGATTTAATGAGTCAGCTGGCTTGCTGAGGTTTATTTCATTTGGAATCCCACCCAGGGACACATTCATTTGCCACAGTGTGCTCCCAAAATGAATGAGGCTCTATCCAAACTGACCCCATGCCATCAAACTAACTCAATTCCACATTGCTATCAGAATGAAGAAAGCTTCATTTGCTAAATGCAGTGGAAATCTACCACAGTCTGGGGGCACTTTCAGATGATGAGGAACTAAAGAATGTAAAGGAGAAGGAAGATGGGCAAACCAATGATCAATACTTCAGTGTGGAAACTTCTAAACTTGAATAATTAGAATTATGTAATGTTTAAGAGAATTATGATAGGAGTATTAAAAAAAACAGACTTGTGAATACTTTGTGTTCTTTTCACAATTTTGATATGAGGGTTTGTTGTTGTTGTTAGGTGCCATCGAGTTGGTACCAACCCATAGCAACCTTATGCACAGCAGAATGAAACACTGCCCGATCCTGGG
>NW_006408679.1:2266122-2267101 GCF_000296735.1 Chrysochloris asiatica | reverse complement strand
TGAAGACTGGGGGGAGGGGTGTGGGGGACAGGCTTGCAGGGTATACCCTTTGGTTGGTTGATAATGCATGGAGGGAACTGTAACCATGGCAATGAAACAATATACGACAGGATGAATGTAAAACTGAAGTTCTCCCATGTAAACTATCATATAACTCACAAGAAAACATTAAAAAAATTTTTTACAGCCTTGGGAAAAAAACAAAACAAAAAACATGCAAACAGAAATCCAGAAATCCAAATGATTAGTACAAAAAAAAAAAAAAAAAAAAGCAATAGCCTACTGGTTAGAGACTGGTGGAACCCCAAGACTAGATCCCTTGTCACTGTTCAGGTCTGGAACTGAACTCACCCCCATGGCCTAATTTTCAGGCAAGCAATATATAAGTCTAGATAGGAATAACATCTCCAGTGAGATGTGCATACTATAGAAACTATTCGAGATAAAAAGGGCAGCATTACCCTAAGAACAAGGAGGAGGATTGGAAACAGGAAACACAGGGAGGAAGCGGGATAAGTGATATTATAATGAGGAAAGGGCATCAGTGAGATGAAACAAAGTAAGTGTGATTTGCTGAATGTAAAACTGATGATCTGTAAACCTTCACAAAATTCATAATAAAGTGTTAAAAAATAAAGAAAAGAAATAAGATGGGTCACTTTAAGGTCAAGATGTCGTTGATCTTATTGGAACATATTAAAACATTGAACTGTGGCTTTCTGAACCATACTATTAAGTGGATAGACTGCTGTTGTGCACCTGTAACAGCCCTTTAAGAAACATTTATCAGGAACTCACCTAGAATAATTGAATCAAAGAACATTGCTGTAAAATATATTGAACAAGAGAATACCTGACCAAGCAGGCTCAGAGGATGGTCCCAGAACTCTGAACCACATATAAAGGAATATTTAGAAGGTTGGAAGACTTACAGCTGGGGAATTTGTGGCAGAAGCAAGAAATCCATTGCTTTCTAGTC
>NW_006408679.1:2255031-2258969 GCF_000296735.1 Chrysochloris asiatica | reverse complement strand
GAGTCTTCCTCCAATCCTGATGCCTGATGGCGAGGGCTAAAATAACTGTAGCTATTTTCTAGATGGTCATAAACAAAATGCTGTTTAATTTTCAGATAAAATAAGAACAATGATAAGACAGTTCCACAAGGCTTGCCTGGGGCACAGAGATATTATAAAAGGGAAGTTGTTTATTTGTCAGGGAATCATTCTCATCAGCCCCTTAAGGTTCTTTTCATTTCCCTAATTAGAACTTTTATGAGTTACTCTTCATTTTGTAACATAGGAAAGTTACACGGACTGTATCACTGAATCAAAAGAAGACTTTTTCCTGCTATATATACATGTTTTAATGATTGGCACTTTAAATTCAACTTGAGATTCTTTTACAATTTTTTTTTTTCTCTTGGAAAGAATAGAAAAGCTTCACAGCTTGGGATGTTGAGAGTATTCCAGAAGACTCTAGACCCCTGTGGCTTCTTGACGACATTGTGAAGCTGCCATCTGTCAGCAATGCTCAGAGTGATTACCCATAAATAGGGGTTTGGAGACAGCCCCAATGCATTATCCACATCATAACCTAGGAAGTGCTGGAAAATGTCTTGCCAGTTATCCTCTGTTGGTTAGTTCAAGAGTTTAAAACAAAATAAATTCAATCGAAGAACACTGGTTGGTTACATACTGTATCCTAGGTGTCCTAGTGTGGTGCTGTGGGTTAATGCTCTGGACTACAAAGTTGGTTTGAACTGCAAGGTCGACAGTTCAAGCTCACCAGCTACTCCTTGAAAATCCTATACAGGGTCGCTATGGGTCAGAACTAACTCGAAAGCACTTAACAACAGCAACAACATCAGGCACTTATACGAGTCTTGGTGTGGCTCTATAGGGTAAGTAATGGACTACTAACTGCCAGGTCAGTGGTTCAAACCCACCAGCCTCTCCCTGGGAATCCTTTACAGGGTTGCTACAGGTCGGAACTGACTTGACAGCACATAGCAACATTTTACGAACTGGACAACGAAAAGGAAGACCATAGAAGAATTGATGCATTTGAATTTTAGTGTTGGAAAAGAATATTGAAAGTACCATGGACTGCCAGAACAAAACAATCTGTGTTGGAAGAAGTACAGCCAGAGTGCCACTTAGAAGCCAGGATGATGAGATTCTGTCTCTCATACTTATGGCATATTATTAGGGGGGACTAGTTCCTGGCGAAAGACACCATGCTTGATAAAGTAGAGGGTCAATGAAATAGAGGAAGGCAACCAAGGAGGTGGATTCGTACAGTGGCAGCAGCAATGGGCTCCATGGTGTTGGACTGGACACTGTTTCGTTATGTTGTGCATAGTGCTGCTATGAGTGGGAGCTGACTTGACAGAACCTAACAACAACAACATTATACGAATTGTAAGGAATATATATAAAAAGGAGTCATAGTCACTCCCCACAGGAAAAGCTAAGAAATGGAAACTGTACAAAAGCTAAATTAGAAAAATAGAGGTGGCATGAGAAAGATATAGCATTTTATAAATATTCAGAAGGAGAAATGGAATTAGCTTTTGTAAAACAATACACACCACTTATTACTTTATAGACATGACTAGTTGCCAAAG
This sequence comes from Chrysochloris asiatica, assembly GCF_000296735.1. Taxonomy (NCBI): domain Eukaryota; kingdom Metazoa; phylum Chordata; class Mammalia; order Afrosoricida; family Chrysochloridae; genus Chrysochloris; species Chrysochloris asiatica. The sequence goes on along the minus strand of NW_006408679.1, from coordinate 2,257,377 downwards.
ATCAGGTTGTTATGTGAAAATTGGCTGTATTCAAAAATGGAGAATGGCCACATCAGATCACAAAATGGAGGACGGTTATATTACACAACTGCCAAATTACACCATTACATTACTGTCAAATCATAGCATTATATAACACTGCCAAACCACTGAGAATCATGGTCCATCCAAGTTGACACATGACCTTAATCACCACAGCCTGCATTACTCTTGCCTCACACCTTGGCATTCATTACTGCCAGGTGCATACCATTAATGAATAAAATAGCCAGAAGTGAATTTTTCACTATTGTCCTAATTGTGATATGTTGGATGAGATACTCACGCACATATACACAAACATACATAAGAGTAAATTAAAAAGCATTGTTACTAAGGTTTCAGTTCATATATGCACAGGTTTATTTCAAACAAAACATGTTTTACCATATCTCTGCAATTCGTGAATGGCTGCATACAAGTTCTCTCAATAATACATTTATCTTATTTATCTTGGTCTTATTAGGATGCCTTCATAAAAAGGTCCAATCAAGACAGTGACTTCTGAGGGGATCTGCTGGACCAATTAAATTCAAGGCAGGGAGGTCAGCTCAGAAGGTTATGGTGACTGCTTTTTGGGATTCCAATATTCCAATAGCCAGAATGTTCCTTAGAAGTGAAGATGGCAAGGCTTGATCTCATATCTTTGATCATATTCTCAGGTGGGCCCAGTCCCTGGACAAGGACATCATGGCTAGTAAATTTTAGGGTCAGAGAAAAAGAACAAGACCCTCCCTGAGGTGTACTGTCACAGTGGCTTCAAGAGTCGACTCAAACACAGCAATAATTGTGAGGATGGCACAGGACTGGGCAAAGTTTCATTCTGTTATCCATAGGACTGCTAAGAGTTGAGATGGACTCAACAGCACCTAACAATAAAAACAAACGGGTATCCTTGATAGATTCTCTCAAAGGACAGAGGATAATCATAGGGCTTAATAGGAAGAGGTTTTAAGAAAATTGAAAACAGCATTGGTGACTAAAAGGACGGGAAAGTTGTGCTGAAGAGTTCCATTTTCTCCCTAATGACAAGGCACCTGCTCATTTGTCGAGGACAGCAAGGGCTCTCTTGAGAATTTTGTTGGAAAACCTTACCTCACCCATACCACAGCCCTCCCTGATCTTCCCTCTTCAGGTTTATTTTGTTCCCCCAAATGACAGAATATTTAAAAGGAATGCACTTTGAGTCCCTTGAGGATGCTCAAACTGCCATTTTGACATGGTGTAAATTGAAGAGCTCAGAATTCTTTGAGGGAAGAGTTAAATGGAAACATGACATCAGAAATATAAAGAACTATTTTACCGACAAATATATATATAGGATGACAGAAGCTATTTCTCTGTGTATATTTACCTACACTAGATAAGCACTAGACTGCTAACCACAAGGTGGACAGTTTAAACCTCCAGCTGCTCCTTGGAAACCCTATACAGGGTCACTATGAGTTGGACTAATAGATCTGTTTTGGAAGAAGTGCAGCCAGAGTGCTCCTTGGAGGCCAAGATGGCCAAACTTCGTCTCCCATACTTTGGACATATTGTCAGGAGGAACAGTCGTTGGAGAAGGATATCATGCTGGGTAAGATGGAGGGTCAGAGAAAAAGAGGAAGACTCCAAACTAGATGGATTGGCCAGGTGGCATCATTGATGGACTCAAGTGTGGCAGCGGTAGTGAGGTTGGCCCAGGATAGGGCATTGTTTCGTTCTGCTGTGCATGGCATTGCTATGAGTCAGTTCCGACTCGATGGCACCTAACAACAACAACAACAACAACATATATGCATATGTATCACTATTTACCTCTATTCCCTTTAGCCCTTGCATACCTCCCTGTGTCTTCATCATTCTTCTACCAACCTCCTCTTCTTGTATATTGTCCATCCCCTTCTTGTATATTGTCCTCCCCATTATTTGAGGTAGACATGTGTCTACCCTCTAGCCAGCGTCTACCCTCTACCCTCTTTTAACTCCCACCTCTGGCAACCATCAAAGAAATGTTTCTTTTTTTTTTTTTTATCTCTTTCAAACTCATATATATTTGTGGGTTATATATAAAAAATATATATCCCACGCTTCCTTCCTTACCCACTCAGCTTATGTCTCAATCCCTGTATCTGTACACAGAACACTGTTGTTCCAAGGTTGCGTATATATCACTACTTAAATCTATCCCCTTTAGTCCATGCATAGAGTTATTGGAGTTTTCTATATATTTTAGAGATGCAACCTTCATCAGGTATGTCACTGCTAAAGATTTTCCCCCATTTGTAGGTTTTCTTTTTATATTTTTGGTAAAATCTTTTGAAT
>NW_006408679.1:2252073-2253945 GCF_000296735.1 Chrysochloris asiatica | reverse complement strand
TTCTGGTATTCTCTGCTTTCAGACAAGATCCATCGGACATAAGCAAAGATATCTCTCGTTCCATGGCCTCTTCTGAATCCAGCTTGAACCTCTGGATTTAGGAGGTTCCAATTATTTAACTCATCTGCTGTTGTTTTTGCATCTGTGTTTGATAGATTACATATGCCAAAAGTTAGGTTCCACGGAAGGCATTTGCTCATCTATGTCAAGAAATGTGGAGAACAACAACCTGATTGGAAGAGATCCTTATTTGTGCCCATTCCAAAGAGAAGTGACTCAATGGAATGGGGAAATATTTGGACAATAGCATTAATATTGCTGCTAAAGATAATTTTTAAATGACTGCAGTAGTGCATTGACAGGTAATTGCCAGAGGTTCAAGCTGGATTCAGATGAGGATGTGGAACTAGGTATATCATCACTGACATCAGATGGGATCTTGACTGAAAGCAGAGAATACCAGACAGGTGTTTACCTGTGCTTTATTGACTGTGCAAAGGCTTTCAAGTATGTGGGTAATGACAAGCTATGGATAGCAATGCCAAGAATGGGTATTCCAAAACAATTGTGTGATAGGGAACTACTATATAGACCAAGAGGCAGTTATTCAAACAGAACAAGGGTATACTGAATGGTTGAAAATCAGGAAAGGTGTGTATCAGGGTTGTATTATTTCACCACACTCATTCTTCAAATTGATATCTTTGCTCTTAAACATTTAAAGAAGCCTCATGCAGCCGATTTGCTTAGCATAATACGTCGTTTGACTTCTTATCTGCTGCTTCCAAGAGTGTTGATTATGTATCCAGGCAAAATGAAGTCTTTAACAACTTCAATCTTTTCTCCATTTATCATGATGTTAGTTATTTGCCCAGTTGTGAATATATTTGTCTTTCTTTTACATTGAGGTGCAACCCAGATTGAAGGCTGTGGTCTTTGATCTTCATCAAAGTAAATATTTAAAGTCCTCTCCACTACAGCAAGCAAGTTTGTTATCATCTGTATATTGCAGTTTATTAATAAGTTTTTCTCCAATCCTAAGGCCACATTCTTATTCATATAATCCAGCTTCTCAGGTTATTTGCTCAGTGTACAGACAGAAAAAGTATGGTGAAAGAATAAACATGAGCACACACCTTATGTTAAATTATTTAGTATCATCTGTTCTGTTCGAATGACTGCCACTTGGTCTGTGTACAGGTTTCTCATGAGCACAGTTAAGCATTCTGAAATACCCATCTATCTTGAAGTACAATGCTGTATATCCATACATCTATAAGGAAAACCAGTTAATACCACTAATATTCAAATTTACATACCAACCACTAAAGCCAGTGATTATGAGACTGAAGAATTTTACCAACCTGTTCAATCTGAAATTGATCAAACATGCAACTAATATTTATTGAAAATTATGGTGAATGGAATTCAAAAGTTGGAAACAAAGAGGCAGGATCAGTAGGATAATATGGCCTTGGTGATGGAAATGATGCTGGAGACTGCATGATAGAATTTTGCAAGACCAATTATTTATTCATTGCAAATACCTTTTGTAAACAACATACAGGCAAGTATACACATGGGTATAGAGCCCTGGCAGTATAGTGGCTATAAGCTGGACTGCTAAGTGCAAGGTCAGCACTTCAAATATACCAGTTGTTCCATGGCAGAAATATGAAGTTTTTTGCTCCCATAAAGATTAACTGCCCCAGAAACCTTATACAGGTCACTATGAGTTAGAACCAACTTGATGGCATACCACTACCACCAGATGGAATACACAGGAACCAAATTGACTACATATGTGAGAAGAGATGATAGAAAAGCTCTGTTGTTGTTGTCAGGTGCCATCGAGTCAGAACCGACTCATAG
>NW_006408679.1:2226619-2250017 GCF_000296735.1 Chrysochloris asiatica | reverse complement strand
TCAGTTTCAGTTTGAATTTGCATATCAGTAATTGATGGTCTGTTCCACAGTCTGCCCCTGGCCTTGTCTTCACTGATGATATGGAGCTTTTCCATATTCTCCTTCCACAGATGTAGTCAATTTGATTTCTATGTGTTCCATCTGGCAAGGTCCATGTGTATAGTCATTTGTTACGTTGTCTAAAGAAGATCTTAGAAATAAACAAATCATTTGTCTTGCAGAAATCTATCATTCGTTCTCCAGCATCATTTCTATCACCAAGTCCAAATATTCCAACTACTGGTCCCTCCTCTTTGCTCCCAACCTTTGCATTCCAATCACCAGTAATGAGCAATACATCTTGATTGCATGTTTGATTGATTTCAGATTGAAGAAGTTGGTAGAATTCTTCTATTTCAACTTCACTGGCTTTAGTGGTTGGTGCATAAAAGTGATTATGAGAAAAGCTCTGTATCATCATCCAAAACAAGGCCAGGGGCAGACTGTGGAACAGACCATCAAGTGCTAATATGCAAGTTCAGGCTGAAGCTGAGGAAAATTAAAACAAGTCCACAGAGAGAAAATATGCCCTTGAACATATCCCACTTGAATTTTCTTCAGTTTCAGTTTGAATTTGCATATCAGTAATTGATGGTCTGTTTTGGAACAGAATTGGTGGATCAGACACTAAGGACCAAAGACCAGAAGAACTGTGGGATGACAAAAACATTATATAGGTGGAAAGCAAAAGGTCATGAAAAAGACAGGCAAGAAACAAAAGGCCAAATGGATGTCAGAAGAGACTCTGAAACTTGCTTTCCAGTGTAGAGATGCTAAAGTGAATGGCTGCTGAAAGGTGAAATCTTGAAAGAGCTGCTGAAGAATAAGATGAAGCCCCAAGGAAGAGAGCAACAGAGGCAAAGCAGCTTCTCTGCAAAGGTGTTCACTGTGCAAGAACACACAGAGTGACTGCTCCCAGGACGGTGGGGCCAAAAAGTGTTTTGGTTCATTGCTTATTCATGGTAGTTGTTGTTGTTGTTATGTGCCATCGAGTCGGTTCCGACCCATAGCGACCCTGCACAGGGTTTCCGAGGGTGTAAATCCTTACGGGAGTAGAAAGCCTCATCTTTCTCCCGCGGAGCGGCTGGTAGTTTCGAACCGCTGACCTTAAGGTTCGCAGCCCAATTCATAAACACTACGCTACCAGAGCTCCTTTATTCATGGTAGAGAATGTCCAATAATCAGAACTACAGCTCATCGTTCAATGTGCTGTTCATTAAGGGTGTTACCTATACAAGGAAAGTTAGATTGATTTTTAGATGGAGAATAGACTAGTCAGTTTTGCTGCTTCCTAGCATCATGTTGCTGGGCTGGGTCTTTAGTGTTTCTGGATTTGATTCTTGAATCTGTGTTCCCAGGAAAGTAATGTTGTTGTTGTTAAGTACTGTTGAGTCAGTTCAGACTCATAGTGGTCCTGTACTGGATTTCCGAGGAGCAGCAGGTGGGTTTGAACTGCTGACCCTGTGGTTCACAGTCCAGTGCTGATCCTACAATGCCACACCAGGAGTCCTAGAAGAGTAATAGAGCACCCTATCAGCTTACAGTCTGGGGGAAGATCATAAATGAATACATGAGAAAGAGTCTTATAAAATAAGTCAGATGCAGACAATTGACAAGGATGATTATTATTCAAAAGCTTTCATCTTCAGGATATTTGTTGTGAAAGAAACCATTGCACTTATATTTTGTCTCTCGAGGAGCTAATAAGCTGTGGAACTATTTAGAAGAAAAAAACCCAAATAACTCTCCTGAACATTTAACTGAAAATAGATCTTCTAAACATTTGCAGTGGAGTCAGTGGGTGGCATAAACAGTTAACATGTTTGGCTGCTAGCTGCAAGTTTGGAGGTTCAAGTCTATCAAGGTTTGCCCTGGAAGAAAGGCCTGGTGATCTACTTCCAAATAATTAGCCATTTAAAACCCCACAGAGCAGTTTCTGGTTTGGGTGGTGGCAGAGACAGCAAGGTAGGAAAGGCTCCATGGGGGAGGGACTGAAAACCCAGAGAAGCTGCACTCACAGAACAAACCAGAGCTCTGGATCTAACATAAGGTCCAGGGCATCAGTTTCCCAGCACATGCAAGTGGAAAAATCACGGTATAAAGGAAAATACTGAGAGTTAGGAATCGCTCCAGATGGAACTCCCTCTGTGGCGACCCTGCCCGGGTGGAGTTCAGAGGGTGGGGCTACAGCCAGACAGGCACAGGGAACTGGCACTAAAAGTGGTGCAGTGACATTTGCAAAAGGAGGTGCCGGGGATTCATTCTACACATTTTTTCCTCTTCTTCCCTATTGCGCCTTCTTTGCCCAACTCGGACAGCTTCAGATGGTGGGTGCACAGTTCCCCCACCCCAAAGTCCAGTACTGACCCCACAGTTTTCTCATGGCACAGAAAGAGCTTGGTAGCTGTTGATGACATGAGCCTGTGGGTCCCAGTCCTAAAGTTAACTTGTGCAGGACCCTTTACTCCAGCCTTTCCAGCAAGAAAAAACCTGGTCTGGCCTGACAGACAAACCATATGAACAATCTGTAAATCCCAACATAAAAGGATGCAACTATCTTGAGAATTACGCTGTGCACACACAGATACCTAACTGACCTTCAGAGACAAAAATAGTAGACAACCTTTCTCCTATTAACTTCTCAATATCTATCTGTACACCTCCATGGTGGTGGCTAGAGGAGGGGCCTGAGCGAGCAGACACTCCACCCACTGCTGGAGGCTCCTACAGTGTGCACAAGCACTGCCTGTGTAGCAAGGTGACTGGCCAGCCAGCCAGTTTTATTTTTGTTTCAAAGTGATGGCTTTGTCTCTGCTTTTATATTGCTTCTGCTTTTTGTCCTTTTGATCACACATATTTCCTGGAGGTGGGAGCTTTTTCTCCCTATAATACCCAAGAAGAGACAGCAATCGTGGCCATATAGCCTAGCTACAAGCATACTCCATAATATTCCATCATTGAGACAAGAACCAATAACAGCTGCTAAGCATTACATGCAAAAAGGGAAGCCTATCTCCTGATCATATCTACCAGGAGACACCCAGTAAGCTTAATAACTCAACAACACACAACCATTTAAGCATTTAAAAACCCACAAAACTACTGGAAATGAAAAACAAAACACAACAAATGATCTCAAAACATGTCCAAAAGCAGAAGAGAGTAACTGAGACAAATGAGCTGCAGATAGACAAACGCTTTCCAGAAGAGGAAAAGCAGGTTTTGGATTTGCCTGAGAAGAAATTCAGAAGAATGATATGAAACAAATTCAAATGCTCCAAAAAGGGGTGGAGGAAAACAAGGAAGAAGTCAGGAAAGTACTACAAGAGCAATCAAACAAGATTGATATAGCATTGGAAACATTTCAAAAAGAGGTCCAGATGATTAATAATAAAATATCAGAAATGGATAATACACTGAAAGGGGAGGGCGATACACAAGAAGGGGAGGGAATTGGAAGAACAAGGCTGAATGGAGAACAGTTAGGCAGGTTAGCATGGGCTAAGTGGAGCAGAGGTAAATGATGAGGTATGCACAATGTTGGAACAAAAGGGCTCCAGGATACAGGGATTGAGGCATGATTTGAAGGGTTTTCCCTTGACTACCATTGTAAAATAGACACTTGACGGGGGGAGAAAGGAATAGACAGAATCATCACTACAGAAAGCTTGTAAGTTTGTCTTCAGCCTGATTGGAATACCTTAAAGGGGGCTAGAAGTTGCCCAGTGAAAGAGGCTTCCTGGGAAGCCTTTACATTGTACAAGACCATAGGTAGAATCCAGAACCCCATCCAGAACTGACTGAAGTAGGAAATTGCCATTGGAAAGGACGAGTAGACCCAGCCAGGAGCAGCTAGAAGAACAGAAGATACTTTGTGAAAGAAAAGACCAGCAGGAAAAATGAGAAACAATAATGACAGTCTGATTGATTATTACAAGAACAAGTAAGCTGTTTGCCTGGGAGCCATCAAGGCAAGTGGTCAGGACCTATCAGAGCAAACCCCCTTCCAAGACTGAGACTCAAGGGGAATACATGAGCAGGCATACGGTCTGGCTGGTGACTACATTAGTCACTGATAAGGGGAAAAGGGAGAAAAAAACAGCAATGAACTTGTGAGCTAAGCCCGACCACATTCAATAAACCCCTGTGAACCTGGGTGGAGACCTGGATGGCCAGTAGTATGGCAAGACTCAAGGGACTCCTGGGCCCAGAGGCAGTGACATGGCCACAGAGGACTAGAGTGGAGAGTGAAGTGTCCAGCTGATATGAAGTGAGGAGAGATACACAAGAACACACATACTTGTAGATAGTACCCACTTGACCTGGCTTCAATGGCTGGATAATCAGAACTCGACTAGAAGAAGAAAGAAGAGGGGGATAAAAAGGAGTAACCTGCTAGGAAATATATAGAGGTAGATTTTTTTGACAAAAGGAGGGGAGTGCTTGATTTGATGAACTTTACCTATACTTATGGATGTAGTAGCTCAAAAAAGGGGAACAAGGATCACTCCCACCCATTTGGCTACCCAAAATGGGGGAGGGGGCTATAAAGGCAAGAAGTGACTAGCTTACAAGCTTTCAAGAGGGAGCCTAGTTCCAAACAGGGCGGGGGAAGGTAGAATCACTACTGAATGATTTCCAATCCATTGGGACTGGGTTGGTGAAAGGAAATGGGGATAAGGCTCTTGTGGCACAATAGTGAATGACTGTCATTAGGACTGACTGTGAGGCTAGGAAATATATACAGGTAGATGTTTTTTGACAAAAGGAGGGGAGTGATTGATTTTGCAGCCCAGAAGCTGAGGTCCCTGGGACTATCAAGTGAGACGAATGGAGAGTGGGACCCTACCTAGAGAGGCAGTGACACTAGGGATGAAGACAGAGATGATGATGTAGACAGATGGAGCAGCTGGGGACACTGGACTCTGGGTGGGAGAAGGGCTGTTTGCTGGCAGCTGGGGGGCGGGCCTATGAGGTGTACCTTTTGGTTATTTGATAATGCATGGAGGGGATGGTAATCATTGCAATGAAATGAAATACGATAGGATGAATGTAAAGCTGATGTTCTCCCATGTAAACCTCACAGTAAAAAACTTTTAAAAACAACAACAACCCTACAGAACATAGTTCTATTCTGACACACATGGAATTGCCAGGAGTCTGAATCAATTCATCAATGGTAACTGGTTTAATCATATTTGCACTGAGCTTCAGGACTTACGGATACAAAAGAATTCTCCTGCATGGGCAGTTTATATGGAATGAGCAGAGTTGGGTACAAGGTCTCCCATCTGCCTTTCGTTCCTGATCCATGGCTCGCCCTTGGAACGCCTGGTCAAGGATTCTTACACTTCTGTTTTCTTACCTGATAGACACCCATTTCTCACATATTTTAAAGCATTTTAAGTATGTTACCATTGTTTTGTTAGGGCCAATGGCTCCATACAGGTGTGGCACTGTGGGATAATGTGCTGGACTGCAAGGTTGATTTGAACTGCAAGGTTGGTGGTTCAAATTCATCAGCCATTCCTGGGAAACCCTATGCAGGGTTGCTATGAATTAGAACAACAATAACACACCTTCCTACAATAAGCATTGAACTGCAAACCACAAGGTCAGTGGTTCAAGCCTACCAGGTGCTCAGTGGGAGAGAGAGAAGGCTTTCTATTCCTGCAAAGATTTAAAATCTAAGAAACCCTATATAGGGTTGCAATGAGTAGCAACCAACTCTACGGCACTTAACAAATAATAAGAATGTTTGACTGCATTACTCACCTGGTGTTTAGTCTCTTTGCCGTGGTTATATGCTGATAAAACATGTCTTTTCTTTAGAAATTTTTTCTTGGTGCTGGGTGTAGATATTAAGTGACACCAAGAAATTGACAATGCCAACTAAATATAACTTGAAAATAAGAATAGTTAAGGCTGCCTTAAATATGGAAAACAGATGCGAGCTCTGAAACTGTCTGGCAGGCAGTATCAGAGTTAGAGATGGTGCGAGGGCTAGCTTCTCAGTTCCCTTCCCACTTCCCTACCTCCTACCCCAGTGTGCCTCTGTCTTCCCAAAAGATTTTATCTGGGGACACCCCCCCCCCGCACACACACACACAGGAAAGGGAAGGAGGGGTACAGAGAAATCTGTCTTTATCTCACTCCCCAAGAGAAATGCATTCTGAGAAAAATCACAGAATGTGAAATAAAGGGAGAAGGAGCCTTTGTTTTGTTATAAAGCCTAGCCTTTGCTCAGAGATTTAGGTTTAGAAATAGAGAAAGAAGTTCTCAAAGTCAAAAGTTACCACATAGAACTCAAAGATGGGCTGAAAGCTAAGTGAACAAGATGGGGAGGCAAGAAAGAGTATGGGGAAATGGAAATTTATGGGCACAAAAAAACTAAATGAGAACCAGAGAGGCTCTGAGGTAGAGGATGATGTGGAATAAGACGTTAAAACTGTGGCAGTTTTATTGTTGTTGTTTGGTTTGTGCTGAATATTGGCAAAGGTAAAAATGTTGCCAAGACAGAGACAAGAAAGCTAAAAGTTTATTTGACTTCCTCATTGTAAAATCATAGCTGGAAGCAAAATAAAATACTTGGATTTGTATTAAATAAAAAATATCTGTTTATGCATGGTAAAAGCATCACAAGGAAAATTCTCATGGAATCTTCCTCTCACAAACTGGGCAAATTCCAGAATACAAACAATAGTGCTGTGATCCCCAGATGTGCTTAACTATTAACAGAAAGGTTTGCAGTTTGAACCTACTCAGAGATACATTAGAAGACAGACCTGGTGATCTGTTTTTGAAAAGTCACAGCCTTGAAAATTAAAGGATAGAGAAGGAGATCAAATACCAAGTGGAAGAAGAAACTGAATGAAAGCAGCAAACAAGGAGATAACACAGAGTGTAGGTCAGCTCCCAGTCAGCCCAGCACAGTGTGGCCATTTTCAGTAATAGAATGGCTACTTCGTGGATTCCCCAAATAGACAGATAAACAGTGAAGACAAATTCAAAGTAAACCAAGGTGAGCAGAACACAAGCTAGATCTAAGGAACGGAAATGAATGAAAGTGGTTTAGACTCCAGAGGCTCAGATGACTACAGAGCAGGGAGGGAACAGTAAATAGGGATAAAACCTCTTAGAGATGTGTTTCCTGTCCCTGGTCATTTGGGTAGGGGAGCTGGAGGATGGTAGCTGGAGATGCTGGACTCTGAGTGGCCCACTGTCTTTCATTGAGTTGGAATAGGAACCAGGTAACTTGCTAAACTCTCACAGGAACAACTCAATGGCACACAATGACAACAAGAAGAAATCAAGAGACAGAGTAGCAAAATGGATAAAAGATCACGCTCATCACCGATAAGGTGAAGTGAGGGAAAACCAGCAATGAAGTGGTGAGCTAAGCCCTACAATGTGGAGAGTGAAATGTTCAGTTGATAAAAAGAGAGGGCATATGCACAAGAACACCCACACTTGCAGATAATACCCACTTGACCTGGCTTCAATGACTGGATGATCAGAGCTCAACCAGAAGAAAGAAGGGGAAAAAAAGAGTAATCTGCTACAATTTGATGAACTTGATCTACACCTATGGATGCAGTAGCTCAAAAGAGGGAACAAATCCTTACAGCAAGAATCATTCCCACCCCCTCAACACAGAGTAGACAGGGATGGGAAACTTGGACATTGGCTACCCAAAATGGTGTGTGTGTGTGTGTGGGGGGGCGCTACAAAGGCAAGAAATGACTGACTGACTTACAAGCTTTCAAGAGGGAACCTAGAGCCAGGGGGCCTGGAGGAAGGCAGAATCTCCAGTGAGTAGTATCCAATCTGTCTAAGTGGAGCTCATGAAATGAAATGCAGATGAGTCTCTTGTGATATAATAGTGAATAATTGTTATCAGGACTGATTGAGAGGGTTGGAAATGTAAAGGTAGACATTTTATAGCAAAGAAGGGAGTGACTAACTTTCCAGTCTAGGTGTGGAGGCCCCTAGGACCATCAACGGAGAAGAGCCGAGAGCGGGACCCTACCCAGAGAAGCAGTGATGCCTGAGACGGAGGCAGAGACGATGACATGGAGTGATGGAACAGCTGGGGACTTTAGAACCAGAGAGGGAGAGTGATTGTGTGCTGAAGACTGGGTGGGGGGAGAGGGAGGTTAGTGTAGGATGCAGGCTTGGAGAGTACACCCTTTGTTTGGTTGATGGTGCATGCAGGGAATTGTAACCATGGCAATGAAACGATATATGATAGAATGAATGTAAAACTAATGTTCTCCCATGTAAACTATCATATAATTCACAATAAAACATTTAAAAAAATGGGTAAGAAACTATGAACTATCAATATTTTGTCTATAAGAGACACACCTTTGACACAAAAACAAAAATAGACTACAAATAAAAGAATGGAAATAAAGATGGCAAGAAAACAGCAACCACCTGTTGGTAAGATGGCAGACTGGGTAGCAACTACACAGACCCTCTACAATGAAGATACAGAAAACCAAATGAAAAAGATACAGATGATAGTCCTGGAACCCTGACCTTCAGATGGAGGGATAGAGAAATGGATTGAATACTTACTAGGAGAGGAAGCTGAACAGAAGCAGAAAAAAAGGAAACACTAGTGACTTGTGCTGGTTGACCAGATGTGGCACAGTCATCTTAAATTTTTTTTGAGTAGTTTTGGAGACAAGATAGTGGTTTGGTAGTACAGAGGCACACCAGTGACTAGCATACATAAAGGTACAATTTGTTTTCTTGTTTCCCAAATAACAATCTGAGATTGACATACATGGCAACATCACACATAACTCAATCCAGATACAGAGGTATCCAAAGCAAAACAGACCTATAGCATTGAAGACAGGGAACCAGAGATATCAATTTACAATAAAGAAAACTACAAAGCAAAATGAGGGACAAGTATAATTACGAAACTTCCAAATGGTGAGAAACTCAAGTAGATATCAATATAAAACAATCTGTTTTGAACTGGGGAAGAAATTAATAATTACAGGATAAACTCAATGAAAATTAATATACCATCATATCAAAACAAGAAAAAGGAAAACCATATAGAGCTAGTAAACACTAAAACAATAGCAAATACATAAACATTGAAATAGTACAAAGGATCTACTCAGACTATATTGCTATGACATTAAAAATTAATAGGAAGAACAAGACAAAAATCAAATACATGGAAACTGTATAATATGCTGCTTCAAAAAAGGGTAACATAGGAAACAAAAAATGAAAGAAAAAAATTCCTAGGATCAAATGAGAATGAAAACACAACACCACCAATATTTTTGGGATACAGTAAAGGCAGGGCTCCGAGGTCAATTTATAGCAATAAACACATACATTAAAAGAGAAGAAACTAAAATTAACACCTTAACTCAACATCTCCAACAATTAGACAAAGAGCAGCAAAATATGCTTAAGTTCACTAGATTAAAGGAAATAATAAAGATTGGAGCAAGAATAAATGAATCAGAAAATAGAAAGAATCAATAAGACTAGAAACTGGTTCCTTGAAAAGAGTAATCAAATGAACAAATGATTGGTCAATCTGATCAAGGAAAAGAAGAAGATGCACACACATACACACACAAACACAAGAAAAGAGCAAAATCACAACAGAGCCAATGGATATTAAAAGGATAATATTGAATTCTATTAAAAACTGTACTCCAATGAATTTGAAAACCCTAGTAGAAATGGACAAACTTCTAGAAATATACTATCTACCTAATTAACACAGAATGAAGTAGAACATTTGAACAGACCCATATCAAAAGAAAAAATGCACAGGACATAAAAACAAAAATTTCCCAAGAACAACAACAAAGCTTTGTCCCAGATGACTTCACTGGAGTATTCTACCAAACACTGAGAGTTGAGCTGACACCAATTCTCCTTAAACTATTTCAGAATATCGAAAAGGATGAATTCATTCTGAAGCCAGCACAACCTTGGTGCCAAAGGCAGGCAAAGACACCACTACAAAAGAAAATTATAGACCAATATTCCTCATGAAACCTGGTGTGGCACTGTCAGATAAGCAGGGACTATCAACCACAAGGTTGGCAGTTCACATTCACCTGTTGCTCCCTGAAGCCTTATACAGTGTCACTGTGAGTGGAAACTAACTTGATGGCACTTAACAACAACAATAACAATCCCTCATAAACACAGGCACAAAAATCCTCAAAAAAATTCAAGCCAATGGAATCCATCATCAAAGAGAAAATAATAAATCATGACCAAGTGAAATTCAGACCAGGGATTCAAAGATGGTTCATTGTTGTTGTTGTTGTTATGTGCCGTGGAGTTGGTTCTGACTCATAGCAACCCTGTACAGGGTTTCTGAGGCTGTAACTCATTACAGCAGCAGAAAGCCTCATCTTTCTTCCACAGAACAGCTGGTAGTTTCGAACTGCTGACCTTGCAGTTTGCAGCCGGATTCGTAACCACTAAGCTACCAGAACTCCTTAGAAGACCTATTAATATTACCTGTCACATAAATAGGACTCCTGGTGTAGAATTGTGAGCTAGTGCACTAGACTGCAAAGTTGTTTGAACAATAGGAGAGTGGTTCAATCTCACAAACTGCTCCTTGGAAACCCTTTACAGGGTTGCTATGGGTCGGAACCAACTAGACAGCACTTAACAACAACAACAAATCACATAAACAAAACAAAGGTAGAGAACCACATGACCACCTCAAATGATGCAGAAAAGGCATCTGAAAAAAGCTAACACCCATTCCTGAAAACAATTCTTATTGTTGTTATGTGCCGTCCAGTTGGTTACGACTTGTAGTGACCCTGTATGGGTTTCTGAGGAGTGACTGGTGCATTTGAACTTCCAACCTTGCAGTTCAAACTTACCTTGTAGTCCAGTGTTTATCCTACAGTGCCAAATTATTAGGAATAGAAAGGACACTCCTTAATATAATAAAGGGGAATTCCTCAACATAATAAACCAACAACCAACGTTATTCTCAATGGAGAAAAATTGAATGCATGTCTTTTATGAAAGAGACTTAGACAAGGATGATCTCTGTCATCATTCTTATTCAATACCGTGTTGGAAGTTCTGTCTCTCTCCCTGCCATTAAGTTGATTCTGGCTCATAGGAACCCCGTATAGAGTTCCCTAGACTGTAAATCATTATGGGAACAGGAAATGCCAACATTCTCCGGCAGAGTGGCTGTTCAATTTGAACTGTTGATCTTGTGGTTAGTGGCCCAGTGCTTATCCTACAGTACCACCAGGACTGCTTTCCTGTAAGTCCTAGCCAGAACAATAAGGCAAGAAAGGCATCCATATTGGTAAAGAAAAATGAAAACTCCCTATTTGAAGATGATATGATCCTACACATAGAAAAACCCCAGAGACTCAACAAGAAAGCTATTGAAACCAATAGAAAGTTTTAGCCAAGTGGCAGAACACAAGATCAACATGCAAAATCAGCTGGATTCCTTTATGAGGAATGAGAACTCTGATGAAGAAATGAGGACAACAATAGCATTTACAATGTTGTTGGTAAGTGTCATCAAGTCAGTTCTGACTCAAAGTGACCCTGTATAGGGTTTCCAAGAAGCGACTGATGGGTTTCAACTGCCAACTTTGTGATTAGCAGTCCAGTGCTTATCCAGCCACACCGAGACGCCACCATTTACAATGGTTGTTGTTGTTAAGTGCTGTTGAGTCAATTCTGTCTCATAGCAACTCTGTATAGGGTTTCCGATGAGTGGCTGTGGGTTTGAATTGCCCACCTTGCAGTTCAAACTGACCTTGTGATCCAGTACAGTATTCTCCAGCACCACACCAGGGTTGTTGTTGTTAAAGCTGATTCTGACTCATAGTGACCCTGAATAGGGTTTCCAAGGAGTGGCTGGTGAGTTTTAACTGCTGACCTTGTGGTTCAAACTGACCTTTTGATCCAGTGCATTATCCACAGTGCCACATCAGGGCTAGAGAGATGGAATACTGCCTTCAGGAGTACACAGACCTAAATGGAAGATCTACGTTGAGAAACAATAGCTTCACATTTAATAACTTTTACTTAATGAATGTTTTTATGATTTTGTTGTAATACTTCCAGTCAATAAGGTTGTATCATCTGTACAGTGCAGGTTATTAATGAGTCTTCCTTCAATCCTGGTGCCATGTTATTCCTCATAAAATCCAACTTCTTGGATGATTTGTTCTGCATATAGACTGAATAAGATTGTATCAGTGTGAAGAATAAGTATGGTGAAAGGATACAACCCTGGCACACACCTTTCCTGATTTTAAATCATTCAGCATTCCCTTGTTCTGTTCTAATGACTGATTTTGTTCTATGTACAGGTTCCTCATAAGCACAATTAAACATTCTGGAAAACCCATCTTCACAATTTTTTCCTATAGAGAAACCATAGTCTTCCTGAAGGCCACCAGTCTCTGGAGATTCCGAGAAGGCACATGGGCTTATACTTATTGATTCATGAGCTCTGGGATTTAAAATGTCATGTGTTGCTTTGAATGGCCCTGCTTTGCAGACAGCTCTCACTTGTCTACAGTTCCGTGTTTTCCTCTATGTCTTGTGACTTCTAAACTGCCCAGATTGTAGAAATTAATTAAACCTGTGGTAAGTCTTGGACATCCTTGCTTAGTGCAAATGATTAGGTGCTTGTGGTTACAAATCAGGCTGCTAACCTCAAGGTCGGCAGTTCGAAACTACCAGCGGTTCCGCGGGAGAAAGATGAGGCGTTCTGCTCCCATTAAGATTTACAGCCTCGGAAACCCTCTGCAGGATCACTGTGAATCAGAACCAACTCCACAGTACTTAACAACAACAACTCACTGAAAGGAGTCTTGGTATAGTGCTGTAAGACAAACTCTAGCCCACAAGATTGGTTTGAGCCACCAGCAGTTCAAACTCACCAGCCGCTCCTTGGGAACTCTATAAAGGATCATTATGAGTCTGAACCTGCTTGACAATACTTAACAACAACATCAACTAATCGAAAAGTTGGAGGTGTGACCTTAGAAAAAAGTCCTGGTGATCTGCTTCTGGAAAATCCACCATTGCAAACCTAATGGAGTTGCCATGACTCAGACTATTCAATGGCAACTGGCTTTAGTTTTTTTATTTTTTAAGTTTTTATTGTGAATTGAGTGATAGTTTACATGGGAGAACATCGGTTTTACACCATTGTTTCATTGCAATGATTATAATCTCATCATTCAACAGTATTTGCTTCTATTCCCTCTGCTCTTTTTTTTTGGGGGGGTGGTGGTGTACACAAAAACACTCAGGCATATATAATAATTTAAACAACCAAAGGGCACATTCTGCAATCCTGCCTCCTGGCCACCAGCTCTTAGTCTTTCTCTTTCCATGAGTCTAGAGTCCCCTTACCTGCTCTCTCTTTCCATGTCCTCATCTCTGCTGGCTTTAATTATTGGTGGTGAGTCTAAGAATAAACAGATGTTGAAGAAGGCCCTGTTGTTGTTATGTGCCGTGGAGTCGGTTCCGATTCATAGAAACCCTGTACAGGGTGTCCGAGGCTGTAAATCTTTATGGGAGCAGAAAGCCTCATCTTTCTCCCGCGGAACAGCTGGTAGTTTCGAATTGTTGACTTTGTGGTTCGCAGCCCAATTCATAACCACTACACTACCAGAACTCCTTAGGCCCCAGAGGTGCTCTAATAAGTAAGATGCAATTGCTTTGGGAAGGTTTACCTATACAGAGATTTTTAATCTGTTTTTGCATAGTTTTTGGCACTTGGTTGCATTCTAGCTAAAAAAAACTTCTCAGATATCTAAGTTTTAGATCTCAGGATATTACTCTATATTGGAGATGTTGCTATATATTTGAACCACTGATTCAGTTATTAAATATGAAACTCAGTATAGCACAGTCAAAAAAAGTATTAAACCGTCAACCGGAAAACTTGGGGTCACGTCCTAACTTAGACTAGTGGAAAAATCCCAGGGTGTTATTCAATGAACCTATCTGAAAAGGTTTCTTGATTTGCAAAATGTGACTTCCAAAGTCTGTCCTATTTATCTTACAGAGCTTCTGTGAGGATTCAATAAATCAATGTTTACAGAAAATTTCTGAAATGTATTTTACTTTCTCAAAAGTATAAACCTATTAACATTTGTATCCATGAGCTTGGTTTATTTTAATCTTGCTTTATTATGAAGCATGACTTCTCCCATAGATTTATGAGGTTGAAATTCAGACTCAGAGTTTCCAGAACAAACATAACCAGCACCCCAGGCAGTACAAAAACGGAAGAGTATTTTTAGGTAGTTCTTAAGATCCAACTATGGTATATTAGATTTTGACTAAAGCAACAGAGAAATAACTTAGCAGTTTGTGGGTGGGGGTTAAGAAGGTCACATTAAAACAGTACAGGGTAACAAAGTTAATTTTCTGCATGCAGTTTTCTAAGGGAATTAAGGATTCAGAAAAGATTCTTAATATGACAGATATATTTTGGTGAATTCAACAATAAAGAGCTGAAATGACAGCTAATTATAATAATAGATGCTTGAGCTGTAACATTTGAAGTACGCAGAATGATTTATGAGCATAAGAGTAGTATTTTCAAAGTCATTGTATCAAGATAATACATTCCATTTTTTCAAATTAAAATATGAATGCCATGAAGTAAGAAAAATGAAGCAGTAACATTCACCTAAGTGAATCTTTGTTAATACAGTTGTTAAAATAAATGCATTTCCTAGGCATGACTAAGCCCACAAAGAAATTCAGTAAAAAACTTTTAAATAAATTTTTGTTGAAGGAAACACAATCTGTATGTATGTATTTAGCAAATGTTGCCCGTTAGGATTTTATCTCAATATTTTAAAAAAGACAGCTCCGTGGTTTTCAAGTAGTGTTTTCTGCACATAAAAATGTATTTTCATAATGAACACAATATTCGGAGGGGAATATCAGAAATATTCTAAATCGGGGTGGGCCAACTTTTGCAGAAGGTCACTGCTCTGCTGGGAAGATATCACCGAGAATGTCTGGGGGTGAGGTACAGTGAGTGCGTGTGGCTGGGCTTTTGGGTGTGCACAAACCAGAATTGTGGTCCCTAAGTGCAAGTGGAAATGGAGAGATGTCCTGACTCATCCCTACCATATGCTAATGGGTGTGAAAATAAAAATGATGGTGATCCTGGTGGTGATGACGCTTGGTTATGTGCTGTGGAGTCAGTTCCGACTCATAGTGACCCTGTACAGGGTTTCTGGGACTGTAAATCTTTAAGGGAGCAGAAAGCCTCATCTTTCTCCTGTGGAGCAGCTGGTAGTTTCTAACTGCTGACATTACGATTTGCAGCCCGATTCGTAACCACTATGCTACCAGAGCTCCTTAGCTCATGTTTATTGAGTAACACGATCTTTTAATAATAAAGAAACCACGGTTACTTTAACTTTTGTCAGTTCCTCCTACCTTCAAACACAAGATCCAGTAATGCTAACCAGTTTTCAGTTCCCAGAACATTCCCTCTGCTGAATTGCAGACAGGCTATCATCTAACCCTATTTGGACTTGACGTACAGCAAAGAACTAATTCTGGAGTCCTGGTGTGGCACTGTGGGTTAATGTGCCGCACTGCAAAGTTGGCTTGAACTGCATGGTTGGCAGTTTAAGCTCACCAGCCGCTCCTTGGAAACCTTATATAGGGTTGCTATGGATCAGAACCAACTTGACAAGCACTTAACAACAACAATAATTCTCTTGACCTTCTTAAAAAAAATTTTTTTTTAAATTGAACACTGCCTGTATTTTGAAGACATTAAGAAATGATTACGTATATGGCTTTTTAGTGTGAAAATGGTGTCATGGCTAGTTTTTTTCTTAAACTTTTTATTGTGAATTGAGTGAAAGTTTACAGAGCCGAGCATCAGTTGTACATACAACAAATCAGACACTTCGTTTAATTTCAATAGGCTGCACTCCCCTCCATGCAATGTTAGCTCTCCCACTTCCTCTGTGTGTCTTTTGACCTTTTTCCACCCATTTTTTCTGATAGACTGGCTTGTGCATTGTTGACAATTTGTATTTGCTTAGATGTGATTCCTTTCTCCTAAAATGTCCAGATTTTGATTCTGGTTTCAAATAACATGGCTTTATACAGTTACTAAACACATTCCAGTTTGTTCATTCATGCACTCATTTGAAAGAAAAAAAAAATCATCTCATATGTGTCACATACTGAATAGGTGCTGGGATTTCTTGTAAAAATCCATAGTCAGGTGACACCTCATCCTAATTCTCAATACAGGGTTAGACGATTCTAAAACCAGTCCATGGGAATATAGAGGTGGTGAGGAATTAGAGAAGGATCTTATTTGTTGTTTTTAGTTGCTGTCAAGTTTGTACAATTTATGGCACCCTGTGTACAACACAATGAAACCCCGTCAGATCCTACCCCATCCTCAGGATTGTTGGTTTGTCAAGTCCATTGTTGTGGTCACTGTATATTTTGATTTCCTTCCAACCTAGGGTGGCTCATTTCCAAACACTTTATTAAATAATATTTTGCTGCAATTCAAAGGACTTTCATTGGCTGGCTTTTGGAAATAGATTCCTAAGCCTTTCTTCCTATTTGATCTTAGTATGGAAGTTCAACTGAAACCTGTCCACTCTGGGTGACCTGCTGGAATTTGAAGTTTCGGTTGCATAGCTTCTAGCATTTTAAAAACACACAAGTCACTACAGTATGACAAATGGACACGTTCTTTTAGTTATTGTTGGATTAATAAACTTACTAAAATATCTTTAAGTCTTGTTTTTGGCAACCAAAGTTTTAGTTCTCTCTCCCAGGTTTTTATCACTTATAAATTTGGTCATTTTCTTGTAGGTATTATCTTTAATAATATGTAGACTAAAGCTCTGTGGAAAGACATTAGAGACCTACGTTTCTATGTATATGGGTACTGATGCTTACCTATGCTGTTAACCAGATCATATGTTTGGGAGTGTACCTACAGAGATTTTGCAAAAGCTTTGTCAAAGAAAATAAATAAGAGTGCTTTTGGTATTCAACTGATCTACTGACCTAGATGACTTCTCAAGGAAAGAAGGTTCCTTGTCACCATCGATGATGGCTACAGATCACTGAGGCTTACTTATGCTACAGGCACGGTGCTCAGTGCTTTGTTGTCTTCCATTTGATCCTCCTAACAAGACTACAGGTAGGGGTTAGTATAGAGATGGAGAAGCTGAAACTCAAGAAGGTAAAGTAAGTCATCCAGGCCCATAAAATTAATAAGGGGTAGAAAAAAAATTAAATTTCAGTTGTCTGACTCCAACCATGGCTATGCTATCTATGGCCAAACAATAAGTTTAATAACAGCCAATATTAACAATAAGGAGCTCTGGTAGCATAGTGGTTACAAATCGGGCTGTGAACCTTAAGGCCAGCAGTTTGGAACTACCAGCCTCTCCGCGGGAGAAAGATGAGGCTTTCTGCTCCTGTAAAGATTTACAGCCTCAGGAACCCTGTACAGGGTCGCTAAGGGTCGGAATTGACTCAATGTCACTTAACAACAACAATACTAACAATAAGGCTGCAGAACAGCAAATGTATACTTAGCCTTTGTTTTTAGAAGTATAGTGCTCACCTGATGAGAAGCAAAGACTCATAGTGGGGAGGCTGCCCTTGAAGTACTGTACTGAATTATGGGAATCCTACTTTATGAGGGACTTTAACCAAAGGGACTATAGCTGGGGAAAAAATGATCAGGACAGAGATCTAAAAACATGTCACCATAAGGAGCCATTATGAATCGCTTAGATTGTCAGGCTATTTAGAACACATTTACGCAGGAGTTGGGGGAACATATGAGGAAAACTTTAATTTGGGGATGAACATCTCAGAGAAGGTAGGAATGAGGAGCCCAGGATACTCTCATTATTTCACTTAATTGCATCTACTGGGACCATTTACAGAAGCCACTAAACTGACTTTGTGAGATGGTATCTCATGGGGGAGTAGGAAAAAGAATTTCCTATTTCTGCCTTTTTTGAACACTACCATCTGCCAAATGATACCTTAACAATTACAGAAAATGTGTATGACTTTGCTTTTGAAAAGTCAGTCTGCTAATACCTTTCTTTCATTAAAAAAATAGACGCTTCTGCCCACTCATTTACTGTAGAATGCATATGAAAGTAAAACATTTCTGAGCAGCCCAGATAATCTTTTAAATCAATACCAGGAGAAGTAATTCTTTGTTTTCCCTCATTATATGTTTCCTACAGAATATTAATTATTATCTCTTGCATTTACAATTGAATTGTCTTTTGCCTTGCTCCATTTTCATTTTGGTTCTGACATCAAGTTACCTGCACTGAGCCAGGCTAATGTGCCACATTCTTTGGAGGTGCTAAAACATACCTTAGAAGTTGTCAATTCTGCCACAAATGTGTGAGCAGTTGAACAGGGATGACAGAATGTGCTATAAAACAATTACTTCCTCCTGCCTATTGGCACACCCACTGGGCCTTCAAATTCTGCATAAGACCTTTGTTCTTTTAAATGAAAGAAAAAGGAACTGGAAGAAGTGAATCAAAGACAACCTTCTTTATTGCTGACATCAAGTTATGACTTCAGCCTGTAGGGAGACTAGGAAGGAGAGAGTGGACTTGGCAAGGCACAGTGAGTGAGATTCACATCAATAGCTTATCAATTGGTAATTATCAGAAACAGCAGCTAGGATAACATCAATGACTTTAGGTTCAAGAAAGAACTACCACTATTCAGGTCCTCAAGTTATGATTTAAATTCAACTATGCCAGCCAATCTCTTTGTTGTTTCCTCAACTACCAGTTGAACATTAGAACTGCCTCTTGTCTCTGTAATGCCCTTTCTGTTAACAGTATGGTCCTTATCCAAGTTGGCCTGACTCTGGACAACTGCTTAAACATGATTGCCTGCTCCCTCTGGCTCACGCATCACTGGTGACATGACTCTGTCATTCTTCCACTGCATCTTCCATAAGTTCTCATTGTCACCATCTATCTTAGTCATCCAGGGTTGCTATAACACAAATACTACAAATGATGGCTTCAGAAACTGAAATTTATTTCTCAAAGTTCTGGAGGCAAAAAGTCCAAATAAGTGTCTCAGCTGTGTCAATTTCTACCTTGTGAGTAGCCCCAGGTGTTCCTTGGTTCTCTGACTTGTAGACCTTACATGGTGTCTCTGTGAGTGTGCTTTTGGTTCTTTTTATAAATCAGAAGTGATTAGGTTTAGAATCCATCCTAATGATATGATGTCATTAATATAATAAAGGAAAACCCTTTTCTCCAAATGTGGTCATAGTTATAGCTATGTTATTTTTGTTGTTAGGTAACATTATGTCAGTTCTGACTCATAAAAACCCTATATGCATAACAGAATTAAACACTGCCTGCTCTTGTTATATTTGAGCCAACTGTTGCAGCTACTGTGTCAATTCATCTTGTTTAGGGTCTTCTTTTTGCTGATCCTCTACTTTACTGAGCATTTTACAGGGACTGGTCCTGTCTTCTAACATATCCAAGGCACCTAAGATGAAGTCTTAACCATTTTTCACTTCTAAAAGGCATTCCTGCTATAGTTATTCCAAGACAAACCTCTTAATTCTTCTGGAAGTCCATTATACTTTTGATATTCTTTATCAACACCATGATTCAAGTGCATCAATTTGTCTCCAGTTCTTCCTTGTTCTTTATCCAGTTTTCACATGCATAGGACATGATTGAAAATACCATGGCTTGGGTCAGGTGAACCTCAGTTCTCAAAGTGACATCCTTTTTATTTAACACTTTAAAGAGGTCTTTTGCAGCAGATTTGCCCAATGAAATATGTCTTCTGATATCTTGACTTTTGCTCCTATGAGCATTGATTGTGGATCCAAGTAAAATGAAGTCTTGGACAACTTCAATCTTTTCTCCATTTATCAAAATGTTGTTTATTGATCCAGTTGTGTGGATTTTTTTGTTTTCTTTACATTGAGTTGTAACCCATATTGAAGACTGTAGTCTTTGATCTTCAAGTCCTCTAGGCTTTCAGCAAGCAAGGTTGTGTCATCCACATATCGCATGTTGTTAGAAGCCTTCCTCCAATACTGCTTTTGTGTTCTACTTCATGTATTTCAACTTCTTGGATTAGTTGTTTAGCATACTGACTTAGTAAGTATGGTGAAAGGATACAACCCTGACACATACCTTTTGTGATTAAAAATAACCATGTTTTTTGTTGTTTGTTGTTAGGTGCCATTGAGTTGGTACTGACTCACAGCGACCCTATGCACAATAAAACAAAACTGCCTAATCCTGGGCCAACCTCATAATCATTGCTACATTTGAGTCCATTGATGTCACTATTGTGCCAATCCATCTAATTGAGGGTCTTCCTATTTTTATCTGACCCTCCTCCATGTAGTATCTCTTTATTCTGTTGAATTATAGCCTCTGTCTCTGTATAGGCTCCACATGAGCACAATTAAGTGTTCTGGAATTTCCATTCTTCACAATGTTAGCTATAGTTTGTTATGATCCACACAGTTGAATTCCTTTGCATAGTCAACAATAAGCACAAACAACTTTATGGTATTCTCTGCTTTCTGAAGATCTACCTGATGTTAGCAATGAGATCCCTAATTCCATGTTGTCTTCTAAATTCAGCTCGAATTTCTGGCACCTTCCGGTTGATGTGCTACTGCAACCATTTTTTAATGATCTTCATCAAAACTTTACTTGTGTGTGATATTTAAGATACTGCTAGATAATTTTCACATTCTATTAGGTCACCTTTCTTTAGAATGGGCACAAATATGGATTTCTTATACTTGGTTGATCAGGTAGCTATCTTCCAGTCTACCTTGGCATAGAATGATGAGTGATTCCAGTGCTGAATCAATTTGTTGACACATTTGAACTGGAATTTCATCAATTCCTGGAGCCTTGCTTTTCTCTAATGCTTCTGGTGCATCTTGGACTTCCTCCTTCAGTATCACTGGTTTTTGATCATCTGCTACCTCCTGAAATGGTTGAACATTGAGCAATTCTTTTTGGTACAGTGACTCTGTATTCTTCTTTTGATGCTTCTTGCATCATTTAATATTTTGCCCATGCTGTTGTTGTTGTTAAGTGCCATCAAGTTAGTTCTGACTCATAAGGATAGGGTTTCTGAGGAGTGTCTGGTGGGTTGGAACTATTGACCTTGTACTTAGCAGTCCATCTTATCCTATAGCATCATTCCCAGACTCCATTGTTGTTGTTGTTAAGTGCTGTCGAGTCGGTTCCGACCCCTAGTGACCCTGTATAGGGTTTCTGAGGAGCAGCTGGTGAGCTTGAACTGCCGACATTGCAGTTCAAACGACTTTGCAGTCTGGTGCATTAACCCATAGTGCCACACCAGGACTCCCAGACTCTGTTAGAATCCCTCAATATTGCAAACCAAAGCTTGGATTTTTCTTCATTTCTTTCAGTTTGAGAAATGCTGAGTGTGTTCTTTTTTTTTTTTTTTTTTGTTCTAACTCAGGTATTTGCACATTTTGTAGGACTTATGTAAGGTGTGGAGTCCTGGTGTGACACTGTAGGAAAAGCACTGGATTGCTAAACAAAAGGTTGGCAGTTCGAACCTACCAGGCACTCCTCAGAAACCCTATATAGCAGTGGAATAATCCTAAGTTTATTTTATGAAGTGAGCATAACCATGATACAAAAACTAGACAAAGTCATTCTTAAAAAAGAAAACTATAGATCAATATCCCTCATAAACAAAGAAGCAAAAAGTCTCAACAAAACCCTAGCCAATAAAATCCAAAAACATATCAAAAGCATAATACATCATGACTAAGTGGGATTCATATTAGGTATGCAAGGATGGTTCAAAATTAGAAAAACAATTGACCACATCAATAAAACAAAGAAAAAGAGACACACAATCCTCTCAGTGCAAAAAAGGCATTTGACAATATCCAACATCCTTTCATGATAAACATTCTTGGTATACTAGGAATAGAAGAGAGATTCCTCAATATTGTTAAGGGCATTTATATAAAACTAATGGTCAACATTAGTCTCAACAGAGAGAGACTGAAAGCATTCTCTTAATGAATGGCTACCAGACTAGGATATCCTTTATCACCATGCCTAGATTCGTAGCCAGAGCTATAAAGCAAGAAAGGGAAATTAAAGGCAGTCAAATTGGCAAAGAACTGAAATAATCTCTCTTTGCAGATGAATGATCCTATACATGGAAAATCTTAGACTCTGTGAGAAAATTATTGGAATTCATTAAAAGATTCATCAAAGTGACAGGGTACAAGATCAGCATACAAAAATTACTCAGATTTTTTTTTTACACTAACCAAGAGAACTCTACAAAACGAATCAGGAAAGCAATACCTATAATAACCACCCCAAACTTAGGAATAAATCTAACAAGAGAAACAAAAGACCCATTCAAAGAAAACTACAAAACACTACTACAAGAAACCAAAAGAAATCTACATAAATGGAACAGACCACACTCATGATAGTAAGAGTTAACACTGTGAAAATGTCAATACTTGCAAATCTCAGGGTCAGCAGTCTAAAACTACCAGCGGTTCCATGGGAGAAAGATAAGGCTTTCTGTTACCATGAAGATTTACAGCCTTGGAAACCTTATGCAGGGTCACTATGAGTCGGAACTGACTCCATAGCACATAACCACCACCACCACTTAAAGGTATGTACAGCTATAATGCAATCCTGATCTAGAATCTAACCCCATTCTTTAAAGAGATAGAAAAACTAGTTTTTGTCTGGAACAAAAAGAGACCCTGGATAAGCAAAGCATTACTAAAGAAGAATAAAGTAGGAGGTCTCATGCAACTGACCTCAAAGCCTACTTACACTGCCACAGTAGTCAAAAAAGCCTGGTACTGGTACAATGAAAGACAAATCAACCAATAAAACAGAATTGAGAATCCAGAAATGAATCCATCGACCTATGGACAGCTGCCCTTTGATGTTGTTTGTTAAGTGCTGTCAAGTTGGTTTCATCACATAGCAACCCTGTATAGGGTTTCCAAGGAGTGGCTGGTGAGTTTGAACTGTCGACCTTATAGTTCAAACTGGCCTTGTAATCCGGTGCATTAGCCCACAGTACCACACCAAGACTCCTGACATTTGATAAGAGGCCTAAATTCATTAAATGGTGAATTAAACAGTACTGGAAAAACTATGTATTTGCAGAAAAATAAAGCAGGGCCCATTTCTCATACCATATATAAATATAAACTCAAGATGGACCAAAGACCTAAAAGTAAACTTTAAAACTATAAAGAATATATAAA
>NW_006408679.1:2220818-2222285 GCF_000296735.1 Chrysochloris asiatica | reverse complement strand
TAACTGATGGTACATGGAGGGGATTATAATCAATGTAATGAAACAAGGTATATGATTTGTTGAATGTAAAACTGATGATATGCCCTGTAAACTTATACTCAATCCACAATAAAAACCTTAATTAAAAAACAAAACAAAACTTTAACTCCTCAATATTAAAAAGACAATCATAGTAAAAAATGGGCAGAGGACATGAACTTCACCAAAGTAGACATTCAGGTGGTCAATGAACATATGAAGAAATGTTCACAATCATTAGCCACTTGTTGTTAAGTGCCACTGAGTCTGCTCTGACTCATTGGGACGCAATACACAACAAAATGAAACATCGCTTGGTCTTGTACCATCCTCACAATTGCTGCTATGCTTGAGCACATTGTTGTTGTTGTTGTTAAGTGCTGTCGAGTTGATTCCAACTCATAGTGACCCTGTATAGGGTTTCCAAGGAGCAGCTGGTGAGCTTGAACTACCGACCTTGCAGTTCAAATGAATTTGCAGTCTGATGCATTAGCCCACAGGTCCACACCAGGACTCCCATTAGAGAAATGCAAATCAAAACAACAATGATCTATCATCCCATTGGATCAGTGATAGTAGAGTCTGAAAATACAGAAAACAACAAATGCTGGCAAGGTTACTGAAAGATTGCAGCCTTTATACACTGCTGCTGGGACTGTAAAATGATGCTACTACTGTGAAAAAACAGTATGACGCTTCCTTACTGTTAGAAAAAGAAATAGCATATGATCTAGTATATCCTAGACATACCTATGTTCATCATAGCTATTCACCATAACCAAAAGATGAAGACAACTTAAATGCCCTTAAATGGAAGAATGGGTAAACAAAGTAGAATACTAAAAACAAAATAGAATACTATGAAGAAGGATAATACACTGCACAGGAACCAACTTGACGGCACTTAACAACAACACAATAATTTACTCCCCATTCTTCTCCCACTCCTGGTAACTGTCATAGAATGTTTCTTTTAGTGTGAAAATCTTTACTTTACTTTTTACCATTATGATCTCATACAATATTTGTCCTTTTGTGATTGATTTATTTTGCTCAGCAAAGTGTCCTCCAAGTTCATCCATGTTATGAGATGTTCCACAGATTCATCATTATTTTTTAACAGTGCTGTTGTTGTTAAGTGCTGTTGAGTAGGTTCTGACTCATAGAGACCCTGTATAGGGTTTCCAAGGAGTGGCTGGTGAGTTTGAACTGACACCTTGTGGTTCAAATCGACTTTGTGGTCCAGTGCATTATCCTACAGCGCCATATCTGGTCTCCAGATTATTGTATAGAGGGTAGATACACGTTAACTTGGGTGAAGAGAAAGGCAATGTACAATAAGAGGGAGGGCAGCAAAAAATGATGGAAGCAGGGGAACACAGAGAATGGGCAGAGTACAAGAATTAGAGGCAACAGAAATAAGTGCTGCTATAAACACAATCCTGCAAT
>NW_006408679.1:2218810-2219938 GCF_000296735.1 Chrysochloris asiatica | reverse complement strand
TCATCAATGCAGAGTAGTACTGTGATCCACTGGGCAGTCTGTGAAAGCAGACTGGCAGGACTGTCTTCCAAGGGGACTCTGGGAAAGTTTGAACCACCAACTTTTGGGCTAGTAGTCTAGTGCTTAACCATTAGTGCCATCCAGGGACCTATACTCTTTGTTCTTTTAATTACGGACTATTTTAACACACAAGGATCAGTCTTATTTAGTATCACAGCTCTTCTCAACAAGACAAAGGAATAATGGGCTAATTGCAGTGGGCTAATGCGCCAGACTGCAAAACCATTTGAACTGCAAGGTCGGCAGTTCAAGCACACCAGCTGTTCCTCGGAAACCCTGTATAGGTCGCTATGGGTCCAAATCAACTAGACAGCACTTAACAACAACAACAAATTCATTTTTTCCATACCTTTTTACCTTTTCAGTGTTGTGCTTAGACGATATAAACTGTTAACACAATCAGCTATTAACTGGAAAAATGGAGGTTCAAGTCCACTCAGAGGCACTTCAGAAGAAAGGCCTGGAGACATGCTTCTGAAAAATCAGTTACTGAAAACTCTATGGAACAGAATCCTATTCTGACATGCATGGGGAGTCAGTTGACGCAGCAGCCACTGGTTTACCCTCCCACTTGCCTTTATTTCATTTTCTTTCTTTGGTATTTATTTTGGTTTTCATTTCTTCCTAGTTTTTGTTTATGTAATCATTCTTAATTTAAACATGCTATTCGAATGCTCCTTGGAGGCCAGGATGGTCAAACTTTGTCTCTCATACTTTGGACATATTGTCAGGAGGCACCAGTTGTTGGAGAAGGCTATCTTGTTTGGTAAGGTGGAGGGTGAAAGAAAAAGAGGAAGACCCCCAGTGAGATGGATTGGCAAAGTGGCAGCATCAATGGGATCAAGTGGGACAACAATTTTGAGGTTGGCCCAGGACTGGGCAAAGTTTTGTTCTGTTTTGCATAGGGTTGCTATGAGTCTGTACCGACTCGACACCTAACAACAACAACAGCAACAACAACATTCAAACATACTGGACTGCAAAATCAATTTGAACCACAAGGTCAGTGGTTCAAGCTCAACAGCGGCTCCTTGGAAACCCTATATAGAGTCTCTATGGGCTGCAACC
>NW_006408679.1:2210317-2215313 GCF_000296735.1 Chrysochloris asiatica | reverse complement strand
GTCTTCACATCAAATATCAATGCTATCCCCTCTGTACACAGGATAGATAGGGATGGGCAACTTAGACATTGGCTACCTAAAATGAGGGGGTAATGAAGACACAAAGTGACTGGCTTACAAGGTTTCAAGAGGGAGTTTAATTAAAGAGTATGGGGGGAAAGAAAGAGTCCCCACTGAATAGGTGTCATCTTGTCTAGATGGGTTTGTTGAAAGGAGATGGGTTATAAGATTCGTTAAGATTCAATAGGGAATAATTGTTATCATGACTAATTGCAACTGTCACAACTGTAAAGGTAGAAGTTCTGTAACAAAAAAGGGGAGTAGATAATCTTAGCGTCCAGAAACAGAGGACCCTAGGGCCATCAAGAGAGAAGCACAGAAGCAGAATGCGGGACCTTATCCAGAGAAGCAGAGGCGCTAGAGATGGAGGCAGAGATGGGGGCATGGAGAGGGGGAGCAGCTGAGGACTGTAGATTCATGGACTAAGAGGAGAGGGACTAACAGCTGGTGACCAGGAGCAGACTTGCAGAATGTGCTCTTTGGAGATGTAAATTATTATATATACCTGAGTGTTTTGTTTTTGTTTTTTTTTTAAAGCTAAAGTGGATAGAGAGAAATACTGTTAACTGATGGTACATGAAGGGGATTATAATCATTGTAATGAAACAAGGTGTATGATTTGTTGAATATAAAACTGATGATGTGCCCTGTAAACTTTCACTCAATCCACAATAAAAACCTTAAATTAAAAAAAAAAAATTAAAAAATGGAACTAGGCCACTCAGACTATATGTAGTTAAAATCAAAATCACATTTAAAGAAATGAATTTGGCCAGTTGTTTTAAACCGATTCAAGTTGTTGCATATTGCTGACTTAACAGCACTTAACAACATTCTTTTAAAAGGATTGGACTTTTAACAGAAGTATATTTAAACAACTTTGTGTTAAATGTGCTATATTCTCCTTTTGATAAATTTTAAGCTCATAATCCAGAGTCAGCTTGAACCAGCTACAGTATGCTTAAAACGAGCCGAGGTTGCATTTTTACAAGATTTGAAAGTTGTTTTTGTTGTTCTTAAGTGCTGTCAAGTCAGTTATGACCCATAGTGACCTTTGTATAGAGTTTCCAAGGAGAAGCTGATGAGTTTGATCTGCTGACCTTACAGTTCAGTGCATTATCCTGCAGTATCACATCAGTGCTCTTTTAAAAGAATAGAGCTCTATATTTTTTAAAAAAACAACAAGCCATTTTGGTATTCACGGTAATAGGGACAAAAGAGATTTTGCAATATTTATGAAGAGAAGGTATTCCAGTGGCACACTTCATTGTCAGAATCTTCCTTAGCTACAGAATAATGCTTTACGCATTACAATTAACTAGTTGCTGTTGAATGAATTCTATGTTGAGTGACTTCATATGTAGAACTGTGCTCTATAGGGCTTTCAATGGTTGACTTTTCAGAATTGGATCTCCAGGACTTTCTTCTTAGGTGCTTACTATTGTTATTGTTGTTAGGTGCCATCATGTCAGTACCGACTCATAGAAACCCTGTGCACAACAGAACCAAATACTTTCTGGTCCGGGCCAACCTCACAACTGTTGCTACGCTTGAGTCCATTGCTGCTGCCTCTGTGCTAATCCATCTAGTTAGGGGTCCTACTTTTCTTCTCCAACCCTCCACTTTATCAAACATGATATCCTTCTCCAAGGACTGATCCCTCCTGACAACATGTCCAAAGTATGAGAGACGAAGACTGGTCATTTTAGTTTCCATGGAGCATTCTGGCTTTATTCCTTTCAACACAGATCTATTTGTTATTTTGGCAGTCCACTTTCAATATTCTCCTCCAACACTATAACTCAAATGCATCAATTCTTTTTTGGTGTTCTTTATTCACTGTCCAGCTTTCACATGCATATAAGGTTATTTAAAATACCATGGCTTGGGTCTGCCGCACCTGAGTCCTCAAGCTGACATCTTTGCTCTTCAACACTTTAAACGTGGTCTTGTGCAGTGGATTTGCCCAATGCAATATGTCATTTGATTTCTTTACTGCTGCTTCCATGAATGTTGATGGTGGATCCAAGCAAAATGAAGTCTTTAACAACTTCAATCTTTTCTCCATTTATATGGATGTTGTCTATTGGTCCAGCAGTGAGGATTTTTGTCTTCTTTACATTGAGGTGCAACCTGTACCAAAGGCTATGATCTTTGATTTTCATCAGTAAGTATTTTAAGTCCTCTTTGCTTTTAGTAAGCAAGATTGTATCATCTGCATATCCCATCTCTGGGTGTGCTCAAACCTCCAACATTTCAGTTAGCAGTTGAACATGTTAACTCTTTATACCACCCAGGAACTCCTTTTTTGGTCCACAGGATATAGTGCAAAATATTGGGAATAAGGAAGAGTGATTTCAACTATGAACTAAACCTTTAACACTAGAGAAAATGTAAACTGTGCATCTGAATTCCTTAGGACAGGGGCGTGAAAGGAGAGGGCATCTTGCAGAAGGATCTGAGGGGAAGGGAGCACTTGGACAGATTGTCTCTGAGATGAAGCAGGTTCTTTATTCCAGAATAAGGGCACATGCTCCTCAGCCTCCAGCCATTCTAGCTCCAAGGAATAAGTATAAACTCCAGAGGAAGAAACAGGATAGAGCAGAGTTTGAAGTCCAAAGTGGAGCTTATGGTGGCAATTATGAAGAGGCCCAAATCTGCACAGAGGTTGTGATAGCCCCAGAGACATATGGCCAACACTCCTAATACATGAAGAGCAATATTTGTCTTTGGAGATCCAGACCCAAACTAGTGAGCACTGAAGAAAATATCTTTTGTCTGTAGAAGGAACAAAACAGAGGTGTCTTTGGTCTTGTCTCAAATTGCATCTTCAACATGTGCCTCCTGCCAAGCCTGCCCTGCCCTTTTATAATACCCAGAAAAAAAGGTTTAACCCTCTGTGACACGTGCTTGAAACCTGAACCAATGACCAGTTGCTACCTTGCTTGGTGGTGGTGGTTATATGCCATTGGTTCCAACTCATAGTGACCCTGTACAGGGTTTCTGGGGCTGCAAATCTTTATGGGAGCAGAAAGCCTCATCTTTCTCCCATGGAACAGCTGGTAGTTTCGAACTGCTGACCTTGTGGTTCACAGCCTGATTCGTAACCTCTACATTACCAGAGCTCCTTAGTCACTCCCATTTACTGAATATTTCTGTATAATTAAAGCCAAGATAGCCCCTACAACCATCCCCATAGTATGTATAAATCCAGTCTATAGTAGCAAATGATAAACTACTATACATTGTTTAAGAAAATCAACTGAAATTATTTGATGATGCATCTGGAAAAATATTTTTCTGCATACGGTTTATGGAATATCACTTTCCCATTAAGAATTACAGGTATCTTTAACTTTTCTAAAGCTCACTTTATCCCATTTCATTTTTAACAATGACCTACATCTGTACCTATTTTCACTAACAGAAACCTGAAGAGGATTTTCACTTTTAAGAAAAAGCACTCAGGCCAGCCTGTGGTGCTTGGAAGTTGGGTCACTGCAGTCACCACTACTTATCCTGAGGAACACTTCTGAGAAACCAGAACCATAAAGGAAACATTCCGTATAGCCACAATGGTTGGAAACGGTGGTAGTGAAACAATGGGTGTGCTGTAGGCCTTGCCAAGACTGATGTGACTTTGCCATGGGGGGAAAAAAGCTAGATGAAGGCTGGGTATCTTTGGAAATAATGATAAAATTCAACAGATTAAACTGTCTAACAACAGATGTTAATATTATAGGAGAAGTAATGAGCAAATCAAAAGTATATATTTATATTACAAACACACCCTGGTATATCAAAGCACCATTAATAATAGCAAAAAGAAGGAGACGACTTAAGTATCCATCAGTGGATGAATGAATAACTAAATCATGGTACATACACACAATGGAATACTACCCAACCTTAAAGAATAATGATGAATCTGTGAAACACCTTATAACACTGAAGAACCTGGAGAATATTATACTGGGTAAATTAGTCAATCACAAAAGGACAAATATTGTATGAGACCACTACCCTAAAATATTAGTCAATTAGTATTAGCATATATATGTTGTTGTTGTTAAGTGCCGTCGAGTCGGTTCCGACCCATAGCGACCCTGTACAGGGTTTCCGAGGGTGTAAATCTTTATGGGAGTAGAAAGCCTCATCTGTCTCCCATGGAGCAGCTGGTAGTTTCGAACCACTGACCTTAAGGTTCGCAGCCCAATTCGTAACCACTACGCTACCAGAGCTCCTTATAGCACATATATATTAACCTATATATATGTATATTAGTCTCTCTCTCTCTCTCTCTGTGTATATATACACACATATATATACATACATATATATTGTTGTTGTTAAATGCTGTCAAGTAGGTTCCAACTCATAGTGACCCAGTATAGGGTTTCTGAGGAGCGGCTGGTGAGTTTGAACCACTGACTTTGTGGTTCAATGCTTATTCTACAGCACCACACCAGGAACTTTATATATATGTTAGTCTATTTCTGGTAGCATAGTGGTCAGAAATCGGGCTGCTAACCTCAGGGTCAGCAGTTTGAAACTACCAGCTGTTCTGCGGGAGAAAAATGAAGCTTTCTACTCCTGTAAAGATTTACAGCCTGGGAAACCCTGTACTCCCTGTGAGTCAGAACTGACTCCACAGCACATAACCATCATCACCATATATGTATATGTGGAGTCCTGGTGTGGCACTGTAGGATACACACTTAACCTCAAGGTGGATTTGAACTACAAGGTAGGTGGTTCAAGCTCACCAGCCGCTCCTCAGAAACCCTGTACTGGGTTGCTGTGAGTTGGAACCGACTTGATGACACTTAACAACAATAATATATATAAGGAGCTCTGGTAGCGTAGTGGTTACGAATCGGGCTGTGAACCTTAAGGTCAGCGGTTCGAAACTACCAGCTGCTCCGCGGGAGAAAGA
>NW_006408679.1:2201396-2210217 GCF_000296735.1 Chrysochloris asiatica | reverse complement strand
ATACATATATGCTCTTGTTAAATGCTGTTGAGGCGGTTTTGACTCATAGTGACTTTGTATAGGATTTTTGAAGAGTGACTGGTGAGTTTGAAACACCAAACTTGTGGTTAGTAGTCCAATACTTCTCCTATAGCACCACACCAAGACTCTCTTTCTTTATTTATCTATAGATAATAGATATAGAGATATAAATGTGCTAGTACATTGTGGGTAAAATAAAGTTCAAAATTCTCTATGGATTCTCATGTTGAAAATCAAGTAAATTCTATCTCCAAGTTTACATCCTGAAAGTCGCCCATTGGAAACATATGAGTAGCCTTAATAACATTTATGATATTACATTGATACATTCAAAAGAATACATATAACTTATAATTAAATTAAGAAGCACAATATAGTGAACATGTGTAAACATTCTTTCTTATTTAAAATGAGAACTTCACCTATTTCATTAAAGCAGTGGTTCTTAAACAGAGCAATTTTGCTTCCCCACTCCAGGGAACACTTGTCAATGTATGGATTTATTATTGCTGACCATAGTTGGGGAGATGAATTACTATTGGCATTATCTGCCAAACATCCACTAGACAGTCCCACTCCACAAAGAGAAAACAATTATCTGGTCTAAAATATCAATAGTGCAATGATTGAGAAATCCTGTGTTAAAGTTATTTCTGCGGTTTTGCCTGATCCCATATCTCTACAACTTTTCTCAGATACAACCATTATCCTGAATTCAGTGTTAGCCACTTTTTAAAAAAAATATATATATTTTTTATCACAAATGTACCTATCCCTGGTAGTTGTACAAATAATGAGTCTGTCACCAGTTGTTGAACAGATTATTAGCGATCCTCAAATCTACATCAAAGGGAAACACATCAGTGCTAAAAATTATGGCAAGGTACAACATCATTATAGAAAAATCAGATCCCTGTCAGAAACCCTATAGAGGGTTGTTGCAGATCAGAATTGACTCAATAACTCAGACAACTCTGAAAAGAAATTAGAAAATCAATGCCATTTACAATTGTTGTTGTTGTTGTTAAGTGCCGTCGAGTTGGTTCCAAACCATAGCGACCCTGTACAGGGTTTTCGAGGGTGTAAATCTTTACGGGAGTAGAAAGCCTCATCTTTCTCCCGTGGAGCGGCTGGTAGAATTGGGCTGTGAACTGCAAGGTCAGCAGTTCGAAACTACCAGAGGTTCTGTGGGAGAAAGATGAGGCATTCTGCTCCCGTAAAGATTTACAGCCTCAGAAACCCTGTGCAGGGTCACTATGAGTTGGAACCGACTCCACGGCACTTAACAACAAAATCCATTTACAACAGCCACCCAAAAAATGAAACACTTAGTAATAAATCCAACCAGAGAAACAAAAGACATACAAAGAACACTACAAAATATTACTTCTTGTTGTTAGTGACATCAAGTTGGTTCCAACCCATCGACCTTATGATTCAAACTGACTTTGCAGTCCAGCATATTAACCCAGAGTGTCACAACAGGGCTTCAAAACACTACTACAAGAAACCGAAAGAGACTTATAATAATGGAATAATATACTATGCTCATGGATAGGAAGACTTAATACTGTGAAAATGCCAACACTACACAAAGCAATCTATAGCAATAATACAATTCTAATCCAGATTCTAACATCATGCTCTAAATAACTGGAAAAACTGATCACTAACTTTAGATGGAAGGAGCCCTGGTAGTGTAGTTAATTATAAGCTAGGAGTCTAACCACAAGGTCAGTAATTTGAATCTACCAGTAGCTCCGTGGGAGAAAGATGACACTTTCTGCTCCCATAAAGATTTACAGCCTCAGAAACCCTGTACAGGGACACTATAGTTGGAATCAACTCTATAGTACTTAACAACAATAGCAACAACTTTCCATGGAAAGAAAGAGACCTTGGATAAGCAAAGCATTGCTTAAGAAGAAGAAAAAAATTGGAGGCCTCTAACTCCTTGATCTCAAAATATACTACACAGCCACAGTGGTCAAAATGGCCTGATACAGTAACAACAAAAGATGCATTGGTCAATGGAACAGAATTGAGAACTCAGAAGTAAATGCATCCACATATAGTCAGCTGATCTTCAACAAAGGGTCCAAACACATTAAATGGGGGAAGACATAGTCTCTTCAACAAATGGTGCTGGAAAAACTAGAAATCCATTTGCTAAAGAATGAAACATGACCCATATCTCACACCATATACAATAAATAAATAAATAAATAACAACTTAATGTGGATTAAAGACCTAAGAGTAAAACCGAGAACTATAACTATCATCAGTGAAAAAACAAGGACAAACTTAGTGGCTCTAATGCATGGCATAAATACACTGTAAAACATAACGAAAACACACACAAATAGAAGACAAAATAGATAACTGGGACCTCTTAAAACTTAAACACTTGTGTACATCAAAAGATTTTGCCAAGAGAACAAACAAGATGGTGGAGAGGATGAATGTGCAGTGAAGAGCTCCATCAGCAACAACACAGAATACCAGACCAAGCAGGCTCAGGGGATGGTCCCAGAACTCTGAACCACATATAAAAGAATATTTAGAAGGTTGGAAGGCTTACAGGTAGGGGAATTTGTAGCAGAAGCAAGAAATCCATTGCTTTCTAATTCAAGATGCTCAGTTGCAACAAAAACCATGCAGGCAAGAGGGCAATGGGGAGACATATATAAAACCCTGAAAGAAAAAATCTTCCACCCAAGAATCCTCTACCCAGCAAAGCTGTCAATCAAATATGACAGTGTAATCAAAACATTCCAGGACAAACAAAAGCTAAGGAATTTTGCCAAAGCCAATCCTGCTATGAAAAACGTCCTAAAGGAAGATCTGTGGACTGAGAACCAATAAGAACAGACAACTAGAGAATGATGTACATGGCAGAATCACCCCGAACACAATTGATAAATGGAAGAGCCAAGAACAGAATAAAATTATAAGAACAGAGGATCTGGGAGGATCAAAACAATTGCAATGTGAAAGAAGGTAAACACAGAGGAACAGAGACCCAGGTGATGGTAAGGTCAGGTAGATTACAGGATAAAATAGACTGTCTTAAATGGAGGGAAGAATTAATGGAATATAAGGTAACCCTAACAATGTGGTTGGGGTGGGGGGTTTAGTTCAGGTGTTGGAGAGGGCAATACAAGAAGGGGGAGGAGGTGGAAGAACAAGATAGATAGGGGAACATTGAGACACGTTTGCTTGGCCTAAGTGGGACAGAGGTAAAAGTGATGCATGCTCAACTTTAGAACAACAGGGCCCTGGGATACAGGGATCTAGGTATAGCTTGAAGAGGGGAAATAATACTAAAATGCTTGACTGTCTTGTGAATATTGGTTTCCCTTGCCTACTATTATAAAATAGACACTTGAGTGGGATAGAAAGGAATGTTTCATGATTAGAGAAAGCTTGTAAGCCCATCTTTCCTATAGCTGATTGGAATACCTAAAAGGGGTTCTAGAACTTGCCCAGTGAAATAGGCCTCTTGCGGAGCCTTTGCAGAGTATAGGACCTTAGGTGGAATCCTGAGTCCCATCCAGAACCTTATGAGGTGGGACATTTCCACTAGACAGGACAAGCAGACCAGCCTGGAACAGCTAGAGCAACAGAAGATACGGCTTCAAAGAAAGACCATCAGGAAAAACCCAAAACAAAAATGTCACCATGACTAACTACTACAAGAATAAGCAAGCTGTTCACCAGGAAGATATCAAGGCTATCAATCAAGTTTCTTCCCGACAAACTCCCCTCTAAGACTGAAACTCAAAGGGAATACACAAACATGCACGTAAGCTTGCTGGTGACCACATTGGTCTACTGGTTAGTGGAAGAGGGGGAAAGGCAGCAATGAAGAAATGGGCTGAGTTAAGCTACAGTCCATTGACTCCTGTTGACCTGGAGATGAGAGAGAGAAGAGGAAGGTCCAAAGTGTGGTGAGAACTGACGACACTAGAGCCAATGGACAATGACATAGCCACAGAGGGCTAGAGCTTAGAGTGAATCATCCAGCTGATATGAAGCTAAGGGAGATGCACAAGAACAACCAAACTTGCAGACAGTACCCTTTTGACCTAGCCTTGATGGCTTGAGAATCAGAACTCGACTAGAATAAACAAGGGTAAATGGCTACAATTCGATGAACCTGACCTGTACTCAGAGGGGTAGTTACTCTAAATAACAACAGGGTGGGAAGGAGTCTTCACATCAAGTATCAATGCTATCCCCTCTGTATACACGGTAGATAGGACCGGCAACTTAGACATCAGCTACCTAAAATGAGGGGGCGATAAAGGCACAAAGTGATTGGCTTACAAGATTTCAAGAGGGAATTCAGTTTAAGTGTGTGGGGGAAAAGAAAGAGTCCCCACTGAATAGTTTTCATCTTGTCTAGATGGGTCTGGTGAAAAGAGATGGGGATAAGATTCATATAATTCAATAGTAAATAATTGTTATCATGACTAATTGCGACTGTCACAATTGTAAAGGTAGAAGTTTTATAACAAAAACAGGGGAATGGTTAATATTACAGTCCAGAAACAGAAGACCCTAGGATTATCAAGGGAGAAGAGCACAAGCAGAATGCGGGACCTTATCCAGAGAAGCAGTGATGCCAGAGATGGAGGCAGAGATGGGGGCATGGTGAGGGGGAGCAGCTGAGGACTCTAGATTCATGGGAAGAGAGGGACTAAGAGCTCGTGGCCAGGAGGCAGACTTGCAGAATGTGCCCTTTGGTAATGTAAATTATTAAATATGCCTGAGTGGTTTTTTGTTTTTTAAAAAGCTAAAGTGGATAGAGAGAAATACTGTTAACTGATGGTACATGGAGGGGATTATAATCATTGTAATAAAACAAGGTGTATGATTTGTTGAATGTAAAACTGATGATATGCCCTATAAACTTTCACTCAATCCACAATAAAAACTTAAAAAAAAAAAAAAAAAAAAAGATTTTGCCAAAAGAGTAAAAAGAGAGCCCAGAGATTGGGAAAAAAAAATTTTTTTTGCCACAACATATTAGACAAAAGATTAATCTCTAAAATTTATAGAAAATTACAACACCGCTACAAGAGAAAGACAACCCAATTAAAAAATGGGCAGAGGATTTGAACAGACTTCACCAAAGACGACATTTAGGCAGCCAAGAAACGATGGAATGATCAAAATCATTAGCCATAGTTGTTGCTGTTAAGTGCCATCGAGTTGGTTCTGGCACATAGTGACCCTGTATAGGGTTTCTGAGAAGCAGCTGATGAGTTTGAACTGCCGACCTTGCAGTTCAAACCGACTTCGCAGGTCAGAGCTTATCCTAAAGCACCACATCAAGGCTCCATTGTTGTTGTTAAGTACCCGTGGAGTCGGTTCTGACTCATAGTGACCCTGCACAGGGTTTCTGAGGCTGTAAATCTTTATGGGAGCAGAACATCTCATTTTTCTCCCGCGGAAACGCTGGTAGTTTCAAACTGCCGACCTTGAGGTTAACAGCCCAATTTGTAACCACTGTGCTACCAGAGCATTACAAAGATGCAAATCAGAACAACAATGGATTCAACCCAGCATTATTTGCTGTTGTTGTTAGGGGCCGTCGAGTTGGTTCCAACCTGTAGCGACCCTGTATAGGGTTTCTAAGGAGCAGCTGGTGAGCTTGAACAGCCAACTTTGCAGTTCAAAGGGCTTTGCAGTCTGGTGCATTAACCCACAACGCCACACCAGGACTCCTAGCATTAATTGTTGTTAAGTGCCACGGAGTCAGTTCCGACTCACAGAGACCCTGTACAGGGTTTCCGAGGCTGTAATCTTTACGGGATCAGAAAGCTTCCTCTTTTTCCTGCGGAACAGCTGGTATTTTCGAGCTGCTGACCCTGAGGTTAGCAGCCCCCACTACGCTACCAGAGTTCCTTAGCATTAGTAGTAAAGTTCAAAAAAACAGAAAACAACTGCTGGTGAGGCAATAGAGAGACTGGGACCCTTCTATACTGCTGGTGGGACTATATAATGGTTCAACCATTGTGGAAAGTGGTATGGCACTTCCTCGAAAAGTTGGAAATAGAAATACTGATGACCTAGCAAACTCTCTACTTGGTAAATATCCATAAGATATAAGAGCCAGGACAGAAGTAGATATATGCACACCCGTGTTCATTGCAACACTGTTTACAATAACAAAAAGATGGAGACAGCCTAAACGTCCATCAATGGAAGAGTGAATAAAAAAACAACTTTGGTGCATACACATAATGGAATACTATACAATGCTGAAGAATAATAATCTGCAAAACACCTCATAACATGGATGAACTTGGAGGATGTTATGCTGAGTGAAATTATCCAATAACAAAAGGACAAATATTTGTATGAGACCAATACTGCAAAAACTCAAGAAAAAGTTTTCATGCTAGAAGAAATATTCTGTTACCAGGGGTACGAGGGAAGGGAGAGTAATTCACTGGCTAGAAGGCAGAGACATGTTAGCTTGATAAAAGAGATTTCGCCTTGCAAAATTTACTTTTAGGAAACATCTGAAAGCCTTTCCAAGAATCTGCAAAAAAAAGTTTTTGAACCTTTGCATTTTAATTACCAGTAATTATTGATACATCTTGTTTTTTTAAGTATGTAGTAAGTTGAGTGAAGGTTTACAGACAAGATTATCAATTTTACAGTAAACAAATCATACACTGTTTCATCTCAATGATTGCAAAGCCCTCCATGCATAATAGTTACCCTGCTTCCTCCCTATAGTTCCTATTTCCATGCCACCTGTCTTTCCTTCCCTTCTCAACTTTGTCCATAGGAAAATGTTGCCTCTTTTATTTTGAGCATACCTTATTAGTGTTGTTGCCACCCCCACCCCCCATGTACCTATCTACTGCTTGACTGAAAATTGGGCCACGAGAGTGAGTTCTTTGGTAGACCTGAAGGGCGGCTGAGAATCATAGGCTCATGTTTCTCCAGTCTTTTTCTGACCAATAAGCCTGGTTTTCTTTTATAATTTTGATTTTTGTTCTACATGTTCTCCCACTTTATCCAGGACCTTCTAATGTGGTCTATTTCAAAGCAGTTGGTAGTGGAAGCCACACACCATCTAGTTCTTCTGGTCTCAAAGGCATGGAGATGGATGTTCACATGTTCCACTACTCCATTGGGCTAATTGATTCCAAGCATCTTCAGTTCTCATCACTCTTCTTTCTTCAGCACATGGAGAGACCAACAACTGCACTTTAGATGGACACTTATGAGATTTTAAGATCTCAGTCACTACTCACCAAAGCAGGATATAGAACATTGTCTTTGTAAACTATGTTATGCCAACTGACCATGGAGTTCCCTGAGACTACGGTCTTGAGTTCCCCAGGCCCAGCAACTCATTGCCTTAAGATGTTGGATAATTGTTGTTGTTGTTATGTGCCATCGAGCCGGTTCCGACCCATAGCGACCCTGTACAGGGTTTCCGAGGGTGTAAATCTTTACGGGAGTAGAAAGCCTCATCTTTCTCCCGCGGAGCAGCTGGTAGTTTCGAACCGCTGACCTTAAGGTTCGCAGCCCGATTCGTAACCACTACGCTACCAAGAATTTTTCATCATTTTGTCCACTGTGTACTCCACCACATTCACAGTGGTATGGGTTTTTTTGTGGGGTGTGAACAATGATAATTACAGATTGTTTTTGGGAGCTAGGACAAGCACTGTACTGGTAACTACAAGGTTGACAGTTCAAACTCACCAGCCTACTTGGAAACCCTTTATAGAGTTGCTATGAATTGGAATCAACTCAATGGTACTTAACAACAGGATCATTGAATTTATGTCATTAGCAATAGCTTAGAATTCACTTGCTTGGAGGCTAAAGGGGAAAAGCAAAGGATAAAGTTCACCTGTCAAATACAACTCTACTTTTAAATCAACCACTAAAATTAATAAAATTAAAATAATGAATTTCCAGTACAAAAAAAAAAAAAAAGGAATATTATGATTACATTTCAGTTTGAATTTTAACATATCTGTGGTGCTGTAGGATAAAATTCTGAGGTCAGAAGTTAAAACCTACCAGTCACTCCTACAAAACTCTATACAGTGTCTCTATGAGTCAGAACCTACTAGACGGCAGTTAACAACAAGAATAATATTGTCAAAACGGCACTGTGAAATTTTTGCTGGTTGCCTTTGATCCTTTTGCTTTAGTCCATAGGTTTGGATTCACAAAGTTAAGTTTCTTTAAAGTTATTTATTCCCTCCTATATATTTTGCTTGCAATTAGAGTACTCTGCTTCTAGGGAAATGCAACTAAACCTTGAACAACATGGATTCACATTTCCTGGGCCCAGTTGCACATGTAATTTTTTCCCTGCTGCTAGAACTGCTTTCTTGGTCCATGTACAGAGGCAGTTGTTTGAATACAATATGGGAACACTGAATGGTTTATAATTAAGAAAGGTGTGTGACAGGGTTGTGTTCTTTCACCATACTTATTCAACCTGTATGCTGAGCAAATAATCTGAGAAGCTGGGTTATACTAAGAAAATCATGGCATCAGGATTGGAGAAAGACTCATTAACAATCTGCGATATCCAGATGATACAACCTTGCTTTCTGAAAGTGAAGAAGACTCAAAATATTTACTGATGAAGATCAAAGACCATAGCCTTCACTATGGATTTCATCTCATTGTAGAGAAAACAAAAATCCTCACCACTGGACCAATAAACAACATTCTTATTCTTATTGGAAAAAAGATTGATGTTGTCAAGGAACTGTATTCTTCTTGGATCAACTATCAACACTCATGGAA
>NW_006408679.1:2198622-2201131 GCF_000296735.1 Chrysochloris asiatica | reverse complement strand
ACATATTGTCAGGAGGGAGTAGTCACTGGAGAAGGATATCATGTCTGGTAAGATGGAGGGTCAGAGAAAAAGAGGAAGACTCCCAAAGAGATGGATTGGCCAAGTGGCAGCATCAATGGGCTGAAGCGTGGCAATAATCATGAGGTTGGCCAGGATCGGGCAGTGTTTCGTTCTGCTGTGCATAAGGTCGCTATGAGTCGGTACTGATTCAATGGCACCTAACAACAACAAAGAACTGCCCACCATCACTCATTTGTCAGTTTGCCAAATTGTGGTAACTTGAGTGATTCTGGAAGCTATGCCACGGGTATTTTAAATACCAGCAGCGTCTCCCATGGTGGACAGGTTTCAGAGGAGTGTCCAGACGAAGACAGGTTAGTAAGGAGACGACTACTTATGAATAGTTAATCACTGAAAACCTTATGAATATCAGTGGAACACTGTAAGATAGCACCAGAATATTGAATATTGAAACATGATGAAGAGCATCAGAATACTGTCAGATACAGTGCTGGAAGATGAGCCCTTAGGTTGGTAGTCACATAAAATACTGCTGGGGAAGAAATGCCTCTTCAGTGTAGACTTGACTGTGATAAAGCGAATGGAGTAAAGCTTTCGGGACCTTCATTTGCTGAC
Organism: Chrysochloris asiatica; assembly: GCF_000296735.1. NCBI lineage: Eukaryota > Metazoa > Chordata > Mammalia > Afrosoricida > Chrysochloridae > Chrysochloris > Chrysochloris asiatica. The sequence goes on along the minus strand of NW_006408679.1, from coordinate 2,200,495 downwards.
TGAGCACAGCTCAAAATGAGGAGAAACAGCTGTAAACATTCATTAATATTCTGAACATGGAATGTACGAGGTATGGATCCAGCAAATTTGGAAATAATAAAAAAATGAAATGGAATAAATAAACATTGATATACTAAGCATCAGTGAGTTTAAATGGACTGGTATTGCACATTTTGCATCTAATAACCACATTGCTGGGAATGACAAATTGAAGAGGAATGGCATTGCATTCATCATAAAAAAATACATTTCATGATCTATCTTAAAGTACAATGCTATCTGTGATACGATAATATCTATATTACTACAAGGAAGACCAGTTAATACAAATATTTTTCAAATTTACACACTAACCACTAGGGCTAGTGATGATTAAATTGAAGAATTCTATATTCTTAAATCTGAAACTGACCAAACATGCAATCAAGATGTATTGATAATTACTGGCAATTAGAATCCAAAGATTGGAAACAAAGAGGAATGATCAGTTGTTGTAAAATATGGCCTTGGTGATAGAAATTATGCTGGAAATCGCATGATAGTATTTTGCAACACCAATTACTCATTCATTGCAAAGACATTTTTAAACAACATAAAAGATACATATGGCCCTCACCAAATGGAATACACAGAAATCAAATGGACTACATCTGTGGACAGAGATGGTGGAAAAGCTCCATGTCATCAGCTAAAACAAGACCGGGGGCAGACTGGAAAAGACTGTCAATCACTCATATGCAAATTCAGGCTGAAGCTGAAGAAAATGAAAACAAGTCCACATGAGCTAAAATATGACCTTGAACATATCCCACCTGAACTTAGAGATCATCACAAGAATATATTTGATGCATTAGACACTAAAACCAAAGACCAGAAGAATTGTGGGATGGCATCAAGAACATCATACAGGAAGAAAGCAAATGGTAATTCAGAAGACAAGAAAGAAGAAAATGATCAAAGTGGATGTCAGAAGAGACTCTGAAACTTGCTCTCCAGCATAGAGATGCTAAAGCAAATGGAAGAAATGAGGAGGTCCAAGAGCTGAACAGAAAATTTCAAAGAGCAGCTCGAGAAGACAAAGTCAAATGCTATAATATAATGTACAAATATTTAGAGTTAGTAAACCAAAAGGGAACACACTCAGCATTTCTCAAGCTGAGGGAACTGAAGAAAAAAATTCAAGCCTCGACTTTCGTTATTAAAGGATTCTCTGGGCAAATTGTTGAATGATGCAGAAAGCATCAAAAGAAGATGGAAGGAATATACAGAGTCACTATATAAAAAGAAATGATTGGTGTTCAACCATTTCAAGAATTAGCATATGATCAAGAGCCAATGATACTGAAGGAAGATGTCCAAGGTATACTGAAGGCAGAAACAAAGAACAAGGGACCAGGAATTGATAGAATACAAATTGAAATCTTTCAACAAACTGATGCAATACTGGAGGCTCTCACTCATCCATGCCAAGAAATATGAAAGACAGCTACCTGGCCAAGTGATTAGAAGAGATTCATATTTGTGCCCGTTCCAAAGATAGGTGACCCAATGATATGCAGAAATCATCATACAGTATATTAATATTTCATGTAAGTAAAATTTTGCTAACTATCATTCAAAAATGGCTGCAATAGTATATTGACAGGGAACCAACAGAGGTTCAAGTCAGATTCAGAAGAGGATGTGTAATCATTGCTGATGTCCGATGGATCTTGGCTGAAAGCAGAGAATACCAAAAAGATGTTTACCTGTGCTTTACTGACTACACAAAGGCTTTCAATTGTTTGGATCATGACAAGCTATGGACAACATTGCGAAGTATGAGTATTCTGGAACACTTAATTGTGCTCATGAGGAACCTGTACATAGACCA
>NW_006408679.1:2193095-2196987 GCF_000296735.1 Chrysochloris asiatica | reverse complement strand
ACAACCTTGTCACACACCTTTCTTAATTTTAAACCATTCAGTGTTCCCATGTTCTGTTCGAACAACTGCCTCTTGGTCCAGGTACAGATTCCTCAAGAGCACAATTAACTGTTCCGGAATATTCATACTTCACAATGTTGTCCATAGCTTGTCATGATCCACACAATTGAAAGCCTTTGCATAATCAGTAAAGCACAAGGAAACATCTTTTTGGTATTCTCTGAGTTCAGCTAAGATCCATCGGACATCAGCAATGATATCCCTCATTTCACGGCCTCTTCTGAATCTGGCTTGAGGGACTGTCAAAAGAACAAACAAATCTGTGTTGGAAGAAGTACAGCCAGAATGCTCCACAGAAGCCAGGAAGGCCAGACTTTGTCTCTTATACTTTAGACATATTATCAGGAGGGACCAGACCCTGGAGAAGGATATCATGCTTGGTAAAGTAGAAGGTCAGGGAAAAAGAGAAAGACCCTCAATGAGATGAACTGGCACTGTGGCAACAGCAATAGTCTAAAGTGTAGCAATGATTCTGAGGTTGGCACAGGACCAGGCAGTGTTCATACGCTTGTACATAATGTTGCAACGAGTCAGTACATACTCCAGGGTGCCTAACAGCAACCTAACAAGAACTACTCACATGGTGATGATTTGCATCACAAGGCATTTAAAGCAGATAATGGAAACACCTGAGCTTCCTACAATCACAGCAGGAAAAAAAATCCACTTATACTAGGCGGAAGCAGCTCTGGTAGCATAGTGGTTGTGAGCCAGATGCTAATCTCATGCTCAGCAGTTCTAAACTACCATCATGTCTGTGGGAGAAAGATGAGGCTTTCTCCTCCTGTAAAGATTTACAGCCTCCAAAACCCTATACAGGGTCGCTATGAGTCAGAACCAACTCCACAGCACATAACCACCACCACCATACTAGGGGAGGGGTGGGGTTCAAAAAGTTGCTGGAAAAATTCCATTATCTTTTAATTTCAATTTAAGGAACCTCATATGTGGTCTGGTTCAGTTCAAACCCATGATGTTCAAGGACCAACTATCAATTATACTGGATTTTAATTGTGAGGGATGTCAGAGTTTCTAACTCCCACATTGATCAAGGGTGAACTGTCCTGTGCTTTGATTATTTCCTCATAGTCCAACAGTTCAGTTATTTATAAGGATGGTTCGCTTAAGGATCCAATATGCCCTAATGGTACAACCGTTACGTGCTTGACTGCTAATTGAAGGTTGGTAATTTGAACCCACACCCAGACATTCTGCGGGAGAAAAACCTGTTGATTTACTTCTGTAGAGACTGCAGATAAGGAAATCCAATGAGGCAGCTCTACTCTGCTACATGGGATCCCACTGTGTCAGAATCGAAGCCACAGCACCCAAAAACAGCAATACTCATAAATAAAAATTATGCTTAAAAATGATAATACTTCAAATAATGCTTTAAAATAAAATTTGCTTAAAATAAAAAATCTACTATTAGATACAGATATGGAAAAACGTTAACTCTAATGACCCTTCAGATATATTTTTAAATGGTGAGGTCTGGGAAGATGGTGGCCAGAACACACACTTATAACTTTCTCCATCATCCAGCTTTGGAAGAGCTTAGCTTTCTTGAGAAAGCCCATACCTTCTATGTTGTTGGTGAATGCTGTAGAGTTGCTTCTGACTCAAAGTGACCCTGTATAGGATTTCTGAGGAGCAGCTGGTGGGTTTGAACCTCTGATGTTGAGGCTCAAACTGACCTTGTGGTCCAGTACATTATCCTATAGCACCACCCAGTACTCCCTCTATGGACTTTACCATATATACTGTTCGTGTTACGTTAGAAATCTCCCCAGACCAAGTGCCAGGATTCTGAGCTAATAACTGCTATGCTGTTCTTAACTCCTCATCTAACACAAGTCAGGAGTTACGGGAGCACACCAAGTATGAACAAAGCTGAAATAAAGATACCAAAAATCAAGCCCACTGACAGTGATTTGCTTCTAACCCATAACAACCAACCCATAACAACCCTGTATATGGTTTCTGAGACTGTAAATCTGTATGGGAGAAGAAAACCTCATCTTTCTTCTGTGAAAGGGCTGGTGAGTTTGAACTGCTGACCTTGCGGTAAGCGGTCCAGCACTACACAAAGACTCCTTATTGTTGTTGTTGCTAGGTGCTTGCAAGTTAGTTGCAATTCACAGTGACCATGTGGGTTCCAAGGAGTGGCTGGTGGGTTTGAACCACCAACCTGTGGTTAGCAGTATAGTGTTCATCCAATAGCAGCACACCAGGGCTCCTTATTGCATATTGTTGCTGTTGTTACGTGTTGTCGAGTTGGTTCTGATTCATAGCAACCCTACATAGGGATGCTGAGGCTTTTTAAATCTTCATGGGAACAGAAAACCTCATTTTTCTCCCACATAATCAGGAATAAACAGTAATTGTTCACTAGTGTAAAATGATTTTTTAAAAAAGACATGAAAGGTGAAAACTAAATACTTTTAAAAGAAATTGTTTTTGTTAATTGCTGTTGAGTCAGTTCTGACTCATAGCTACTCGGTATAGGATTTTTGAGGAGCAACTGATGGGTTTTAACTGCCAACCTTGTGGTTCGCAGTCCAGTGCTGATTCCACACCAGGAGTCCCTAAAAAGAGAGATAATATTGCCCTTTTTGTCTATAGTTTCAGTATATGTCTGAAAAACCTAACAGGGTACAGGAAAAATAAACTTCTTGAATTAAAACTGCTAAGGTATTTGGATAAATTGAAATATCATCAATTAGCTAGGAACTGGAAGTTAAAAAATAGATTCATATTATCAAAAAGCATAAATAGATACATAGAAAAACATAATTAAGAAATCTTAGTGAAGAACTTTAAATAAGACCTGGACAAGTAAAAACAACTTTAAGGTTGTATGTAGGCATGTGTGTGTGTATTCATACAAAATCTTTAAGAGAATTTCTATTATAATGTTAAAAGTAGCTACTCCTGAAGTGAACGCTGAGATATTAATATTTTTATCTTTATACTCTCCTGATTTTCTGAAGTTTTAAAACAGAAAATGTTTCTATAATCATAAAACTATAGAAACATATAAACAGATCTTTAAAATTAAAAAGAAAAGATACATAATGTTTTCATTATAAATCCGTTGTTCTCCAGTTGACTCCAATTCATGGAAACTCCATGCTGTGACAAGCAGAAGTGTGTTGCACTGAGTTTTTCTTTTAAATACAAAAATCACCCATATTTACTAGTATAAGGCATCCAATCCTAGAAGTGCATCCAGAAATAGATGTACAGACACACAGGAGCAAACCCTGAACATGAGAACCACACTTTTATAGGCATATCAATTAATTGTGAATATTTGACAATGTGAGGGCAGGGCAGCAACATAGTACAAAGTGTAGGATTTGCGCTACACAGTCAGCTTTGAATTGAAATGCCATTGCTTCCAACCTGTTTGACCTCTTTCAGCCTCAATGTCCTCATCCATAGAATGGGATGACTATACCTTGCAAAGGGTTTTTGTGAGGAACATTTAAGTAATAGGAGTCCTGGTGTGGTGCTTTGGGTTAATGTGCCAGACTGCAAAACCGTGAACGGGAAGGTCAGCAGTTCAAACTCACCATCGGCTCCTCAGAAACCCTATAGAGAGAGGGTCGCTATAGGTCGGAATAGACTCGATGGCACTTCACAGTACAACAACAATCTAAGTAATAAGGTGCTCTGCTGGCGTAGTGGTTACGAATCAGGCTGTTAATCTTACGGTCAGCAATTTTTCTGCTCCTGTAAAGATTTACACCCTCGGAAGCCCTACGAAGGGTCGCTATGGGTCAGAACAGACTCCACGGCACATAGCAACAAAAACAACAACATCTAA
>NW_006408679.1:2188089-2190260 GCF_000296735.1 Chrysochloris asiatica | reverse complement strand
GTCAGCAGTTCGAAACTACCAGCGGTTCGGCGGGAGAAAGATGAGGCGTTCTGCTCCCGTAAAGATTAACAGCCTCGGAAACCCTGTGTAGGGTCGCTATGAGTCGGAACCGACTCCACGGCACATAACAACAACAACAACAACAACAACAACATGTAATCTTTACAGGAAGAGCTTCTGGTAGCTTAGTGGTTACGAGTCAGGCTGCTAACCTCAAGGCCGGCAGTTCGAAACTATCAGCCATTCAGCAGGAGAAAGATGAGATTTTCTCCTCCCATAAAGATTTACAGTCTCAGAAACCCTATACAAGGTTGCTATGAGTTAGAACCGACTCTACGGCACATAACCAACCAATCTTTACAGGAACATTTTACCAGGTATAGCACTGCAAGATAATGTACTACACCCCGAGGTTGGTTTGAACCACAAGGTTGTTGGTTCAATTCACCAGCCGCTCCCTGGAAACCCTACACAGGGTCACTATGAGTTGGAACTTACTTGATGGTACTTAACAACATTTCTCCCACAGAGTAGCTGGTGGGTTTGAATCACTGACTTTTCAGTTAGCAGCTGAGTACTCAGTCAATGCACCTCCAAGTTCTATTTTCTCTATACTGTTTTGTTTGAAGCCAGTGGGTTGGTTCCTGTGCTACACTCTCAAGTCCGTGTTACATGAGCCAATATCAGCAGGTCAGATGGCAGGTAGGCAGGCAGGTCCAGCAGGTAAGAAGGCAGACTGCTGAGGTCTCCCAGGATAGAGTAGGTCACTGGTTCAAGTACAAAGAACCAGAGGTAGGAGGACAAGCTAGGTGCAAAATCCAGATTGAGCAGAGAGTAAAGAAGCTTTGCCTGAATGTCTAATAAATTGGAAGCAAGTCACACCCCAAAGGAAATTTCCTTTCAGTTAATTGGCTGTTCATAGCAGACCCTCATCACAGAGTTGATTATACAACATTAGCTCTCATTATAGTATAACACCAACTGTTAAATCACAGGGAATCCTAGCCCAGTCAAGTGGACACAAAATTTTAACTATCTCATAATCCATGGTATATTCAATATTCTTCACCAACACCACAATTCAAAGGCATTGATTCTTCTACAGTCTTCCTTATCCACTGTCTAGCTTTTGCATGCATAGGTGGCAAATGAAAATACCATGACTTGGGTTGGGCACACTTTATTCCTTAAAGTGACATTATTGCTCTTGAATACTAAAGAAGTCTTTTGCAACATATCAGTGTAATATGCTGTTTGATTTTATAACTGCTGTTTCCATGGGCATTGATTGCAAATCTAATTAAAATTAAATTCTTCACAACTTCCATCTTATCTGTTTAGCACGATGTTGCTTATTGGTACAGTTCTGAGGACTTTTGTTTTCTTTACATTGCAATGTAAATTCTAGCCCAGTAGTAATACATACGGAAGCCTGTAGTCTTCGATCTACAAGTCCTTTTCACTTTCAGAAATCAAGGTGGTATCATCTGCATATAATAGCAGGTTGTTTCTTCAATTTTGATACCTCATTCTTTGTTATATAGTCCAGCTTCTTGGATTATTTGTTCAGCATACTGATTGAATAAGTATGGTAAAAGGATACAAACCTGGCACATACCTCTCCTGATTTTAAACCACACAGTTCCCCTTAAGTATCACCAATGTTTCATATCTACCTTATTTGTATATTTTTCCTAGAGAAGTGCCCTTCTTTCTGTCACTTTGCATTCAAGCTCAAGCCCCATAAGGCTTAACAGTGACCTCTTTCCTTTCTAAAGTTTCACCATGTTATTTTCTCATTACTGCCACTGAACATTTTGTTTCCCCACCAAAATAAAAATTCTTTCAGAAGGTGGTCAATTTTCTACAGTTTTTACAAATTTTGGAGGGTATAAATGTATGTAATTTGGGGGTTATTTATCTTGATGTGGGAAATATGGATCTAGACTATAGAGTATATGCTGCCATTGTGCCTATTCCAAAGAGCAGTGACCCAATGGAATGCAGAAATCATAAGACAATCTCTTTGATATACCATGCGAGTAAAGTTTTGTTAAAGTTAATACAGAAATGGCTACAATCATACATTGACAGAGAATTTCCAGAGGTTCAAGCCAGATTCAGAAGAGACGGTGGAATGAAGGATATCATTGCTGATGTCTGATGGATCT
>NW_006408679.1:2179621-2186629 GCF_000296735.1 Chrysochloris asiatica | reverse complement strand
CTGGTAGATTTGAATAGTTGGCCTTGTGGTTTGTAGACCGACTCATAACCCATTATGCTACCAGGGCTGCTTATAAACAAGAAAAGAACAACAACAACTAAACAAAAACCCAAACCCTCTGCCCACAGAGTTTCCAAGTCTGTAATCTTTGTGGAAGCAGACTGCCACCTCTCTTTATTGCTGAGTGGCTAGTGGGTTTGAATTGCTGACCGTTCAGTTAGCAACCAAGCACTTAACCACTGAGCCAGCCAAGTACTATTAACAATACTTTTTTGTATTTGTATAGTACTTTATGCGTTACAAAGAATGACAAAGCATTACAGAGAATGAGCTCATATCCTGATATGATCACCATGAGGATCTTGAAAGATTTGTTAAACAAGTACAACAAAACCAACTGTCAGGAAATTAAATGACTTGTCTGAATGCTCACAGCTGAGACCCAGTTTTATTTTCAAATTCAGGGCTCTTCCTATCTTTTACTATGAATTTGACAACAATCTTAATTGTTCTGACACTCTACAGTGATATTCTTACAAAGATGATGCTTAAAATGAGTCACTCATATGGGAGATACAGTTACATGAACCTTCAAAGATGGTTCCATTCCAAGTCAAATTTTAAACAAAGGAAACAAATTATACACTTTGACAGAACTTACTAACATAACCAACTGCTCCTCAGAAACCCATACAGGGTCGCTATGAGTCAGAACCAACTTGATGGCACTTAACAACAACTAACATGATATAAACAACACTCCCAAATGCTACTCTTCCTTTGAGAACCAATAGCTTCAATATTTATTCTTCCTCTTCAAGGAAAAAACAAACAACCAATGTTGTCTTCCATTCCAAATGAGATATTAGTTAATTTATTTTTTAAGTTATCACAGTACTCAAAGAAAAGAAGGAAGGGAAGTGTTATGAATCGAATTGTATTCCCCCTAATTATGTTCTGAATACCTGAATCTTTTACCTGGGCAAGAGATCCTGTGTGGAAATAGGGGTTTTCTTTGGTTATGTTAGTGAGGGTGTAGGCTGGGTCCTAAACCTAGTCATTTTTGAGTTATTAAGAAGATAAAAGTACATACAGAGATACATACAGAGGGAAGAAAGGCACCATGTGAGGATTGTCTATAAGCAAAAGAGCACTAAGAACCAAGGAAGGTCCCATCTACCATTAAGGAAGGACTTGACACAGCTGAGACCTTGATTTGGACTTCCAGCTTCCAGAACTATGAGAAAATAATCTCCTTATGATATTTGTGTTATAGCAGCACTAGGTAACTAATACAGGGAAGGTTTCCTTTTACTATCGTTCATTACAATCAATCGTGTACTCAATGGGATGTTCTCTGCTGACAGCTTTTCACAGCTCTGGAGTTCCTACATTCTGGTTATCATCAATTCAGTCTTAACAAATCCAGTATCTTAACAGCCCAAACAATGGAGATTAGTTCTCACTCCTCCTGGCAAACCAAGATGAGTGCAAGAAAACAGACCAGTATCTAGGCAGAAAATGTAGGTGCTGACATGACAATTTTTCAGTACACACACAAAAATGGTGAGGATGGGGGATGTGAGGACATGAATGGATGACCCTGTTTAATACCTTTAAGATACTGTCAGTTGGGAACTCACTGGGTCACTCAGGTTTTCTTGATTATTGGTGGTACGGGTGTACTTTAATTGAATTGTTCTGCCCATGATCTCCACCCTCTAACCACCACCCATGCAAGTATGTATTAAAGTCCTGGACTCTGTATCTGTGAATGTGATCCTGTTTGGAAATAGTATTTTTATTTTGTCATGTTAATGAGGCCATGCAAGGGTTGGGTGGCTCCTAAACCTAACCATTTCTGAGTTATAAGAAGAGCAGAAGAGACACATAGAACCACACAGGGGGAAACAGGAAAGAGCAACAGATGAATCTACAGTTTCACAAATGTCAAGGATTGCCAACAGACAGCAGATATGAGGAGAGAGACCACAGAAAGAAATCAATATGCCCAAATCCTGACTGGGTCTTTTAGCCTCCATAAATGTTACAGAACATATGTCTGTTCTTTAAAACCATCCACTGTGGTAGCATTGGTATGGGCAGCACTAGGAATCACACAAAGTGGCAGCTCTTCCCCGCTCAACATACTAGCATTTGATACATATTTGTTCCTTCTGCTTGTTCCATCAATAAACCTAATAACTGAGAGTGGGGAAGGGGGGCAGTGAGGTGGGAGGAAGGTTCTAAATGAAAAATTCTATAAAGGTCACCTCTATTTAGTATCCAGCATTGGCACGAGGACCATGAAGTTAGACTGCCTGATTGGAATCTTGTTTTTGCTACTTGGTAGCTAAGTGTCCTTGAACAAGTCATTTAGCTTCCTGTGCCTCAGTTTTATCCTCCATAGAATTGGGATGAGTTAAGTTGCTGTGAGCTCTAAGGAGTTTGCAGATGTGAGGCACCAGGCATGTGGAAAATGCTCAGTAATGTGATCACCATGCATTTTCTAATAGTAACCAGGCATCACGGGGGGGGGGGGGGTTAGTATTTGCTTCCTTGCTAGGTTGGAAGCCTCGTGTGGGTAACAACAGGATTTTGACTTATCAGCATTCAGTGGTGTCCAATTAATATCTGTTAAATGGATGAATGAATGGACCATCTTTAGACAGGTTTTTCCTTCAAAAGTTACCAAAAAGTCAGGCAACTCACCTAATAGCCACATGGTAATTCAGTCATGTGACATAACCGGGGGTGGAGGTGGGGGTGGGAAACAGGCTTTAAAACATTTTTTTTTTAAGGTCTTTAAACCCACGTTGAGTTGGTTTTTGTAGTTTTGCATATGGTGTGAGATATGGGTCTTATTTCATTCTTCTGCAAATGGATTTCTAGTTTTGCCAGCACCATTTCATGTGTTTTGGCCCTCTGTCAATGATCAGCTGACTGTATGTGGATGTATTTACTTCTGGGATCTCAATTCTGTTTCATTGATCTATGTATCTTTCATTGTACCAGTACCAGGCTGTTTTGACCACTGGGGCTGTATAGTAGATTTTGAGATCAGGGAGTGAAAGGCCTCCAACTTTGTTTTTCTTCTTAAGCAGTACTTTGCTTATCTGAGATCTTTTTCCTTTCCGTATTAAGTTAGTGATCATTTTTCCCATCTCTTTAAAGAATGATGTTGGAATCTCAATTGGGATTGTAGATTGTTTTGGTAGTGTTGACATTTTCATAATGTTAAATCTTCCTATCCATGAGCACGGTATACTATTCCATTTTTGAAAGTCTCCTTTGGTTTCTTGCAGTAATGATTTGCATTTTTTTAAAATATGTCTTTTGTTTCTCTGATTAGATTTATTCTTAAGTAGTCCTGGTGTGGCACCATGGGATAAGCACAGGACTGCAAGGTTGGTTTGAACTGCAAGGTGGTGGTTCAAACCTGCCAGTCACTCATAGGAAACCCTGTACAGGGTAACTATGATTCGGAACCAACTCTATGGCACTTAACAACATCAACATTTTATCTTTTGGGTGTCTATTGTAAATGGTATTGACTTCCTAATTTTCTTTTCAGAGTTGTCTTTATTAATATATATGGGAATACAACTGATTCTTGTATATTGATCCTGTACCCTATCACTGTTGAATCTTTTGATGAGTTCCGATAATTTTCTTGCTTAATCTTTGGGATTTTCTATGTATAGGATCATATCATCTGCAAACAGAGAGCGATTTTTACTTCTTTTTTTTTTGCCAATTTGGATGGTTTTAATTTCCCTTTCTTGCCTTATAGCTCTGGCTAAGACTTCTAGCACAATAACGAGTAGGGATGGCCATAAAAAGTGTCCTTGTCTGGTTCATGTTAACAAAGGGAATATTTTCAGTTACTCTCCATTGAGAGAGTAATGTTGACTGTGGGATTTGTATATATGATTTTATTTATGATGAGAAATTTCCCTTCAATTCCTACTTTGCTGAATGTTTTCTTTCAGGAGTGGATTTGGGATTTTGTTATATTCCTTTTCTGCATCAGTCAATATGATCATGTAATGCTTTTGTTTTATTTCTTTGGTGGATTATGTTGATTGTTTTCCTGAGGTTGGACCATCCTTACATTCCTGGTTTGAATTCCACTTGGTCATGATTTAAAAAAAAAAAAAAGTTTTGATAGTTAAAATTTTCATGATTAAAGTTAGTGCACTGTTCCCAGTATAAAAAAAAATCAGTACTTTATCCAAAAAGATTTCCAAACCTTGGTTCAGTCTGATAAAATAAAAAATTTGAAATGAGTAATGTTTCTAGAATATGGGAAGGAAAAAATGGTAAAAAAACAAAAAACAAACAACAACAACAAAAAAAACATAAGCGATAGCAAACGCAGGATTATGAGATGAGAGAGAGAAAAAAAAAAAAATTCTTATGAAGTGACTGGAAAAAACCACAGCACCACACCAAGACTCCAGTGGATTGATAAGGATGAGTAATTTTGACATTGGCTGTAAAAAAATGGCGGGGGGTGGGTAATAAAGGCAGGAAGTGGCTGACATACAAGCTTTCATGCTGTACTTAATTTTAGAATGAAGGGACAAAGAAGAATCCCTTACTGACTAGTTTTCCTCTTTTTTCAGATGGGTCTGGTGACGGGGGCTAGGGGACGATGCTGATAGGATTTTATTACTTCAATTGTGAGTAATTGTTAGTAGGATTAATTATGATTGTCAAAACTATAATTGTAGAAGATGTATAACTAAAAGGAAAGAGTTTTCTTTCACTTCAGGGGCAGATGATCCCAGAACTATTATTAAGGAAGAGCATGAGTGGAGCTTGGAATCTCTGCCTGGAAAAATGGTGACAGCAGAGACAGTAGCAGAGGAGGTGGCATGGAAAGACAGAGCTGCTGTCTGGACTGAATAAAGCTGTGTGTTTATGAGCAGGAGGCTCACTTTCAGAATGTGCCCTTTAGCAAAGATTATGCATATTGTTTATAGGTTGACAAGGGTGGACTGTAATGGTTAGAATTTTGTGTCAACTCAACTAGGCCAGGCTTCCCAGAGGTTTAGCAGTTGGGATGTGCTTATTCCCATGGTGATGAAACCTAATGCAAGCACAGTTAATTCTGAGATGAGAAGCTATGAGCAGCCAGTCAATTGAGGGGATGCTTCTTTTGGAGTGTGGCCTGGTTCCAATATATATAGACACATGGAAGGGACTCTCTCTTTCTCTTCTGCTGGGGATCTGGGATTCTACAATGTGAGATAATAAATGTCTCTTTACATATTGCTTTTGTTGCTAAGTGCCATTGAGTCAGTTCCAACCCACAGCAACCCTGTATAGGGTTTCCAAGGAGCAGTTGGTGAGCTTGAACTGCATCCTTGAGTTTCAAATGGATCTTGCACTCCAGTGCATTAACCCATAGCACCACAACAAGATTCTTTCTTTATACAGGGTGGTCGCTTATGTGCCGTGGAGTTGGAGCCTTGGAAACCCTGTGCAGAGTTTCTGAGGCTGTAAATCTTTACAGGAGCAGAAAGCCTCATCTTTCTCCCGCAGATCGGCTGGTAGTTTCAAACTGCCGAACTTGAGGTTAGCAGCCAGATTCATAAGCACTACGCTACCAGAGCGCTCTCTCTCTCTCTCTCTCTCTCTCTATATATATATATATACACACACACACACACACACATACACACATATACATATGCTTCATGTTTTTTGCTTCTCTAGAAAACCCAGCCTAAGGCAGTCATGAAGATCATACCGATGGTACAGGACTACACAACATTTCATACTGTTACATGAGCTGACTCAAAGGCAACCATCAACAACTAGAAGCTGAAATAAACCAAGAAGGACCCCCCTCCTAAACACACACCTTGATTTCAGACATCCAGCCTCCTGTACTGTGAGAAAATTAATTTGTATTCTTTAAGTCACCAACTTGGATTTCTGTTACAGCGAGTGACACTAGGAAATTAAGACAAGAGGTGTTCAACAAGACACGTTAATATCAAAGTGAGATTTCCTTGAATAGAATTTCATGAAAAGAATAAAAAGTTTTGAAAAGAAGAGATGAGCTTTGTAGAGAAAATTAATTTTTGGCAACGTTTTGTGTAAGAAGCATACATCTGAGAAATACTATTTGAGGATTCTATGTGGAAATCAAACTTTTCCAAATCATGAAATTCTTATATTTAAAAATAAATCAGTGAGATGTGACCAAGTGGGATAGCCCAACAATCAGTCCACGGAGCTGGTGAGCAACTGCACACCTCAAGTTTCTTGTGGGGCTAAGCAGTGAACTCCTGTGGAGTGACGGGGTTGACAGACTCTTGCTATACCTGGTGGAAGGACATCATGGGGATTTCTGCCCTCTCAGTCTCTTTCTGTAGATTCAAGTTCCTTAGATGCCAGCCACAGACATGGTTCAAGTGAGGACTTGAAGCTACCTGAAGCTGGAGACCTGTTTGCCTTGAAGGCATGTCAGCTCTTGGATGCTGTGTTTGTTATGAAGCAAGTAGTAATAATTCAAAAGCTGTACCAAACTGAAGAACTGTGATTCCATTCTTATACTGTGCTATTCATGTGTCTTGCATTTCTCCCTCTAGATGATGAACTTGAAAGTAAGGATTCATGTTTTATTCATTGAAATTCCTCAAGGAACTGGCATATATAGAATCTTTGTGTTCTGCAGACCATTGTTTGAGAACAACAATAGTAGGAACTATTTTACTTCTTTTGTGTTCCATAGTCCCTGTGGGTGCCTGGGTAGAAACAGTTCTTGCTGATCCAAGGAATGGAGTAATTAGAATGATAGAAGACTAAAGACAGTAAAAGCTTATCTTGTATATATGTGCACTTTGTTAACTTTTTCTATCACCTTTCATTATATAGATTTTTATATTTAATATAAAAATAAAATTTAAAAAGCCTCAATGGAACAACCAGAAAGAAACTCAACAATGCCACAAAGGAACTTAACACAACCAACCAACTTGACCTCATAGATAT
>NW_006408679.1:2153173-2154240 GCF_000296735.1 Chrysochloris asiatica | reverse complement strand
TCTGGTTTCAGCAGTTTCTCTATAATTGGGTATGCTTTTCATCATAGTTATCTTTTGTGGAGTTTGTAAATTCTCTTGGTAACATTTTTAAATTTTGGAATATTTTGGCCAGTATCTCTTCAATATTATTTCACCCTCATTCTTTCTTACCCCTATTTTAAATATCAATTATGTCAGATTTCCTAACCATGTTACATATGTTTCTTTTACTCTTTCCTATTTTAAGTACATTTTTTCCTGTGTGATCTTTTGTGGCTCTGCAGGATAATGCGCTGGACTGCACAGCCAGTTTGAACCACAAGGTTAGTGCTTCAAACTCACCAGCTTCTCCTGGGAAACCCTGTACAAGGTTGCTATGAGTCAGAACCGACTTGTCAGCACTTAACAACAACTGAATTTTTAATGTCAGTTATTAAAATTTTCAATTATAGAGTTTCATTCCACCACTTGTTTGTCAGTTTGTTGTACTATAGTGGCTTGTTGGTGTTGTGATGCTGGAAGCTATATCACCTGTATTTAAAATACAGGGTCATGCAAGGTGGTTAGGTTTCAGCTGATCTTCCAGACAAAGACAGACTAGGAAGTAGACAGGAGGACTACTTCTGAATGTATAGCTACTGGAGGCCTTATGAATAGTAGTGGAACACTGTCAGATAGCACCAGAATATTGAATATTGAAATATTATTAATAGCATGACAATATTATCAGATATAGTACCAGCAGATGATCTCCTAAGGTTGGAAGGCACTGAAAATATGAATGGGGAAGGCCTGCCTCATTAAGGTAAAGTTGACTGTGATGACACAAAGGGAGTAAAGCTTTCAAGACTATTATTTGTTGATGGATACATTTCAAAATGAGGCGATACAGCTGTAAATAACCATTAATAATCAGACCATGGAATGTATGAAGTATCGCTCTAGGAAAATTATATGTTGTTAAAAATGAAATGGAATGTATAAAGATTGCCGTACCAGGAATAAGTGAGCTGAAATGGACTGGTATTGTTGTTGTTATTGTTGTCAGGTGCCATCGAGTTGGAACCAACTCATAGCGACCCCATGTA
>NW_006408679.1:2139694-2152378 GCF_000296735.1 Chrysochloris asiatica | reverse complement strand
GAGTAAGTATGGTGAAAGAAGACAACCTTGTCGCACACCTTTCCAATTTTAAAACATTCAGTATTCCCATGTTCTGTTCGAACAACTGCTTCTTGGTCCAGGTATTAGCCATTTGAATCTGATAATCATATGGTTTGCTATGCCAGGAATGACAAATTGAAGAGGAATGGCATTGCATGCATCATCAAAAAGAACACTTCAAGATACTAGCTGTGATAGGATAATATCCATATGCCTACAAGGAAGACCAGTTAATATCACTACTATTCAAATTTATGCACAAATAGTGCCAGTGATGATGACCTGAAAAATTCTACCACATTCTTCAGTTTGAAATAGATCAAACATGCAATCAAGATGTATTGATAATTACGGGTGATTGAAATGAAAAGGTTGGAAACAACGATGAAGGATCAGTGGTTGGAAAATATGACCTTGAGGATAGAAATGATGCCGGAGATTTCATGATAGAATTTTGCAAGACCAATGATTTATTCATTGCAAATACCTTTTTCAAATAATATAAAAGGCGACTACTTACATAGACCTCACCAGATGGAAAACACAGACATTAAATCAACTACAACCATATCATCAGCTAGAACAAGGTCAAGGGCATACTGTGGGAGAAACCATCAATTGCTCATATGCAAGTTCAGGCTGAAGCTGAAGCAAATTAAAAGTCCACGAGAGCCAAAGTATGATCTTGGACATATCCCACCTGAATTTAGCGATCATCTTAAGAAAAGATTTGATGCATTAGACACTAATGACTGAAGACCAAAAGAGTTGTGGGATGACATCAAGAACATTATATAGGAAGAAAGAAAAAGGTCACTAAGAAAATAAGAAAGAAGGAGAAGACCAGAAGAGACTCTGAAACTTGCTCTCTAGCATAGAGACACTAAAGCAAACAGAAGAAGCGAGGAGGTAAAGGAGCTGAGCAGAACCATCAGCACTCAGCAGTCAAGAAATCAAACAATGTATTGCATTAGGCAAATCTGCTGCACAAGAACTTTTTAAAGTGTTGAAGAGCAAAGACGTCAGCTTGAGTACTAAGGTGCACCTCACCCAAGCCATGGTATTTTCAATAACCTCATATGCATGCAATAGCTGAGCAGTGAATTAGGAAGACCATAGAAGAGTTTATGCATTTGAGTTATGGTGTTGGAGGAGAATACTGAAAGTACCATGAATCCCCAAGAAAACAAACAGATCTGTGCTGGAAGAAGTACAGTCAGAGTGCTCCTTGAAAGCCTGGATGGCCAATCTTCATCTCATACTTCGGACATATTATTACGAGGGACCAGTCACTGGAGAAGGAAATCAAGTTTGGTAAAGTGGAGGGTTGCAGAAAAAGAAGAAGACCCCTAACAACATGGGTCACTGGAGAAGGAAATCAAGTTTGGTAAAGTGGAGGGTTGCAGAAAAAGAAGAAGACCCCTAACAACATGGATTGGCACAGTGGTGCCAGCGATGGGCTCAGGCATAGCAACAATTGTAAGTTTGGCTTAGAACCGGGCAGTGTTTCATACTGTTGTGATAGGGTCACTGTTACTGCTGTTAGGTGCAGACTCAATGGCACCTAACAACAACAACAAGGTCCTTAAATTTACAATTGATAAAGATTCGATAATACTGAATAAAAACACATGTACAGGGCACTCTGCCAAAATTTAATACCACGGATGTCTTTTGTCACCCACTAACCATAGGACCTCATACATATACTTTTATGTTTCTGTGTCTCAGTTTCCTCATATTTAAAATGGGGTTAATGATGGCCTCTAAACCCTATACAGGGTCACTATGGGCCAGAATCAACTCAATGGCAATTAACAACAACAACAATCTCTTAGGGATGTGTGAGGGTTAAATGAGAATACAGGGAGAGTATATACAATAACACTCGATTGTTATTTGCTACAATTATTAACTGTAATCATATTGAAACTAAAGAAAGATTTATTGTTTTTTATAGTGAATGTTTTGATAAATGAAGGGACTTTTAGTAAATCACATTTTATTGCTGTCTAATTTGTAGGTTTTATACATCTGAGGTTTTATAGCAAATTGACAATTGAATACATATCCCATCTGTTGGTGACTAGAGGCAAGTTTTTTGTTTATTCTTTTTTTTTTCCCCCAGAGCCTATGGGCTTTACCTCTCTTTCTTGAGCCCCTTAAAAGACCATTCCATACTCCTTCATCTTATACAAGAGTAAACGTAAATGTGAAAAGATGGCTTCACAGACACTTTTATCTGATTCCTTAAAAAATGAGGGAAAGAGGCATCTGTGGCTGCCAAACAGACAGCTTGCTGTGCAACAAATGGTGTGATTGGCACATACCGAGCACATATGCCTGTGCCTGCTGGTAACTTCTGCAAAGAGTAGCCTGCGATGGCTGGGAGGAGGGGCTGTGGCTTATGGAAGAGAGTCTGTGACAAAGCTGGTCACAGAACAGAGGACCAAGAGGGTTTACCACTAATTCCTGGAACCCAGAAACTGAGAAAGGATACTTTCAATTTCTCCTGAAGGACAACTAAAAGGAGTCATGGAGACACTGGGAAGAACTTCGAGTTGAACTAGAGAGCAAAGGAATACATTATTTAAGAAGAGATGTTTATTATCAGAGTTTCAGTTTAGAGAAGCTGAAACCCAGTATTGTCCAGAAATTAAAGTAAATGCTCATTGAGCACTAGTAGGTCTATGTACATAGCTGGTAACTCAATTAATCACACAGTGACTTCTAGTTCAGGACACTGGGGAAGGAGAGAAGTCAGTGGAATTTGGGGTTTTAGGAACTCTTTCTAAGCCAGTTTCTTGGCAGTGTCCTGGTTCCTCTGTAGACAACGAGTTAGAGCTCTCGGGGCTTCTTACACCATCAGAGACATCGCTGACTAAAATGAGTGATTTAGCACATCTCAACACTTAACATTTCATCTTACACACTTTGGATATGTTATCAGAAAGGATTAGTCCCCGGAGAAGGATATCATGCTTAGTAGGAGGGACAGTGACAAAGAGGAAGACCTTCAATGAAACAGACTGACACACGGGTTGCAACAATGGGCTCAAGCATAGGAACAACTGTGAGGATGGTGCAGAACCAGTGAGTGTCTTGTTCTGTTATATATAAGGGTGTTATGAGTTGGAAACAACTTGACAGCACCTAACAACAATACTGTTTTATTAAAGATTCAACAGAGTTTTGTTTTCTATTCTGAAACAATACAATGCCATTTCTATTCACAAGGCACAAAGTTCTTGGATTGTAAAAATAATATAAAATTCTTTAAAACCACAATTTTCTTTTTTTTCAACAGCAGCTGATATTTCCGTTGCTTGGTCCTAATGTAATTTAGAAGATATGGTAGCAGCTCTTCTCTGTTTCTTAAAGCTCTTAAATTGTCTGGACCTTCTTAGAGTCTCACAATGCATTCAAAATGGATAGATTTTCTATTAGGTATGGAATATATGTATATTTATAGAGTCACTGGGTAGAGCAAATGGTGATACAATGCGCTTAGCTGCTAATTGAAAGGGTGAATGGTCAAGTCCACCCAAAAGTGCCTCAGAAAAAAAGGTGTGGCTATCTACTTCCCAAATAGCAGATATTGAAAGTCCTATGGAGCAAATCCATTCTGAAACACATGGGTCTTCATGAGTCAGAGTCAGCTTGACGATGACTGGCTTAACCTGTAGTTGAATACAATGATGTTTCCCTGTGAAGAGTCTCAACAGCATATATGATATGGCAGAGGTTATCCATGAATACCTATCCCTGTTCATGTCAACGGGAGATATCATGTGGAACAGCTAAGAAGCAGAACAAAGCAGTGTGTGATGAAGTTGTAAAATATGAATTAGACACTGATAAGATAAACACTGAACTTCTAACTGCAAGGTTAGTGGTTCAAACTCACCAGTCACTCCTTGGACACCCTGTCCAGTTTTGCTATGAGTCAGAACCAACTCAATGGCACTTAACAACAACAACATAGTAGGGGCTGGAGGCTCAGGACCATAGTCTTGGGTGACACCGTGGCATTACACAGGCCACAAAGACAATGTTTTACAACCTATTTTGGTGACTTTTGTTGTTGTTAAGTACCACTGAGTCGATTCCAACACATAGTGACCCTGTATAGGGTTTCCAAGGAGCGGATAGTAAACATGAACCACCGACCTTTGGTTCAAATGACTTTGCAGTACAGCACATTAGCCCACAGCCCCACACCAGGACTCCACTTTGGTGAGTAGTGAGTGATGGGATTTTAAAAGCTCATGAATGGCCATCTAAGGTTCAACTATTGGGCTCTCCCTGTCTGGAGGAAAATGAAGGATGAATATTGAAGAGGTCTGGAAACAATTAGTCCAGTGGACTAAAGGAACACATAGACAGCAGACTCCTTGATTCTGAGACCAGAAGAACTAAATGGTGCCTGGCTACCATTACCAACTGCTTTGAAAGTCCTGCATAGAGCGGGAGAAAATGTGGAACACAAGTCAAAATCATATTAAAGACCAAGCTTGCTGGTCAGATGGAAACTAATGAAACCCTGAGAGTATGACCTTTGGTCACCCTTCAGGTCTGGAATTAAACTCACCCACATGACTCAATTTTAAGCCAAACAATAGCTACTTATATAAGAAGACAACAACACTAATAAGTCATGCACACCATAGAATGGTCAACCATTCAAGATACAAAGTGTAGCATTTACCTAAGGGTAAAGTCCAGAAGGAGTGAAAAAGAAGGAATGGAAAGAAAAACACATGGAGAAGGTGGGATAAATGCTGTTACATGGACATGATGGCACTCATTGAGATGAAACAAAGTGTATGATTTGTTGAATGTAAAACAAATGATCTGCTCTATAAACCTTCACTATATTCACAATAAAAAGTTTTTGTTATTTTTTAAAGAAAGGATAAAATGTCTATCTTCAGAAAAGAAAAAAGAAACAAGCAAAAAGGGGGCAAAGTTATGAAAACTTTTTAGCCATAATCAAATATCTTGAGGGAATGTGAGTCATTAGGCCTGAGGGCTCAGGACCATAGTTGCAGGGGACATCAAAGTCAATTTGCATAACATAATCTATACAGATAATGTTCTACATCCTACTTTGGTGAGTAGCAATTGGGGTCTTAAAAACTAGCAAGCAGCCATATAAGGAGCAACTATTGGTCTCTCTTAGTCAGGAGTAAAGAAGAGTGAAGAAAATCAAAGATGCATGGAAGTAACTAGTCCAAAAGACTAATGGACCATGTGAACTGCAGGCTCCATGACCCTGAGACTAGAAGAACTAGATGGTGCCTGGCTACCACTACCAACTGCTCTGAAAGGGATCACATTAGAAGGTCCTGGATAGAATGGGAAAAAATGTGGAACAAAGCTCAAGATCATTAAAAATAATAATAATAATAAAAGCCCAGGTTTATTGGTTTGATTAAGATTGGAGGAACCCTGGAGACTACATGGCACTTAGATATCCTTCATGTCTGGAATTGAGCTCACTCTAGTGACTCAACTCTCAACCAAAGAACAAACAAGACTAAAAAGTGAACAATGATACCAGGGAGGTACACATTTCTTAGAGTAATTAACCATACAAGATCTAAAGGGAAGCACCTGCCCAGAGATAAAGGTCAGAAGGCTGGGAGAATAAAGAAGGATGTGTGGAAACAGGAAACACAGCGAGGAAGTAGGAAGAGTGCTATTACATTGTGAGGACTGCTATCTATGTCACGGAAACAAAATGTAAATTGTTGAAGGGAAAACTCTCTGCAAACTTGCACCCAAATCACAATAAGAAGTTAAAAAAAAAAAAATCAGCAGCATTCATCATAGCTTTGAGGTTTCAGGGATAAAGATTTTATGTCTCACGATGCCCTAGTAGGTGATTACCCACTGTCTGTTGAATGCTTTTATACTTCTGAGCCAAGTTATTTTCCCAAGTGTGGTCTCAGTAATAATCAACCAGAAAACAAACTTCAAGCTGGGTTTCCAAATCAGAATGAACACCAGACTCAGATAGTCAAATGGAATTCAGAACCTTAATTAGCCCTATATTATGCTACTGAGTTATTTTACAATTTTAAAGTAATCACCAAAACTCTATTCAGCTAATCAGTAAGTTTGTAAATAACGATTATGCTAAAACCAAAAAGACCTAGTTGATTGCTATCGAGTTGATTTATACTTATAGGGTCCATACAGGACCGAGTAGAACTGTGTTGTAAAATTTCTAAGGCTGTAATCTTTATGGAAGCAGACTGCCATATCCTTCTCCCACGTGATCTTTTGGATAGAAGCTGAACACTTTAACTACTGCACTCACAGGGCTCCTGATGATTATGCTTGTTGTTGTTAAGTGCTGTTGAGTTGATTCCGACACATAGCGACCCTGTATAGTGTTTTCAAGGAGTGGCTGGTGAGCTTGAACCACCAATCTTGCAGTTCAAACCAATTGCTAATGCAGTCCAATGCATTAGCCCACAGCGCCATACCAGGACTTCAAGATGATTATGCTAGGAGTCTCAAAAATTGTTCCAAGTTAATTTCCATGCTGTTTTCTTTTTCCTGATAGCATAAAAGACATCCTCATTTCTCAAACTCAAAGCACTATAATAATGATTTCCGTGAATTAGAAAAAGAGAGAAAGAGATAAAGTATTTTGTTGTTGTTGTGAAGTGCCGTTGAGTTGGTTTCCACCTATATCGACTCTGTATAGGGTTTCCAAGGAGCAGGTAGTGGTGAGCTTGAACACCCGACCTTGAGGTTCAAAGTGATTTTGCAGTCCAGCGCATTAACCCACAGCACCACACCAGGACTCCGAAACCACTTTTGTTGTTGTTGTTGTTGTTGTTAGGTGCCATCGAGTTGGTACTGACTCATAGCGACCCTATGCATAACAGAATGAAACACTGCCGGATCCTGGGCTAACCTCACCCATTTTGTTGTTGTTGTTAGGTGCCATTGAGTCAGTACCAACTCATAGCGACTTATGCACAGCAGAACGAATCACTGCCTGATCCTGGGCCAACCTCACAATTGTTGCCATGCTTGAGCCCATTGATGCTGTCACTTTGTCAATACATTTCGCTGGGGGGGTCTTCCTCTTTTTTTCTGACCCTCCACCTTACCAAACATGATATCCTTCTCCAGCGACTGCTACCTCCTGACAATATGTCCAAAGTGTGAGAGACAAACTTTGGCCATCTTGGCCTCCAAGGAGCATTCCTTGGAGTGCTGCACTTCTTCCAACACAGATCTGTTGGTTCTTTTGGCAGCCCTGGCACTTTCAATATTCTCCTCCAACACCATAACTCAAAAGCATCAATTCTTCTATGGTCTTCCTTATTCACTGTTCAACTTTTGCATGCATATGAGGTTATTGAAAATACCATGGCTTGGGTCAGGCACATCTTAGTCCTCAAGCTGACATCTTTGCTCTTCAACACTTTAAAAGGTCTTGTGCAGCAGATTTTCCTAAGCAATATGTCGTTTAATCTCTTGACTGCTGCTTCCATGAGTGTTGATAGTTGATCCAAGAAGAATGAAGTCCTTGACAATTTCAATCTTTTCTTTGTTGATAAGAATGTTGTTTATTGGTCCAGTGGTGAGGATTTTTGTTTTCTTTACATTGAGATGCAATCCATACTGAAGGCTGTGCTCTTAGATCTTCATCAGTAAATGTTCTAAGTCCTCTTGACTTTCTGCAAGCAAGGTTGTATCATCTGCATATCGCAGGTTGTTAATGAGTCTTCCTTCAATCTGGATGCCACGAAAGAATACACCCTTGTTGCACACCTTTCCTAATTTTAAACCATTCAGTGTTCCCATGTTCTGTTCGAACAACTGCCTTTTGGTCCAGGTATAGATTCCTCATGAGCACAATTAAGTGTAGGATCCTGGAGTGGCGCTGTGGGCTAATGCGTCAGACTGTAAATTCATTTGAACTGCAAGATCAGTGGCTCAAGCTCACCAGCTGTTCCTTGGAAACCCTATGCCAGGTTGCTATGGGTTGGAATCCACTCAACAGCACTTAACACCCATTTTAGGGAAGGTTAATTTAAAAGATAAGCACAGTTTGCATTTAAGGAAAACAAAAACCAGAGTAAAGCTATACTTTACATTACCCAAAGAAACTTTTTCACTAACGCCTTCCTACAACTGAAGCAGGAACAATCTTTGCCGTTGTTAAGTGCTGTCGAGTTGGTTTAGACTCATAGTGACCCTGTATAGGATTTCCAAGGAGCGGATGACTGGTGAGTTTGAACCGCCAACCTTGAACCACAGTCTAACACATTAACCCACAGTGCCACACCAGGAATCCAAAACAGAAGCAGTAAAAATCTTTACTTAGATATAATTACAATAAGACATCAGCTTAAAGGAATACAGCATCAAACTCTTCATTTTCATAGGTTGGCACTGGCCGTCTCATCAGCTTGGCTCAGTGATTAATTAGATTCATTCATCATCCCCTTTATTGAATGAACAGGCTCAAATCAAGGGCTGCATTTCCCCCCAGAGTGCGGTGTAGGCTTCTGTTTTCAGGAGAAATCACAGATCCAGTCACAGGCCTGTAGTATGAATTGAAGTCTGTCAGTACACTACTCTTAAGAGCCACATGGAAACTTTAGCCCCTACTGGTAATTTTAACTCATTCTCATTCAATGTTTATAAATGTTGGCATTTGCAACTAGAAGCCCTTTGGAATATAAATGAGGGATTTCCCCTGGAAGAGCAGGGAGTGGGATGAGGAACTGTCCTTTAGGCCACATACTCAAAGCAGCCTTGCTGCTCAAGAGTGCTGCCCTAGTCCGGCCCTCATAGGTCCTGCTGCCAGGTTCTGTTTTATTCCTCACTTTCCCCACTTCCTCTCCTTTTTCTTTGTTTTCCTTCCTTCCTTCCTCCCCTCTTCTCTTATCTCTTCCTTCCTCTCATCCTTCTTTCCTTCACAACATTTCCCCTTTTTTTAAAAAAAAAAAGTCTCATTATTTTTGAAAAATGCTTTTAAGTGCCTACTACGTTCCAGGTACCCTGTTAAACACTTTATAGGAGTTATCTCATTTATCTTTAGAACAACCTGTGAAGTAGATACTATTATTAGCCCCTTATAGAAATAAGAAGATTGAGGTTTTGAGAGGATGCATAACTCACAGAAGTCACACAAGAGGAAAAGTCAGAGATCTATTCCCACTTCAGAATCTGAGCTGATGGATAACTATACTTGCTTGGAACACACACACCATTTATTCATTGGTTGCTGTTGGTAAACACTGTTGAGTCGGTTCCAACTCATAGCAACCTTGGTAAGATTTCTGAGGAGTGACTGATGAGTTTGAACTGCTGACCTTTTGGTTCAAACTGACCTTGTGATCAGGTGCTTATTGTTAGGTGCGATTGAGTTGGTACTGATCATAGCAACCATATGCATAACAGAAGAAAACGCTGCATGGTCCTGCGCCAACCTCACTATTGCTGCTGCCGCTGCACCAATCCATCTCATTGGTTGTCTTTCTCTTCTTCTCCAACCCTCCACTTTACCAAACATGATATCTTTCTTCAGGGACTGGTCACTCCTGATAATAGGTCTAAAGTCAGAGAGATAAAGTCTGGCCATCCTGGCTTCCGAGGAGCACTCTGGCTGTACTTCTTCCATCACAGATTAGTTTGTTCTTTTGGCAGTCCACGGTACTTTTAATATGCTCCTCCAACACCATAACTCAAGTGCACCAATTCTTGTACAGTCTTCCTTATTCACTGTCCAACTTTCACATATATAAGAGGAGGTTATTGAAAATACCATGGCTAGAGTCAGGTGTGCCTTAGTCCTCAAACCGACATCTTTGCTCTTGAACACTTTAAAGAGGTCTTGTGCAGCAGATTTGCTTAATGTAATACATCATTTAAATTCTTGATTGATTCCCTGAGTGTTGATTTTTGATCTGAGCAAAATGAAGTCTTTAACAACTTAAATTTCTTCAGCTTCAGACTGAACTTGCATATGAGCAATTAATGGTCTGTCCCACAGTCTGCCCTACCATCTCTTTCCACAGATGTAGTCAATTTGATTTCTGCGTATTCCCTCTGGTGAAGTATGTATCTTTTATGTTATTTTAAAAAGGTATTTGCAATGAACAAGTCATTGTTCTTGCAAAATGCTAGCATGTGATCTCCAGCATTATTTCTATCATCAAGGCTGTCTTTTCCAAGTACTGATCCCTCCTCTTTGTTTCGAACCTTTGCATTTCAATCACCAGTAACTATCAATACATCTTGATTGCATGTCTGATCAACTTCAGACTGAAAGTTGGCAGAATTAATTTTATCATCACTAGCTTTAGTGGTTGGTGTGTTTGAATACTATCAATAGAATTTGAACAGTACTGGTATTAACTAGTTTTCCCTTTAGGCGTATGGATATTATCCTATCACAGACAGCACTGTACTTTAAGACAGATCTTGATATGTCCTTTATGATGATGAATGTGATGACATTCCTCTTCAATTTGTCATTCCCAGCATAGCAAACCATATGATTCAAAATGCCCTATACCAGTCCATTTCAGCTCACTAATTCCTAGGATATTGACGCTAATGCATTGCATTGCATTTTTGACATTTTTCAATTTTTCTAGATTCATACTTCATATATTCCACTGTCCAATTATAAGTGGATGTTTACAGCTGTTTCTCTTAAATTTGAGTTGTGCCCCAACAGCAAATGAAGGTCCTGAAGGTTTTACTGTATTTGAATCATCAACTCCACATTGAGGAGTGCCTTCCAACCTAAGGGGCTCATCTTCTGGCCCTATATTGGACAAGATTCTGGTGCTCTTCATCATGTTTCACTATTTGATATTCTGGTGCTGATAGTGTTCCACTGCTATTCATAAGGTTTTCAGTGACTAAATATTTGGTAGTAGTCTGTCTCTCCTTCCTAGTCTCTCTTTGTCTGGAAGCTCATCTGAAACCTGTCCACTCTGGGTGACCCTGCTGGTATTTAAAATACCCATGACATAGCTTCTAGAATCACAGCAACATGCAAACCACCACAGTATGACAAACTGATAGACGAGTGGTAGCAAGTGCTTACAAATAAGTCCTATTAATATGTTAGAGTAGATATTTTCACATATGTAATGTTAGATAATCCTTCAACAAATCTGAATAACACAGTAGCTCCAGGTTGTTAATCACTTGCCAGTGAGTAATTTCTGACTCATCATGACCCCATGTTTGTCAGAGTAGAATTGAGCTTCACTAGGTTTAAAAGGCAGTGTATGATTGTAAAGGCAAGAGTTTGGAAAATTTATAGAATGAAATCCCCAAGAAAGTGGGACCAGATGCCACAGGTAGAGTAATTAGCCTTAGAAGAGAATCAAAGATCCCTTTCTTCTAAAACTGAAGGAAAGAAGTTGAACAGGAGAATGTTGTTGTGTTGCTAAGTGGCATTAAGTTGATTCCGAATCATAGAGATCCTGTATAGGGTTTCCAAGGACTTTGAGGTTAGCAATCCAATGCTTATCCTATAGTGCCACAACAAGAGTACTAAAGATGAACATGGATAGAGAGAAGTACATTGGTATGAAGTATTAGGTCAGTCCTAATTCTATAGCATCATCAAACTATAATATGTTTACTGGCTTTAAGAAGAGTCACGATATTAAAAAGTGGCAAGGATGTTAGGTGACTTGAGGGGCACTATGAATATTTGGAATAACTATTGCTATGGTTAGGAGAGAAAAACGACAGTAGAATCACCAAGG
The DNA here is from genome assembly GCF_000296735.1 of Chrysochloris asiatica. NCBI lineage: Eukaryota > Metazoa > Chordata > Mammalia > Afrosoricida > Chrysochloridae > Chrysochloris > Chrysochloris asiatica. Next base: position 2,140,592 of record NW_006408679.1, on the reverse strand, counting down.
CAAAAGCAAAAGATGACAAGAAAAAAATATGGTTAAAAGGAAAGAAGACAAAGCAAATGATAGGGAATGATAAAAGTTCATGTCAAACATTGTGCTGAAAACAACAGTGATATAGCTTTGCATCTTAACACATGCTAGTTCTTACAACTTTGATTCAAGAAATGAACAAACAAACAAAAAGCCATAATTGGATATCAACTTGAAAGCAGACACAAAATCACAGAATAAAAATTTTAATTCACTAATGCATGTAGCCACCATGTGTCTGTTTGTCACACTGTGGTGGCTTGTGTCTTGCTGTGAAGCTGGATGCTAGGCTACCAGTATTTGGAATGCCAGCAGGATCACCTGGGGTAGACGGTTTCAGCTGAGCTTCCAGATTAACACAGAGTAGGAGAATGGAGAGGCAGACAACTTCCGAATGATTAATCACTGAAAACCTTATGAAGAACAGCGAAAGCACTGTCAGGTAGCACCCGAATATGGAATACTATAACATGATGAATAGCACCAGAATATTGTCATATATAGTGCTGGAAGATGAGCCCCTCAGGTTGGAAGGCACTCATAATATGATTGGAGAAGAACTGCATCCTCAAAGAATAGTTGACGGTGATGATACAAATGGAATAAAAGCGTCGGGACCTTCATTTGCTGAAAGGGCACAACTTCAAAATAAGGAGAAACAGCTGCAAACATCCATTAATAATTGGAACACAGGGTGTTCAAAGCATGAATCTAGGAAAACTAGAATTTGTCAAAATGAAATGGAACACATTAATATCAATATCCTAAGCATCAGTGAGCAAAACTGACTCTGACAATCACATGGTTTACTACACCAGGAATGACAAACTGAAGAAGAATGGCATCACATTCATCATCAAAAAGAACATTT
>NW_006408679.1:2136882-2138702 GCF_000296735.1 Chrysochloris asiatica | reverse complement strand
AGACAACACCTGTGAAAGTTACTCGGAGTTAAGCAATAACAAAAGTGAAAAGGAAAGCCCACATCCTGATCATATCTACCAGAAGGCAATCAGAAAGCATAAAAAATACTGAAACACTCAATTAAATATCAAGGCCAGAGCTAAACATTGAACATATCCAAGAAGCAAAAACAGATGACCATATCAGCACATGTCCAGAAACAAGATAAAATGTCTGAGACAAATAACCTAGAGGTAGATCTGAACTCTATTCTGGAATGAGGCTAGGCCTCGGAAATTCCTGAAAAGGATTAATAAAAATGATTATAAGATGTTTCAAAACACTTTAAAATGGAGTTGAGAAAAATAAGGAAGAAGTCAGGAAAGTGCTACAGGAACAATAAAAAAAGATAGATACAACACTGGAAATAATTCAAAACCTACAGAAAGAGGTCCAAAAGATTGATAATAAAATATCAGATATAGACAATACACTGAAAGGGCAAAGGAGTAGAACTGAAGAAATGGAAGCCAGAACTAGTGAGCTGAAGGACAAATCTCTCAAGCAGAAAAAAGAATTAAAAAAAATATGAAGAAGGTCTAAGATTCATGTTGGACAACATGAATAGGAATAACTTAAGAATTATCGGCATTCCAGAACAGGAAGAATCACACAAGTTCATAGAGGAAATAATTGAAGAGCTGCTAGAAGAAAATTTCTCCAACATCCGGAAAAAGCATAAAGATAAGCATACAAGAACCTCAACGAACCCAGGAAGGTAAGACCCCAAAAGAAAATCACCAAGACATATCATAATCAAGCTCTCCAAAATCAAAGATAAGGAGAGAATCCTGAAAGCAGCTAGGGAAAAGTGAAGTGTTACATACAAAGGCAAGGAAGTCAGATTAAACTCAGCTCTCTCAACAGAAACCATGCAACGGGGAGACATATATAAAACCCTGAAAGAAAAAAAACAAACTGCTAACCAAGAATCCTTTATCTAGCAAAGCTATCAATCAAATACAATGGTGTAATCAAAACATTCCAGGATAAACAAAAGCTAAGGGATTTTGCAAAAGTCTAACATGCTACAAAACATCCTAAAGGGAGTTCTGTGGACTAAGAACCAACAAGAACAGACAACAACCAAAGATTGACATAGGTGGCAGCACCTCCTAAAACTAAATTGACAGATGGAAGAGTTGAGAACAGAACAAAACCATAAGAACAAATCAGAGGATCTCGGAGGTCAGTCTATGGTCAAAACAATTTCAATGTGAAAGAAGGTAAACAGGTAGGAACAGAGATCCAGATGGTGAGAAGGTCAGGTAGATTACAGGATAAAATAGACTGCACTAAATGGAGGGGAAAGTTAATTGAATATATGGTAATCCCAAAGAAAATGAACACTTCACAACAGACCAAGAAAATGAAAATCCAATAAGAACATGGAAACATTCAAACTATGAAGAAATTGACAAAAAGAACACAAAAACTATAAACTCAGCAAAGGAAAACACAGAACAAAGAGAGCTAGCATCACAAAAAAACAAACATAATGGCGGCAATTAATCCATACCTATCAATAATTACACTAAATATAAATGGATTAAAAGCACCAGTTAAGAGAAGGAGGGTGGCACAATGGATAAGAAAACAAGATCCTTCAATATGCTGTCTGAAAGAGACACATCTTACACACAGAGACAAAAACAGATTAAAAGTTAAAGAACGTAAAAAAATATATACCAAGCTAATTGCAATAAAAAACGAAGAGGAGTGGCAGTACTAATCTCTGATAAAATAAACTTTAAGGCAAAAACCAGCATAATAGATAAAG
>NW_006408679.1:2107661-2108852 GCF_000296735.1 Chrysochloris asiatica | reverse complement strand
AAAGAAAGAAAGACCTATAGGAAAACTATATAAAAAAAACAAACATCATACCGGAAGAAAGCAAAAGGTCATTAAGAGGACAAGGAAGAAAATTACCAAAATGGATGTCAAAAAACTCTGAAGCTTGCTCTCCAGGGTAGAGCTTCTAAAGCAAATGGAAGAAATAAGGATATAAAAGAGATGAAAATATCATTTCAAAGTGTAGCTTGAGAAGACTAAGTCAAATACAATGAATGTGCAAAGACTTGGAATTAGAAAATCAAAAGGGAAGGACATCTTCAGCATTTCTCAAACTGAAAGAACTGAAGAAAATTCAAGCCTTGACTTGTAATACTGAAGGATTCTTTTGGCAAAATATTGAATGATGCAGAAAACATCAAAAGAACATGGAAGGAGGAGAACAAACACGATGGCGGATAGGGTGGAAATGTAATAAGGAGTTCCGTCAGCAACGACCCAGAATACAGGACCCAGCAAGCTCAGGGGATGGTTGCAGAACTCTGAACCACATATAAAGGAATATTTAGAAGGTTGGAAGGCTTACAGCTAGGGGAATTTGTGGGAGAAGCAAGAAACCCATTGCTTTCTAATTCAAGATGCTTAACTGTTTCAGGAGCCGCCATCGTGGGTGAGACCAAGCGGGGGAAGGATCAGAGCAGCCATAGATGCCTGACAGAACCACGGAGATATCTGTTCATTGGTATCTGTTCATTGGTCCCTTACTGCCTGTGTACCTCCATTCTGGTGACTAGAGGGGTGCCTGAGCTAGTGGAAACCCCATCCCCACCCTTGGAAGGTTCTACTATGCATGCGCACAGATCTCTTTGAAATTTAAAGAGATAGTTCCCAATTAAAACCAAACGGCCACAGCCAGCCCTGAACAGTTTATAACTAGAAAAAAGGCCTGAATGGGGATTGTGGAGCAGGACAGGCAGACAAAAAAGGAAACAGACTGAAAATTAAATCCTAGGTTACGTCAAAATGACCAACAGTGGTATCTTGAAATCTCTCAAGTAGAAGACTGAAAAGGGAAGCCCATTTCCTGATCACATCTACTTGGAGGCAATCAGAAAGCATAAAAAATACCTAAATACACATCCATCTAAGTATTAAGGCCACAGATAACCACTGAATATTCCCAAAAAACAGAAGCAGATGACCATATCTGCACATGTCCAGAAATGAGATAAA
>NW_006408679.1:2104612-2105761 GCF_000296735.1 Chrysochloris asiatica | reverse complement strand
ACACAAACAAGCATGTAAGCTTGCTGGCAACCACATGGGTCTACTGGTGAGTGGAAGAGGTGGAAAGGCATCAATGAAGAAATGGGCTGAGTTCAACTCCAGTCCATTGAATCCCGTTGACCTGGAGATGAGAGAGAGAACAGGAAGGGCTGGTTGGTCCAAAGTGTGGTGAAACCTGAGGACACTTGAGCCCATTGACAAGGACTTAGACACAGAGGGTTAGAGCTGAGAGTGAAGCATCCAGCTGATATGAAGTGAGGGGAGATGCACAAGAACACCCAAACTTGCATACAGTATCCTTTTGACCTAGCCTCGATGACTCGATAATCAGAACTTGATTAGAGGAAGACTGAAAAAAAAATTTTTTTTGTTGTTGTTGTTGATAAAGGAAACAAGGGTAAATTGCTTCAATCTGATGACCCTGACTTATACTCAGAGCAGTAGATACTCTAGATACCAACAGAGAGGGAAAGAGTCTTCACATCAAGTATCAATGCTATCCCCTCTGTACACAAAGTAGATAGGGATGGGCAACTTAGACATTGGCTACCTAAAATAAGGAGGCAATAAAGGCATGAAGTGACTGGCTTACAAGGTTTCAAGAGGGAGTTTAGTTTAAGAGTATGGTGGAGGGGGGAAGAGTCCCCACTGAATAGCTGTCATCTTGTCTAGATGGGTCTTTTGAAAAGAGACGGGGATAAGATTCGTAAGGTTCACTAGTGAATAACTGTTATCATGACTAATTGCGACTGTCAAAATTGTAAAGGTAGACGTTTTGAAACACAAAAAAGGGGAGTGGTTAATCTTACAGTCCAGAAACAGAGGACCCTAGGACCATCAAGAGAGAAGCACACAAGCAGAATGCGGGACTTTATCCAGAGAACCAGTGGCGCCAGAAATAGAGGCAGAGATGGGGGCATAGAGAGGAGGAGTGGCTGAGGACTCTAGATTCAAGGACTAAGAAGAGAAGGACTAAGAGCTGGTGGCCAGGAGGCAGACTTGCAGAATGGACCCTTTGGAGATGTAAATTATTATATATGCCTGAGAGGTTTGTTTTTTTAAAAAGCTAAAGTTGATAGAGAGAAATACTATTAACTGATGGTGCATGGAGGGGATTATAAACATTGAATGAAACAAGGTGTATGATTT
>NW_006408679.1:2103953-2104512 GCF_000296735.1 Chrysochloris asiatica | reverse complement strand
ATATGCACACCAATGTTCATAGCAGCACTATTCACAATAGTAAAAAGATGGAGACAGCCTAAGTCCTATCAATGGAAGAATGGATACATAAACTTTGTTACATACAAACACACAATAGAATATTATTCTACCTTCAAGAATAACAAGGAAGCTACAAGCCACCGCATAACATGTATGAATCTTGAGGACTTTAAGCTGAGTAAAATTAGTCAGTCACAAAAGGACAAATATTGCATAAGACCATTATTGCAAAAACTTACAAAAAGATACCGATACTAAAATGAAAAAAAAATCTTTGTTGGTTACCAGTGGGGGTGGAGTGGGAGGGTTTGGGGGAGGTGGAGGCAGGCGATGGTAGAGCACACAGGGGCAGACACATCATAGTTCAGGTGTTGGGGAGGGCAGTACACAAGAAGGGGGAGGGGGTAGAAGAACAAGGTAGATAGGGGAACACTGAGACAGGTTTGCATGGGCTAAATGGGACAGAGGTAAATAGTGATGCATGCTCAACCTTGGAACAACATGGCTCTGTGATACAAGAATCAAGGTATAGTTTGAA
>NW_006408679.1:2097229-2102103 GCF_000296735.1 Chrysochloris asiatica | reverse complement strand
AACAACAGTTGGTTGATGTTCAACCATTTCAAGAGGCAGCATATAATCAAGAGTAAAGGAAAAAGGCCAACAGGCAATGAAGGCATTGACAAACTACAAGGCTCCCAGAATTGATATAATACAAATAGAAATCTTTCAACAAACTGATGCAACACTGCAGGTGTTCGCTCATGCATGCCAAGAAATTTGGAAGAGAGCTACTTGGCCAACTGATTGGAAGAGATTCACATTTGTGCCCATTCCAAAGAGAGGTAATTCAATGGAATGCAGAAATCATAGGACAGTATCACATGCAAGCAAAATATGCTAAAGATCATTAAAAAATGACTGCAACAGCACATTGACAGGGGACTACCAAAAATTCAAGCTACATTCAGGAGAGAACATGGAATGAGGGATAGCATAGCTGATATAAGATGGATCTTGGCTGAAAGCAAACAATACCAGAAAGATGTTTATCTATACTTTATTGACTATACAAGACTTTCAACTGTGTGGATAATGACAAGTTATGACAACACTACAGAGAATGAGTATTCTGGAACACTTAATTATGCTCATGAGGAATCTGTACATAAACCAAGAGGCAGTCATTCAAATTGGACACTGAAGGGTTTAAAATCAGGAACGGTGTGTCCGGGTTGTATTCTTTCACCATATTTATTCAATCTGTATGCTAAGCAAATAATCTGAGAAGCTGGATTATATGAAGAAGAAGATGACATCAGGATTGGAGGAAGATTCATTAACAACCTGCAATGTGCAGATGATACAACCTTGTTTGGTGAAAGTGAAGTGGACTTAAAATACTGGAGGAAGATCAAAGACCACACAAAGAAAACACAGTATAGGTTGCATATCAATGTAAAGAAAACACAAATCCTTACCACCAGACCAATAAATAACATCATGATACTTGGTGGAAAGATAGAAGTTGTCAAAGACCTCATTTTGTTGGTATCTATCATCAACACTCACAGAAGCAGCAGTCAAGAAATCAAAGAACAGATTGCATAAGGCAAATCTGCTGCACAAGGCCTCAAGGGCGAAGACGTCAATTTGAGGACTAAAGTGTGCCTGCCTTAAGCCATGGAATTTTCAATATGCATGTGAAAGTTGGAGAATGAATAAGGAAAACCATAAAAAACTGATGCATTTGAATTATGGGTTGATAGAAGTCAAGATGGCCAGACTTCCTCTCTCATACTTTAGACATATTATCAGCAGGGACCAGTCCTTGGAGAAGGACTTCATGCTTGGTTAAGTGGAGGGACAGTGAAATAGAGCGAGATCCCCAATGAGATGGATTGGCACAGTGGCAGCAATAATGGGCGCTATGTAGCTACAATTATGAGGATGGCACAGGACTAGGCTGTTGTTTCATTCTGTTGTACATAGTGTCGCTATGAGTTGGAACCCACTCAATGGCACCTAACAACAGCAACAATAATGCAACCAAAGACTAATCTGGATAAGGGAGGGACTGCTCATAGTCAGTGAGCAGTAGCCAGAGAGCAACACTGAGAGCAATCGTAGTCTCCTTCAGAACACCAATAGTATGAGGGTCCCAGAAAAGCTCATAAGCATATAAAACCAGTAAACAATTTACTAAAAATGAGGATCCCAAAAAATCATGGGGGCTTCCAGGAAGGCTATTAATATATACCAAGGTAAGTAAAGAAATTTTGCTATAAGACCATAAAAACCTTTATTAAATGCAAGTATCAAAATGTGAAACTATTGTTTCTCAACATAGTCTCTTTTTAGCTTATATTTTGTGTTCTTCAATTAACATTATGCCAAAATGGTAGTTTTAGCATGCTTAGACTCAAAACAAGTTCTTTTTCTTTCTTCTTTTTAAAGCTTTTATTGTGAATTGAGTGATAGTTTACATGGGAGAACATCAGCTTTACATTCATCCTATTGTATTTCGTTTCATTACAATGATTACAATCCCCTCTACGTATCACCATTCAACAGCATTTGCTTCCATTCCCTGTTTTTTGTTTTATTTTTCATGTACACTGAAGTAATCAGGAATATACAGCCATTCAAACAACAAAGGGGCACACCCTGCAAGCCTGCCCCCCAGCCATCAGCTCACAGCCCCTCTCCCTCCTTGAGTCCAGGGTCCCCAGCCACTCCATCTCTCCACATCATCATTTCTGCTTCCATCTCTGGTGTCACTGCTTCTCTGGGTAGGGTCCTGCACTCTGCTCTTCTACCTTGATGGTCCCAGGGTCCTCCACTCCTGGACTGCAAGATCAACCACTCCATTCCTTTTGTTGCAAAATGTCTACCTTTACATTTGCAACACTCACAGTCAGTCCTGATAGCAATTATTCACTATTGAACCACAAGTGCCTTATCCATCTCCTCTCACCAGCCCATTCCAGACAGGTTGGAAACCACTCAGTGGAGATTCTACCTTCACCTGCACCACTGGAAACTAGGTTCCCTCTTGAAAGCTTGTAAGCCAGTCATCAAATCAGCTCCTTTTAAATGTTCTTTGAGTTGGGGAACAAAAAGAAGTTTAAAGGCATAGGATCACGGTTATAGGGAACATAGGGTAAGGTTTCCCAGTGGAATTCTTGTAGGAAAGCTGTACTATTCTTGAAGAATATACAGGTGTATTCTTGTGATGGAAAACTATACGTTGGCCTAAATTTTTTTTTAAAGTTTTTATTGTGAGTTGAGTGATAGTTTACATGGGAGAACATTGGTTTTACACTCATCCTACTGTATTTTGTTTCACTGCAATGATTACAATTATCTCCATGCATCATCATTCAACAGCATTTGCTCTTATTCCCTCTGGTGTTTTTGTTTGCTTGTTTTAATTTACACAAAAACACTCAGGAATATATAACCATTTAAACAACCAACCAAAGGGCACATTCTGCAAGCCTGCCTCCTGGCCACCAGCACACAGGCTTTCTCTTTCTATGAGTTTAGAGTCCTCAGCTACTCTGTCTCTCCATGTCATCATCTCTGCCTCCATCTCCAGTATCACTGCTTCTCTGGATAGGGTCTCACATTCCACTCATGTTCTTCTCCCTTGACAGTCCTAGGGTCCTCCTGTTTCTAGACTGTAAGATTATCTACTCCCCCTTTTTGTTACAAAACTTCTACCTTTACAGTTGTGACAGCTGCAATTAGTCATGATAACCATGACTCACTACTGAATCATAAGAATCTTATCCCCATCTCTTAACCAGACCCATCTAGACAAGATGAAAACTCTTCACTGGGGATTCTACCTTCCCCCCACACACTCTGAAACTAAACTCCTTCTTGAAAACTTGAAAGCCAGTCACTTCATGCCTTTATCCCCACCCCCCATTTTAGGTAGCCAATGTCTATGTTACATTGGCCTAACTTTCCTGGCCCTTTTCTCACCACTGCAATTTTCAATTTTCTTAAAACCCTTCACAGCAAACCCCTGTGATTGTCCTGTGTCATTCTAAAAAATCTATCAAGATCACCCTTTGGAGTCCCAAAAAGCACTTGTCATAACCTTATGAACTGATCTCTCTGCCTTGAATTTAACTGATCCAGCTGATTTCCTCAGAAGTCATGCTTGATTGGATCTTTATTTTTTTAAAGCCCCCCTAACATGACTAGTGCAACACTGAGAAAACTTGTCTTCAGCAATCTACTAATTGCAGAGGCATGTTTAAACACATTTTGCTTAGACTAAATATATATATGTATGAAGTGGAACCCCAGTAGCAAGACTTTTTGACTTAATTAGTATATAAATTTATTTACCCTTATTTCTCTTCACCTCCTGCATATTCTATCCAAATTCTAGCATCTCTAGAATACAAAGGCAGTAAATCATAACCAGGTTGAATACCTTAAATTTCCATTACCTCTATAATGTCACAAAATTGTGTGTGTGTATATATATAATATCTCTTAATGCCATGCTTGTCAAGGATTTTATATATTAGGAATAAAAATAAGACCTCTAACAAAAGATTCTGTGTTCTGGAGCAAATGTATAACTGAAACAACTATAATATATGTGTCACATGAACCCCTTCTAAAGTTTAAACACTCTGAATTGGAAATCTAATGTGGGAGGATCTTAGAATGAAAACTGAGCATACAAAAGATATTGCATTAGTGTCACCAACCAGAAAATTCCTATCACAAACTGAAGTCAGTTAGAGATGTTATATAACACTAGGGGCAAAATTAAAACACTGTACTCACAAAGATGATTTGTAAAATGCAACTAGAACCTTGGCCTTCCTTTCATGTTTACATTAAATGAATACAGATAATTGTAGCTTACTTGTATAGTTAGACTTCCAAACCATCATAGAGCCATGTTATTGTTAATTTGTTCTTAAGTGCTGAGGAGTCGTTTCTGACTCATACTGACCCTGTATAAGGTTTCCAAGGAGTAGCTGCTGAGTTTTGAACCACGGGCCTTATGGTTCAAACCAACCTTGCAGTCCAGTGCTTATCCTACAGGTTGGAGATTTGGGCCATTTGTATTAATTAAAACATTTATACATGTTCCTATGCTTAGATTTTAGGAATATATTTTCCTTTTAGATGTTGTTAAACTGAATCTGTAAAGAATGTTAAATTGATTAGGTTTAAAAATGATTATAGGAACAAACACAATGGCATATCGGGTGGAAGTGCAGTAAGGAGTTCCTTCAGCAACAACACAGAATACCCGACCAAGCAGGCTCAGGGGATGGTCCCAGAACTCTGAACCACATATAAAGGAATACTTACAAGGCTGGAAGGATGACAGCTGGGGGAATTTGTGGCAGAAGCAAGAAATCCATTGCTTTCTAGTTCAGGACGCTCAGCTGCTCCAGGAGCCGCCATCTTGGGTGAGACCAAGCGGG
>NW_006408679.1:2090902-2095239 GCF_000296735.1 Chrysochloris asiatica | reverse complement strand
TCCCATCCAGAGCCTTATGAGGTAAGACATTCCCACTAGAAAGGACAAGCAGACTGGAACAGCTACAGTGACAGAAGATACATCTTCATGATGAAACTGACCTATACTCAGAGCAGTAGTTACTCTAAATACCAACAGAGAGGGAAAGAGTCTTCAAATCAAGTATCAATGCGATCTGCTCTGTACACAGAGTAGACAGGGATGGGCAACTAGACATTGGCTACCTAAAATGAGTGGGCAATGAAGGCACGAAGTGACTGGCTTACAAGGTTTCAAGAGGGAGTTCAGTTTAAGAGTATGGGGGGAAAGAAAGAGTCCCCACTGAATAGCTGTCATCTTGTCTAGATGGGTCTGGTGAAAAGAGATGGGGATAAGATTCGTAAGTTTCAATAGCGAATAATTGTTATCATGACTAATCATGACTGTCACAATTGTAAAGGTAGACGTTTTGTAACAAAAAAATGGGGAGAGGTTAATCTTACAGTCCAGAAACAGAGGACCCTAGGACCATCAAGAGAGGAATGCACAAGTAGAATGCAGGACCTTATCCAGAGAAGTAGCAGTGCCAGTGATGGAGGCAGAGATGGGAGTATGGAGAGGGGGAGCGACTGAGGACTCTAGTTTCATGGACTAAGAAGAGAAGGACTAAGAGCTGGTGGCCAGGAGCAGACCTGCAGAATGTGCCCTTTGGAGATGTAAATTATTATATATGCCTGAGTGTTGTTTTTTTTTTTGGTGTTGTTGTTGTTTATTTTTTAAAAATCTAAAGTGGATAGAGAGAAATACTTTTAACTGATGGCACATGGAGGGGATTATAATCAATGTAATGAAACAAGGTACATGATTTGTTGAATGTAAAACTGATGATATGCCCTGTAAACTTTCACTCAATCCACAATAAAAACCTTTAAAAAAATGGTTATAAAAATATGCGCTATCACTGAGAAACTAGTACAGGTGTTTTTTGTTTGTCTTTTTAATTCAAATAAATCATGGCAAGGATCCCATATAGATTTAAACGAAAGATACAACACTTCACCTTTTAAGAAAGAAAAGACTGGCTAAAAGAAACCAGAGGACTTCCGACAAGATGGCAGAATGCTATTCAGACCCACTACAATAAAGACATGTGAGACCAAATGAAACAGATACAAATGATAATCCTTGAACCCTGAGCTTCAAAGGAAATCATAGAGAAATGGTTTGAAAACCGATACAAGAAGATGCTGAAGAAAGTGGCAAGAAAGGTGATAGATGGAAATGGTGACTTGTCAGCTGGTGCATTTTGAACTTCTGCAAGCAGCATTCAACCATGACTGTAGACTGACAGGACAAATGGCCCCAAAAGTGGCTTCCTCCACTTGTTCTCCACATTCTCTTGGTGATCAGAGTGTGGCCCGCCCTCACCCTCATCCACCCAGTGGATGGTGACACTCTCCCTTTCCCATTCCACAGCCCCTAACCTGCCTGAGGTGAGAGCTGCAACCTCGTGGGTAGGGCACCAGATGCACCACCCCTGAGTCTGGGGGCACATGAACTCCACCTTGTCAAACCAGGAGAAGTGCAGTGCCAAACTGGAGCCCTGTCGCTGGCCACCCTGGAAGGTCCGCTCTGCCCCTAGCTACCTTCTAGACCAAAACCAGTTCCTTCTGGGAACAGGCACCTTGACCTCAGTGACTCTCTGAGTCAGCATGAATTATTTTCGGATCATGTGCCCTGACTCCAGACATCATCTAGAACCACTCTCTCACAACTCTGCCATTCCCAACTCCTCCCTGTGAGCTCCTTGGTTGGCAGAGAGTGCTGATGCATACCAGGTACTCTTTAATCCACAGTTTTCTTCTATCTGGGCTTGGCTCATACCTCTAGTTTTTCCTTTCTTTTTCCCATTCCCTTGCTTTTTAATTTCTGTTTCCTTTCCCCTTTTTTCTTTTTGCTTCTCTTCTTTCCCCTTACCTTTTCATTCTCTTTTCTTTTAATTTTCTCTTTACTATTCTTTTAGTCCTCTTCCCTAGTTTTATTTGCCTTTTTTACTCTTTCCTTTTTCTCTTCTCTTGCTTTTATTTTCATTTATTAAATTATTTTCTTATTGTTGTTTTTATTTGTTTCTCCAGTCTTATTCTGTATTATTTTATTTAGTTGCTATTGATATTTCTCCTCTTAGTTCTGCTTGACAGGAGACAGCAAACAGTGCCCACATGACCCAAACACACCTGTACCTCTTGCAGCACCACCCACTAAGTGAGGGCCATTTCCCACACCTATACGACTTGATCAATGATAGACAAAGTCAACACCAGCCCAAATCACCCTCAACGGTGCTACATAGCAACAAACAGTGAACTGCACACACTCTATCATACCCACCAGGAGGCAGGTGGTGAACACCTAAGAACACACCAACATATAATCATAAATTAAATAAAAATACAACAATACCACAATGTCTCAGAGACAGTAGAGAATGTCAGTTCTCACAAAGAAATAAGACCAACACATAGAGCTAGAGCCAGAATACCTGTCTGATGAAGAAATGACATTGAAATTACCTGATAAAAAGTTCAAAAGAATGAAATTAGGTATTTCCAAAGACTAGAGAGAAAGACATAAAAAGCTGCAGGCAAAATCAAGAAAACTATATACAGAACTTTAGAAGAACTCAGCAAAACATCACAAAGACAAACTGACAAAATGCAGGAAAAATTAGAAACCATACCAAAACAGCAAATAGAAATTCAGAAGATTAATACTACAATAGGCAATGCATTCAAGGGCAAGACAGTAGAATTGAATCAATGTAAGACCAAATTAATGAGCTTGTAGGCAAATCTCTCAATGCTAATTTGCTAGAAGAAAAATCAGAGAAAATAATTGAACAAAATCAAAGAAAGCCTAAGAATTATATGATACACCATAAAGAGGAATAATAATTTATGTGTGCTCAGAATTCCAAAGTTGGAAAAGACACACACACACAGAAAATTTTCAGAGTTGTGGAAGAAACTTCCCAAATATCATGAAAGATGACAAGATATGCATTTAAGAAACTGAACAAACCCCAAAAAAGAGAGCCCCTGCCCCATAAACCACCAAGACAAATCATAATCAAACTTTCAAAAACAAGGAAACACCTTGGGGTAAAATGAAGAGTTACTTACAGTGGAGAACTAATAAGACTAAACTCTGATTTATTGGCAGAAACCATGCAGGCAAGGAGACAACGGAATATATAAAACTCTGAAAGAAAATAATTGCCAACCAAGAATTATATACTCAGCAAGACTGTTCCTTAAATATGACTGTGAAATTAGGACATTTCCAGAAAAACAGAAATTAAAGAAATTTGTAAAAACCAGACCAACCTTCTAAGAAATACTAAAGGGAGTTCTTCATACAGAGAGCCAACAACAAAAGACAACCATCTAACACTAGCACACAATACAACACAGAAGTCCACCCAGATACAAAAGTTTGCAAAATAAAATAAAACTACAAGATTAATTAATTAAATTAGGGAGCCAGAGATATCAACTTGTAAATTAAGACAATTAAAAGTAAAAAGAAAATAGTGTAGTTATAGAACTTCCTGAATATGTGTGGGAAGTGGGCATACACACACAAATATATAAAATATAAAGGTTTGACAGAGGATTATTTGCTGTAAATATATCCATGAATGTGGTGGAACATACAGGGGGCAAAGTTATGAAAATTTCTTAGCTATAACTAAACATCTTGAGGGAGTAAGTCCCTGAGCCTAGGGGCTCAGAACCATAGTCTTAGGGGAAACCATGGTCAATTGGCATAACATAATCCACAAGGACAATATATCCTATTTTGATAAGTAGCTACTGGGGTCTTAAAAGCTCATAGGCAACCATCTTAGGTGCCGGCCGAGGAAAGAAGAGTGAAGAATATTGAAGATGCATGGAAATAATTAGTACAAAATTAAAAAAAAAAAAAAAGCAGGCTTACTGGTCAGATAGAGACTGGTGATTGCCGAGACTGTGGGCCTTGGTCAACCTTTAGGTCTGGAGGTGGGCTTACCATTATCACAATTTCCAGCCTAACAATAGACAGGTCTATAAGGGGAATAATAACACTAGGGATGTATGAACACCTTAGAATAATCAGTCAGTTGAGAACAAAAGGACAAAGCTTAGAAAGGTTAGGAAAGAAGAAGGAATAGAAATAGGAAACACAAGAAGGAAGTTGGATAAGTGATATTACATTGTGGGGATTGTAATCAATGACATGACACAAAATGTGTGTGAACTATTGAACAGAAAACTGACCTGCTCTGTAAACCTTCACCCAATTCAAAATAAAAAGTAAAA
>NW_006408679.1:2087667-2090507 GCF_000296735.1 Chrysochloris asiatica | reverse complement strand
CAACCTCAAAATCGCTGCTACCCCTGAGCCTGTTGCTGCTGCCACTGTGCCAATCCATCTCGTTGGGGTCTTTCTCTTTTTCTCCGACCCTCCACTTTACCAAATATGATATCCTTCTCCAGGAACTGGTTCTTACTGACAATATGTTTGAAGTATGAGAGATTGAGTCTGGCTATCCTGGCTTGCAAGGAACACTCTGGCTGTACTTCTTCCAACACAGATCTTTTGTGGGATAGTAAGCAAAATATGAGCTGGGGATGTCCAAATAGTGCTCAGTAGGATCCTAGGGAAGTTGTTTATTCATCAACAGGTCTAAGGCTAGCTCTAATTAGCTCACTTACTTGGCATATGGTACTAATATGGGAAAGATGGGGTCAACTGTATTCAAACCACAGACTGTACCTAAGCCAGTCACCCAGAAAATGGAGAACTTGAGTCACAAAGGGAGCATATGAAAGCATATAGAGTGCTGAGGAATACCACAGTTGTTGAGCGTGTAATCGAAGGTCTTTGTATTGCCTTCAGGAGAGAGCAATGACAGAAATAAAACACCATGGATAAAAGATACAGAAACCTAGAATTTTAAGTTTGAAAGCTCACATGGAAAAGATTCTAAGTCATTTACCCATCTAGGAACACGGGTGATACAGTGGTTAAAGCATTCAGCTGCTAATAGAAGATCAGCAACTCCGCAGGAGAAAATATTTAGTGTTCTCTCACTAGGATTTCTATCTAGAAAACCCTATGGGGGCAGGAATCAATTCAAAGGCATAAGACATCTATCTATCTATCGATCGATCGATCGATCGATCGATCGATCTATCTATCTATCTATCTATCTATCTATCTATCTATCTATCTATCTATCTTTCTGTCTATCTATACATGTATCATCTATCTATTTAAAGAAAGCAAAGAGGGTATGCAAGTCTTGACAGATAAATGCTCAGGATAAATGTCACAGGCCCCAGAATATAGTTCAGTTATCAGTTCTTTAAAATCCTCATAAAAGCAACTACAAGCAGCACAGTCTATACTCCAACTTTAATTACTAATAGGTTTGTGTGTATTAGGAAAGAAGAAAGTGGGAGGAAAATATATGTTTGATTCTAACAGTGAAAACTGGAAATACCATCTGAGTCAGGATTGAGCGAATACTTGTGAGCTTACAATGAACTGAATTGTGCATCACAAGAGAGTGACACAGGTTCAATATAGGAGACCTCCCATGCCCCTTCAAGCTCTATGACAAATTTATTGTGTAATTGAGCTGATCACCAGCAATGAAGAAAGTCCAAATAGCATCTAGCGACAGGGTTTGACCTAGGATTTAAATTCGTTATTCATCCAAGTCAGTCATCAGTAGGAACAATGGTCCCACTCTTTTTATGCCCCCTTAACATTTCTCCATTACTCTGTTTTCCAACGAATGTTAGATATATTTCTCTCCTTTACAGAACTACACTTTCATGACTACTTTCTATCCTTCAATTGTGTTATAATTTCATCTGTCAGTTTTTCATTCTGTGGTTTGCATGTGGCTGTGATGCTGGAGGTGATGTAATCAGTATTTCTTAAATACCAGCAGTATTACCAATTGGGGGCAGGTTTCAGTCGTTTCTAGACTAAGACAAACCAGAGAAGAGAGGTTGACTACTTCTGAATGTTTAGCCACTGAAATCTTTATGAATATCAGTGGTACGTTGTCAGATATAGTGTCAAGATGAAAATATTATGAATAGCACCAGAATATTGTCAGATGTAGTGCTTATGGAAAATGAGAACTCAGTAGAGTTGATCATGATGACGTCAATGGAGTAACGCTTACGAGACCTTCATTTGCTGAAGGGGCTAAACTCAAATTGAGGGGTAAAGCTGCAAGCACCCGTTAATAATTAGAACTTGGAATGTATATGGAAAATGAGAACTCAGTAGAGTTGATCATGATGACATCAATGGAGTAAAGCTTACTGGACCTTCCTTTGCTGAAGGGGCTAAACTCAAAATGAGGGGTAAAGCTGCAAACACCCATAAATAATTAGAAGTTGGAATGTATGGAGTATGATTCTGAAAAATTGAAATTTGTCAAAAATGAAATGGAATGAATAAAGATTGATAACCTAGGAATTAGTAAACTGAAATGGACTGGTATTGGACATTTTGAATCTGACAATCATATGGATTACTATGCAATGAACAACAAATTGAAGAGGAATAGCGTCACATTTATCCTCAAAAAGAACATTTCAAGAACTTTCTTGAAGTACAATGCTGTCTATGATAGGATAATATTCATACAAGCAGACCAGTTAATACCACTATTACTCAAATTTAAGAATCAGCCACAAAAATGATGATGAAATTGAAGAATGGTACCAACTTCTTCTGTCTGAATTTGCTCAAACCTGCAATCAAGATGTATTGATAATTATCAGTGATTAGAATGCAAAGGTTAGAGGAAAAAGAGGGAGAATCAGTAGTTGGAAAATAATGGTCTTGGTGACAGAAATAATGCTGGAGTTCACATGATATAATTTTACAAGACCAATGATTTATTCATTGCAAATATCTTTTTAAAACAACATAAAAGATGACTATACACATGGACTTCACCATACAGATGGACTACATAGAAATCAAATTGACTACATCTGTGGGAAGAAACAGTGGAAAAGTTCTATATCATCAGCTAAAACAAGGCCAGAGACAGACTGTGGAGCAGACCATCAATTGGTCATAATCAAATTCAGGCTGAAGAAAATCAAAACAAGTCCATAAGAGCCAAAACACATCCCACCTGAATTTAGAGACCAACTCAAGAACAGATTTGATCCATTAGA
>NW_006408679.1:2066323-2087027 GCF_000296735.1 Chrysochloris asiatica | reverse complement strand
TGAAGGATTCTATGGGCAAAATATTGAATGATGCAGGAAGCATCAAAATAAGATGGAAGGTATAAAAGAGTTACTGTACCAAAAAGAAATGGTCAATAGTCAATCATTTCAAGGGGTAGCATATGATCAAGAACAGATGATACTAAAGGAAGAAGTCTAAGCTGCATTGGAGACATTGGTGAAAAGCATAGTTCCAAGAACTGATGGACTACAAACTGAAATCTTTCAACAAACTGATGCAGCATTGGAGGTGTTCACTCATCTATGCCAAGAAATTTGGAAGACAGCTACATGACCAACTGATTGGAAGAGGTCCATATTGTGCCATTCCCAACGGAATGTGGGAATCATCTAACAATATTTTAATATCATATGCAAGTAAAATTTTGCTAAAGGTAATTTTTTAAATGGCTGCAACAGTGCATCAACAGGGAACTGCCAGAAATTCAAGCCAGATTTACAAGAGGATGTGGAATAAGGGATATCATTGCTAACGTCAGATGGATCTTGGCTGAAAGCGGAGAACACCAGAAAGATGCTTACTTGCATTTTATTGACTGTGTAAATGCTCGACTATGTGGATAATGACTGCTATGGATAACATCGCAGAGAATGAGTATTCTGGAACACTTAATTGCACTCATGAAGAACCTGTACATAGACCAAGAGGCAGTCATTCAAATAGAACTAGGGGATACTGAATGGTTTAAAATCAGGAAAGGTGTGCACCAGGGTTGTAGCTTTTCACCATACTTAATCAATCTGTGTGCTTAGCAAATACTCCAAGAAGCTGGACTGTATGAAGAAGAACACGGCAACAGGATTTGGAATTTGAAATATGCAGATGATGCAACCTTACTTGCTGAAAGTGAAGAGGACTTAAAATACCTACTAATGAAGATCAAAGATTACACCGTTCAGTATAAATTGCATCTCAATGTAATGAAAACAAAAATCCTCACAACTGGATGAATAAATAACATCATGACAAATGGAGAAAAGATTGAAGTTGTCAAAGACTTCATTTTGCTTAGATTTACAATCAACAGTCATGCAAAGCAGTAGTCAAGAAATCAAATGGCATATTGCATTAGGAAAATCTGTTGTACAGGACCTCTTTTAAGTGTTCAAGAGCAAAGATCAGTTGAGGGCTAAGGTGTGCTTGAAAATAACCCAAGCCATGTTATTTTCTATTGTTTCATGTGCATATGAAAGTTGGACAATGACTGAATAAGGAAGAATGTAGAAAATCTGATGCATTTGAGTTATGGTGCGGTACTGGTGGTAGATGTATGCCACTGAATTGGTTCAACTAATAGTGACACTATGGCTTAATGCATTGGATGGCAAAGTTAGTTTGAACCACAAGGTCGGTGGTTCAGGCTCACCAACTGCTCCTAGGAAACCCTTTCCCGGGTTGCTATGGGTAGGAATTGACTCGATGGCACTTAACAACAACAACTCTGTAGTTAGTGATTTACCTTCTTTTACCCTCCCATTCCTGGTAATTTTCAAAGAATGTTTCTTTCTGTGTATAAACTTTTGAAAAATTTTTATAATAGTAGTGTCATGGAGTACAAATCAAAATCTTTCAACAAACGGATGCAGCACTCACTCATCTAAGCTGGAAGCAACTCAATGTAGAATCCAGAGCAAAAGAGTAAATTTTGACAAAGTTGTTCAGTGCTACCACTGAACCGAAAGCAAAAGAAGAAGGTGAGCACTGGCATTTCCATTATCAAGATGGCTCCCTAGTCTTGGGACAGGAGTCTTTAGGGCGGTAACTGGCATCTGACTGGTGTTTGTCATGATGATTCAGTACTAGCTTTCTCTGATTCTTCAGTCAGCAAGAGAGGCCACAAAGATGGCATTTTGCCCATGTCTGGAACAATGATGGAGGTGTGTTTTTGGCTGCATTTTGTCAAAATATCAGTCAGAGAACATGCTGATCATTACTGCAAGTGTAGGCTCACCAGACCTAGTCCCAGCCAATTCTGCAACCTCAAATTGCCGCTCTTCTTAATTAAGCAGGAAGCTGGTGGGTTGCTAATAAGGGAAAAGCTTTAAACAGAAAGTCAGTTCTTGTTTTAACACAGGTATCAAAGATGATGACTAGCTTGCAGACTACATCCCCAAGGAAACTAATGGTGCTAACTTCAGTCACACGTAGTAAGATATTGTTGTTAAGTACCGTGAAGTCAGTTCTGACTCATAATGACCCTGCACAGGGTTTCCAAGGCTGTAAATCTTTACGGGAGCAGAAAGCCTCATCTTTCTCCCGCGGACCAGCTGGTAGTTTCAAACTGCTGACCTTCAGGTTAGTAGCCTGATTCGTAACCACTATGCTACCAGAGCTCCTGTAGTAAGATATACCCAACCTTAATCCAGCCTCATTAATATAACAGATAATTCACTTCAAAATGGAACTATAACCATAGGCTAAGATTTATAATATATAACAAAATGGAAGACAATGGTTAGAAGGCCCATATTAAGTAATTAACTATATCACATATGAACTGCAAATATATTCAAGGACATTGTAGAGTAGATATAAGGCAAAGTTCTGAAAACTTCTTAGCCATAACTACACACCTTGATCGAATGACTTACTGGGATTTAGGACTACAATCTCAGGGGACAACTAGGCCAATTGGCATAGTAGTTGACAAGGACAATATTCTACATCCTACTTTGGTGAACAGTGACTTAAGTCTTAAAGCTTGGGAGTGGCCATCAAAGATGAAACTATTGGTCTCTTCTTGTTAAGGGCAAGTGTAGTGAAGAAACTCAAAGATGAAAGGAAACAATTAGTCCTAAGGATGAATGGGCATGTGAACCACAGGCTCCATGACTCTGAGACCATTGGTGCCCGGCTACCATTATCAAAGTCCTGGATAGAGAGAGGGGAGGGGGGGAATAGAACAAAATTTAAAAACTGTTCTAACTGCTCCTGAAAAGACCTACAGCCCCAGAAACCCTATACAGGATCACTATGAGTTGGAACTAACTCGATGCACTTAACAACAATAATCATTTTACTAAATAACTACCTATCATCCCACTGAACCAAATAAAATTCTGCTTTTCCCAAATGGACACTTATAGTTTCTAAATTTACATTATTAAATTTTGGGATAGCTACAGGGGTATTAATTATTGTAGCCATGCTATAAAAAGTACGCAGGTAACTCAAAATATTGCTATTTGGATTCTAGTTTATAAATGCACAGATTTGTTCCAAACAAAATGAGTTTAAACACGTCACTGTCATCAGTGGGTGGCTGCAGACAAATTCTCTCAGTAATATACTGGTCTTAAGCTCATTAAGGCGCCTTTAAAAACAAAAGGTCCAATCAAAACGATGACTTCTGAGACTATCTGCTGGGCCAAATTCGAGGCAGAAGATAGGTCAGCTCAGAAGGTTATGAAAACTGCTTTTTTGTGGGTGAACCCAAAGGGATACTATTGAAAAATGTGCTTGGAAGATGATCGTGGGAGCTTACTAAGAAAAAGCTTTAAGAGAAGTAAAAACTGCATTAGTGAGAAAAAGGTCAGGTACGTTGTGCTGAGGAATCGTTTTCTATCACACCAATGTATCTGCTCATTCTTTGAGGGTAGCAAGGGCTGTCCTACAAGAATTTCATGGGGGAACCTTAGCCCAAACACCCTACAGCCCTAATCCAGCCCCTTCAAACTTATTTTTGCTCCTCAAACTCAAAGAACATTTATAGGGCATGATTTGAGTCACTCAAGGATACCAAAGCTGCTATTTTTGACATGGTGTAAATGGAAGAACACAGAATTCTTGGGGGAAGGGTTAAAGAAATGAAACACTGTCTTCAGGTGTACAGACCCAGATGGAAGATATGTTGAGAAACAATAGCTTCACATTTTGATAATTTTGTTTGATAAAGTTTTCCATGATTTTGTAACAATTCTTTTTGATTTACCTTCATACAGATGATATTCACTTTCAGCCATGATAAAGTAGCTTTTAATAACTAATTCTCTAGCCAAGACAATTATAAAAACCTTATAAAATAAAGAGGCAAATATAAAGAGCTGTATAAAAGCATTGAAAAGGCTAAAAATTTATAAAGCGAAATACTTTTATAAGTAAAACTTTATAATGCAATTTTACACAAATATCAAATCATATGAAAGATATTCTCAGAAGACAATAAAAAATAAAAAAAATAAAAACCAAAGTTGAAAAATCCTACAAATACTTGCAAATCAAAGATTATTATTCTAAATAAGCCATGATTGAAAGAAGAAATTGTAGGGGAAATCAGAAACTTTTTTGAACTGAAAATTAACTTTAAAAATATATGGAATAGTAAAAACTTGAGAGATGCAGCTAGTGCAGTACTAAGAGGAAATATTATAGACCTGCCAGTCATAGAATAGAAAATTCCCTATTGTATAATTGTCAACTTTCCCCCAAATTTATCTATAGAGTCAATGTAATGCTGATAAAAAGTTTTAAAGTTTTGTGACAAAATTATTCTAAAATTAATTTTGAAATGTTAAGGGCCAAGAATAATTAAGGCAATTTAAAAGATAAAAAACAAAGATGAACAAATACTTCATCTGATTTAATATGTATTATAAAATTACAGTGACTAAACAGTGTGCGATCTGTTCTAGGATAGACAATTATATCAATGGAATACAACAAAGAATTCAGAAATAGACCCAAACACATACCATAGATTTATGCAAATAATGCATGTGTTACACATTTTTTGCCAACCATTCTCTCCCTGTAAGTATTTTTGTAAGTATGCTATTCTATTTTTTTACAGCAACATGTAAAAAAAAATTAGCATAGCAAGCTTACAAAAATATCTTGGGGAAAGGGCACAGTTGGCAAAAAATGTGCAATGTATATGTTATTTGCATAAAAATATGATAAATATATAATTTTCGTCAAAGATATCTCTGCAATGCAGTTAAGAACTATATTTTAAGTAAATTGCTTTCCATATACATAAATATTAACCTTTATTCCTATTTCATGTCAAACATAAAATTAATTTCAAACCTAAATAGACTTAGATATGAAGGATAAAACAAAGCAGCATAAATAGACAGGAGAATATCTTCATGACTGTGTAACAGATCAATATTAGTATACAAGACACAATAAGCATCAATGACAAAGGAATAGTTAATAAATTTTCATTATAATGAAGAATTTCTATTTATCTAATGGTGTTAATAAAATGAGAAGGCAAGCCATAAATGGGAGAATATATTTGAAGTACATGTATACAACAAAGGACTTGAATCTAGTGTTAGAAATCAATAAGAATGGAGGAATAGAAACAAAAATAAAAATGGGCAAGATACTTGAATAACTATTTCATCAAAAGGATATAGACATGGTCAAAAAGCATATGAAAAGGTACTCAACATCTGTTATCATCAGGGAAATGCAAATTAAAATCATTACATGACACATATTCACCAAAATGGGTAAATTGTTTTCTAAAAGACAAAATAACAAATTTTGATGAAGACGTAGGAAAAAATAAAACTCTTACACATATATACATATACATATATATATACATATATGCATGCATATATGTATATACACACATATACATCTATATATATTTACACTGCTTGAGAAAGTATACAGTGGTACAACCACTTTGGAAAATGGATTAACAATAATTGAAATTGAAAATACATATAGCCTATGACTCAAATATTCTATTCCTAGGTAATTATCCAATAGAAATGTATAGATACATGTACTGTGATGGTTACGGTTATGTGTCAACTTAGTTAGGGCATGATTCTCAGTGGTTTGGCAGATCCATTGTGTAATCTGATTGAGCAACTCAGTCATTTGAAAAGGGAGTTTTCTGGGACTGCAACCTATATCCAAAATATATGGCTATTCTGGCAAAGTTCACTCATTCAAGACCCTATATCTGACTAGTCATCCTCTGACCTCTGGTTCTTGGGACATGAGCCAGAAGTCTTCTGCCTGGTTGCAGATTTTGGGACTTGCCAGCTTCTGAAACATGTGAGCCAATAGCCTTCTGTTTGACCTGATTTAAGATTCATCAGCCCTTGTAACCATGTGTGCCAAGAAAATCCTCCAGCCTGATGCCTGACCCACAAATCTAGGACTTGCCAGCCTCCACAACTGCAGGCCAATTTCCTTGAAACAAATCATTCTATAGATCCTTGTATATACACGCTTAATTATTTTGCTTCTCTAGAAAACCTGGTGTAACACATGCACCAAAAAGACAAACACAAGCATTGCATTATTATTTACAATAACCCCAAATCTAGAAAACCTAAGTGTAGATAGACTGTATTATATTCATATACAGAATATACAGCAATGTGATAATGAAGTGTTACAACACACAACATGGAACCCATGGGTGGTACAAATGGTTAACATACTTGGCTGTTAACCTAACGTGGCAAGTTCTACCCATCCAGAGGCACCTTGGAATAAAGATTTGCTGACCTGCTTCCAAAAATCTCGCCACTGAGTGATAGCAATGTTTATGAAGGCAGTGTGACTTAGGATCTTTATGAGAGAGACCTGGGTGTAATTTCTGCCAATGCCCTTCATGCACAGCCACCATTCATTTGTCAGTGGAAACTTGCATGTTGCTATGACGCTGAACCGGTTTTAGTGGAGCTTCTGGACTAAGACGGACTAGGAAGGCAGACCTGGAGATCTGCTCTGAAAATCAGCCAGTGAAAACAGTTTGGATCAAAATGGTCTGGTCCTCAACTGACCATGGGAATGGCCCATGACCAAGCAGTGCTTTGTTCTTTTGTACATAGGTCACCATGAATTGGGGCGGACTTGACAAACATTGCATTATTATTTATAATAACCCCAAATCTAGAAAACTTATAAAATATAATAACCCCAAATCTAGAAGAACTTATAAAAAAGCTTGAGGTAAAGTGTCTAGATATGAGAAAGCATATACTCTATGGTGATGGTGGTGGTGGTATGTGCTGTGGAGTCAGTTCCGACTCATAGTGACCCTGCATAGGATTTCTGAGGCTGTAAATCTTTACGGGAGCAGAAAGCCTCATCTTTCTCCCACGGAATGGCTCTTAGTTTTAAACTGCTAACCTTGAGTTAGCAGTCCAACATGTAATGATTCTAATTATGTAAAGTTTAAAAAAAGAGAAATGTAATCTATAACGGTAGAGGTTGGGATAGTGGTTACATTTGCAGATAGTGTTGACTTGAGGATAAATGAGGAAGCTTTCTGGGATGCTTGTAATGTTTTACATCTTAAACTATAAAGGGGTTAAATAGTGTTTACTCTGTAAAACTCTTTTGAGCAATACATTCAATATTTATGTACCATTCTTAGTGTAGTGGTTATGAATCAGGCTGCTAATCTCATGGTGAGCAGTTTGAAACTACCAGCTGTTCCGAAGGAGAAAGATGAGGCTTTCTGCTTCCGTAAAGATTTACAGCCTCAGAAACCCTATTCAGGGTTGTTATGAGTCGGAACTGACTCCACGGCACATAACACCACCAACATTCTTTGAGTAAAAAGTTTACAACACACACAAAATTTGGTAAGGGAGTGTCTATGCAAAGAACAAACAAACAAAAAAAACCAACCAGATGCTGTCCACTCAACTCTGACTCATGACAACTCCATGTGATTCAGAGTAGAACTGTGCTCAATAGGGTTCTCACTGACTGTGACCATTCAGAAGTAGATTGCCAGAAGTTTCTTCCTAGGCATCTCTGGGTAGACTAGATCTCCAATTTTCAATAGGCAGCAAACACATTCACTGTTTGCACCATCCATGGACTCTATGCAAAGTATTGCAGACTTGAAGTAGGGTAGTGACAGGTGAGAAGAAAGTGTGATATTTATAAGAGATCTCTAGGTGACAGATTCTACAGCATCTGAGTCATTAGACAAATGAGAATAATGAAAGAGTCTAGACCTTGAGGTTAGCAGCCCAATTCGTAACCACTATGATACCAGAGCTCCTTTATGTGCATCTATATGTTAGTTTCTAACTTGAATGACTGGACAGACAGAAATTCAGTTGAAAGCACTGGTATTGCTGTTGTTGGGAGGGAAGGAGAAGAAAATCATGACCTAAGCTACCAGGTTATATTTGAGATATATATGGTGTACAGGTGGAGATGTTTGGTAAATGAAATCAGGAAAGCTGATTTAAAAAGCTTTTCTTGAGCTTACAGGAATCCTTGTCTAGAATTAAATACCTCCTTCTGCTCAAGGATTCCATAGAGGGTGGGCTTGAAAATAACACATAGCTTGAAGACCTAGAGGGAGTGTTGGTTTGCTCTGTGACCTCTGTATCCAGGAGAAGTGTGTCAGGGGTGGAGAGCCAGAGGAGTAAGGACTTGTGACCTGGGTTGAGCCAGCTCATTTCTTCTGCCTGCCTTGGCCTCACTGGGCCCACACCTGCATTGAATTCATATCATTTTATGGGGAAGCGCACTCATCCTTTTCCATAATATATTTGATTAGCCTCTATATTCAGTTACTTTCTAGTAGCTGCTCCCAGTCAGCCTCATGGTTATCTGTGTTTTGTGCATTATTTATGAACAAATCTTCCTGGAACGCTTCTAAAAGACTAAGATCTTGTCCTAAAAAAAACCTAAAAGACAGCTCTTAAACAAGATTTTCAAACAGATTTAAACAGATTTCATAAAAAATGTTTTTTTCTGAAGTGCACTGCTATCATTTAATAAATCTCTACCAAAGGATGAGAATAAATAAATACAGCTATATTTTAAAGTTTAATTTATGCTACACCTTATATATACTATGACTCTAGTTATTCAGAATCACAGTTTTGTTTTTTTTGTTTTTAAATAAAAAACATCAGATTATGTAGATAATGGTGGCATAGTCAGATAAGTGCTGGACTGCGAATCACAAGGTCAGCAGTTCAAACCTACCAGCCACTTTGCAGGAAAGAGATGATGCTTTCTGCTCCCATGAAGATTTATAACCATGGAAACCCTATACAGGGTTACTTTGCTATGGTTCAAATCAATTCCATGGCAGTGGATTTATTTTTGCACCATATGTTCATATGTTTTTGTTGTTATGTGCCATGGAGTCGATTCTGACTCATAGCGGCCCTGTACAGGGTTTCCGAGGCTGTAAATCTTTATGGGAGCAGAAAGCCTCATCTTTCTCCCAAGGAACAGCTGGTAGTTTCGAACTGCTGACCTTGAGGTTAGCAGCCCAATTCGTAACCACCATGCTACCGGAGCTCCTTTATGTTACAAAAGCCAGATTGTTATTGTTGTTTTTGTTAAGTGCCATTGATTCGGTTCTGACTCATAGGGACTCTGGACAGAATTTCCATATAAGTACACATAGCTATGAGAAATTAGGGTCCTATTTATTGTTCTACTGTGTTTGAACCACAAAGTTGGCAGTTCAAGCTCACCAGCCACTCCTCGGAAACTCTATACAGGGTCACTATGAGTCAGAATCAACTCAATGGCACTTAGCAACAACATTATAAAGGAAAATCATTTGTTTTCATATATTTTGCAAGAACTCCTATTCTTATATTTCAACTGAGAAAAGCAGAGCAGGCTTGTGAAATTCAAACACTTTTTTTTTTGTGAGAAACAATAATAATCATGAAGTTATGAGATTTTAATTTATAGCTTATAATATAAATGTGGAGTACTGGTATGGCTGGTTAATGCACTGACTGCAAAGTCAGTTTGAACCACAAAGTTGGTTTGAAGCACAAGGTTGGTGGTTCAAATTCACCAGCCACTCCTCAGAAACCCTATATAGTTGGACTTCACAACAAACAACAACAATATAAATGTAAAGAAGACTTTTATCCACAAATTTGTTAATAGCTATTCCTTTTTTACTGCCTATTAGTCATCAAATCAATTCTGATTCACGGCCATCTGACGTGTGTCACTCCACTGGGCTTCTAACGGCGAATTTCTCAGAATTTGTCAGCCAGACATTTCTTAGGAGGTGCCTCTGGGTGGAATCAAACCTCCAACTTTCAGTAAGCAGCCAAGCATGCTAACCATTTTGCACCACACAGGGACTCCATTCCCTGTGTAGGTGGTGGTGGTTGCATGTCACTGAGTCGGTTCTGACTCATAGTGACGTTGTATAGGGTTTTTATGGTTGTCAATCTTTACAAGAGCAGAAAGCCTTATTTTTCTCCAGCGAAGTGACTTGTAGATTCAACCTAATGACCTTTAGGTTAACAGTCCAACTCATAATCCACTACACTACTAGGGTTTCTTCTGTTATGCCTTTAGTGTCTCCTGTTTTCAATGTTTGGTTGAGTTTCCAAAATTAAGTATGGGCTAAGGCAAGGAATGGATTTGTTGATATATAAGCAAGAAATGGAGTTCTGGTGTGGCATTGTAGGATAAGCACTGGACCTCAAGGTTTGCTTGAATGACAAGTTTAGCAACGCAAACTCACCACCCGCTCCTCAGAAACCCTAGGGCTGCTATGAATCAGAACCGACTCTATGGCATTCAACAATAACAACACACAGCAAGAAATAATAGAATTCTCAGGCTCTCTCCTTTCCTTCCTAACTCACTTGTTTTTATTCTAAGCTCAAGTAACAAAGTGAAACTTTTCAGCCCCAGTAAAATTCTCTTCAATTATCTTATGCATAGAAATAATATTAAGCATGGTCATATGTACATGTATGTGACCCAGTTTAGGGTTCCTAATGTTTGTGTCTTTCAACATGCTTTATTACTTCCAACTTTTCTCCTTCAGAAGAAAATTCCTCTTAGGTTCACTTTCTTTTCTTGGGCTCACATATTTCCTTTGGAAATAGTTCCATTTTTTTGGAGGTTGTCTCAATTAATAACATGGTGAAGATAACCAGTGAAACTGTACTTTAAGCACCAAGGACAAATACTGTATGATCCCACTTATATGAAAAAGGTAAGTGTATGGAGTCCTAGTGTGGCACCACAAGATAAGTACTCAACCCCAAGGCTGGTTTGAATTGCAAGGTCTGAGTTTCAAACTCACCAGCTGCTCCTGGGAACAGATCTGACAGCACTTAATAACAACAACAACATATAGATCAAAGCTTACTGGTGGCTACCAGGGGGGAAGGGAGAGGAGAAAGGGGGCCATGAGTTTCAGTTAACGGTGATGGAATAATTTGGAAATGGATATTGGTGACGGTTGCACAACACGATGTAAGTAATTAATATTACTGAATTGTACATGTAGAAAGCATTTAATTGGTCAATTTATATATATGTATATATATGTATAGTGTTTTTTTCTTTTATAAACAAAACCACAGCACATTTAGACAATACAAGCATGAATGGTGATACCATGTACCAAGCAGTGAGACCCACAGAAACCTTGTCCTCTGCTCCAGACCCCCAGGCAGCTTGATTCCTTATGGTGGGTTTCAGCTCAGGTAAAAAATTCAGGCAAAAATGTTTGCAAATAAATAAAAACCATTCAGAAGTGAGAGCTCAGTTTGTGGCAGTTAGGCAGTTACAGCAAAATTCAGAGTGTTCTTTCACACTTATTCCCACTTTATAAGGCATAACTGATGTACAAATGATGCCCTCCCATGGAATTGTCTTACACTTGGTAATCAAGCAGTGCTTCATGGAGGTCTAGACCTGACTATATTATTTTTAAAAATCTGTTTCAAGAGGATTTTCATTTGATGTGAAAAACAGAAATTCAATTATTTGTTCCTATGTAAAGTGGTTAATTTCTCCTATCACACCACTGAAGTGCTCAGAGAGGGATTCTTCCTTCTAGTTAATGATCATCTAATGGCCAGTAGAATATTTGGCACTACAACACAATTTACAAAACACGAGTCATATTGCTTAATGAATTCTCTCATTTAAAAATTTTCATCAGGCTATTTTTGAAGGAAAAATAAGTATACTAAGTGAAATGTTTTGATTATAAAGAAATTATGTATCATTTTAAAGGTCTCCTAATAGAATACCCAGTGGTAGAGTAACATATCAACCTTGGCCTTACCCTTTAATTTCAAGGCTTCTAATACCTTTGAATCAGCTGTTACATCACTCACTAGCTTGATTTCAATATTTTGCGAAGTCAGCTGGAGCAACTTTTCAAAAAGGCGTTGACCCTGGAAAACATATTCAGAGACAAAGAAAATTAAAAAACCTAAGTGTATACTATTTTTAATAGGCAGAAATAAACTCATTAAAAGTTAAATGTATTCATTCACATTTTAAAAGCCAAGCATTCTTTAAATTATACCAGATTTAACGTGCAACATATTGTTTGTTTTAACAGTGGACCTATGTTATAAGGAATATGATCAGAAGTAAATCTTCTAATGTAGTTAACCAAGGAAAAACTTTTCAGGACTTTCAGAAATGTTAATTTTTTCTCCCCCATCTAGGAAAATGCTGCAAACCTCAAATTAGTTAGGAAAGAGTTACACATTTTGTTTGGAACATTTACTTACAAGATGCAATTCAGATATTTATATTACTATATTCCTACTTGGGTGCTTTGAATGACTACAACCAATTCTGCCTTCCTGAAATCCATTTTCTAAAAAATAAACACATTTTCAGATCTGAAAAAATAAGAGGCAAGCATTCCAACAATCAGTAATCACAAAGGGTTTATGAAATTCTTTCAAGAGTTTATATAAATAGAGCAGCAGTACAAACACAGATTACATTATATCTTTTCTCTCAAAATTGCTCTGTAGCTCAACAATTACAATAATAATTGCAAGGCTACAATGCAAATCACCCTTCTTTTATTTTCTCATGAACTCTGAATTTATTTACATAGAAAGAGACAGTAGAGAATATTAAACAGATGCTTTGGGTCCAGAAAGACCTGGATTCCTGCTGGTTTTGTAATTTTCAAACTGTTTTTTAATCTCACTAATCTCCAGTTTCTTCCTTTGTAAAATGTAGACAAAATTAGTGTTTATTTTAGAAGATTTTTTGAGGACTCAATAAGTTAATAAAAAATTAACCAAACCCACTGCCATCGAGTCGATTCTGACTCAGTAACAATCGTGTAAAGGGTTTCCGAGGCTGTACATTTTTACAAGAGAAGATAATTTTGGATTTCCTCCAGCAGAGAGGTTGGTGGTTTGAATTGTTCACCTTGTGGTTAGCAGTCCAGTTCCTATCCTACAGCCACCAGTTAACAATATTATTTAAGTATTCACTATTGTGAAATACTTCAACTGGACCAATAAGTAATATCATGATAAACTGAGAAAAGATTGAAGTTGTTAGCCACTTTTTTTTTTTTTTAAGGTTTTATTGAAAGTTTACAAGGCAGATCATCAGTTTTACATTGAACAAATCATACACCTTGTTTCATTACAATGATTATAATCCCCTCCATGTACTGTCAGTTAACAATATTTCTCTCTACTTACTTCAGCACTTTAAAAAAACACAAAACAAACAAATAAACCCCATTCAGACATATATAATAATTGACACCTCCAAAGGGCACATTCTGCAAGTCTGTCTTCTGGCCACCAGCTCTTAGTCCCTCTCATCCCATTAATCTAGAGTCCTCAGCTGCTCCCTCTCTCCATGTCCCTATCTCTGCCTCCATCTCTGACATCACTTCTTCTCTGGCTAAGGTCCTACATTCTGCTTGTGCTCTTCTCTCTTGATAGTCCTAGGGTCCTTTGTTTCAGGACTGTAAGATTAACCACCCCCTGTTTTTGTTACAAAACTTCTACCTTTACAATTGTGATAGTTGCATAGACTTGATAACATTTACTCACAATTGAATTATAAGAATCTTATCTCCATCCCTTTTCACCAGACCCATCTAGACAAGATGAAAACTATTCAGTGGGGACTCTTTCTTCCCCCACACACTCTTAAATGAAACTCTCTTGAAACCTTGTAAGCCAGTCACGTTGTGCCTTTATTGCCTACTCATTTTAGGTAGCTAATGTTTAAGTTGCCCATCCCTATTTACCCTGTGTACAGAGGGATAGCATTGATACTTGATGTGAAGACTCCTTTCTCTGTTGGTATTTAGAGTTACTACCTCCATGAGTATAGGTAAGATTCATCAAATTGTAGTAATTTAGCCTTGTTTCCTTTATAAAAAAAAAAAATTTTTTTTTTTTTTGTAATCTTCCTCTACTTGAGTCCTGATTATCAACCTCAGAAGGTTCTGGAAGGGACTCAGGATTCCACCTAAGGTCCTATACTCTGCAAAGGCTCTGCAAGAGGCCTATTTCACTGGGCAAGTTCTAGAATCCCTTTTAGGTATTCCAATCAGTTATAGGCTGAAGATGGGCTTACAAGTTTTCTCTAATCATGTTTCCTGACATTTCTTTCTATCCCACTCAAGTGTTTATTTTACAATAGTAGGCAAGGGAAACAAATATTCACAAGACAGTAGAGCATCTTAGTAGTCTTTCCCCTCTTCAAACTATGCCTAGATCCCTGTATCCCAGAGCCCTGTTGTCCCAAGGTTGAGCATGCATCACTATTTACTTCTGTCCTACTTAGGCCATGCAAACCTGTCTCTGTGTTCCCCTATCTATCTTGTTATTTCACCTCCTCCCCCTTCTTGTATTGCCCTCCCCAACACCCAAACTAAACCCTGCACCCCAACCCCATTGTTGTGGTTACCTTATATTCCATTAACTTTTCCCTCCATTTAAGATAGTCTATTTTATCCTGTAATCTACCTGACCTTCTAACCACCTGGATATCTCTGTTCCTCAGTGTTTACTTTCTTTCACATTGTAATTGTTTTGATCATAGACTGACCTCCCAGATCCTCTGTTCTTATCATATTATTCTGTTCTTGACACTTCCATTTGTCGAATGACTTCAGGGTGATGCTGTCACGTACATCATTCTCTGGTTGTTGTTTGTTCTTGTTGGTTCTCAGTCCACAGAACTTCCTTTAGGATGTTTTTCACCACAGGGTTGGCTTTGGCAAAATCCCTTAGCTTCTGTTTACCCTGGAATGTTTTGATTACACCATTGTATTTGATTGACAGATTTGCTGGGTAAAGAATTCTTGGTTGGCAGTTTTTTTCTTTCATGTTTTTATATATGTCTCCCCATTTCCTTCTTGCCTGCATGGTTTCTGTTGAGAGATCCAAGCTTAATCTGATTTGCTTCCCTTTGTATGTTACACTTCTCTTTTCCCTAGCTGCTTTCAGGATTCTGTCCTTATCTTTGATTTTGAAGAGCTTGATTATTATACGTTTTGGTAATTATCTTTTAGGGTCCATCCTTACTGGGGTTCATTGAGCTTCTTGAGTGCTTATCTTTTCAGAATGTTAGGAAATTTTTCTTCCAGAAGCTCTTTAACTATTTTGTCTGTGGACTTGTGTGATTCTTCCTGTTCCGAAATGCTGATAATTCTTAAGTTATTCCACTTCATGTTGTCCAACATGAACCTTAGGACTTCTTCAGATTTTTAAATCCTTTTTCCTGCTTGTTCTTCTATCTTAGTAGTGTTGAGAGGCTTCTCTTCTAGCTAACTAGTACTGGCTTCTATCTCTTCAAATCTACTCTTTTGCCCTTTCATTGTATTGTCCATTTCTGATATTCTATTAATAATTGTTTGGACCTCTTTTTGTAGGGTTTGAATTGTTTCCAATGCTTTATCTACCTTATTTGATTGTTCCTGTAGTGCTTTACTGACTTCTTCCTTATTTTTCTCAAATCTATTGTAGAGTGCTTAGGTACATTTTATAATTCATTTTTCTTAATTCCTTCTCAGGCATTTCCAAAGCCTGTCCATCTTTCCTGTATGGAGTGTAGGTCTACTTCCAATTCATTTGCCTCAGTCACTTTATCTCGTTTCTGGACATGTGCTTATATGGTCATATGTTTCTGGTTTTTGGGCATATTCAGGAGTTATCTGTGGCCTTAATACTTAGATACATGTGTATTTTGGTATTTTTAATTATTTCTGATTGCTTCCAGGTAGATGTGATTGGTAGATGTGCTTCCCTTTTCACTCTTCTTCCTGAGAAGTTTAAAGATGCCAGTGTTGGTCGTTGTGACATAACTCAAGATTCAATTTTCAGCCTATTATTTTTAGTCTGCCTGTCCTGCTCCACAATCCTGGTTCAGGCCTTTTTCCTAGTGATAAACTGTTCAGGGCCAGCTGTGGCTGTTTTGCACTGCCATTTGGTTTTAAGTGGAAACTGTGCCTTTAAATTTCAAGGATATCTGTGCGCATGTGTAATAGAACCCTCTGGAGGTGTGGGTGGGGGTGAGGTGTCCACTCACTCAGGCATTCCCTCTAGTCATCAGAATGGAGGTGCATAACCAGCAGGAGACCAATGAACAGATTCAAAAACAAACAAACAAAACCCAAGAATGTCCACACCTTTATCTCTATGGTCCTATCAGACATCCGTGGCTGCTCTGATCCTTCCCCTACTTGGTCTCACCCAAAATGGTGGTTCTGGGAGCAGCTGAGCATCTTGGATTAGAAAGCACTGGGAGCAGCTGAGCATCTTGGATTAGAAAGCACTTGTTTTGCTACAAATTTCCATAGCTGTAAGCCTTCCAACCTTCTAAATATTCCTTTACATGGTTCAAAGTTCTGGACCATCCCCTGAGCCTGCTTGGTCCAGTATTCTGTTTTTATGCTGACGGAGCTCCTCACTGCATTTCCACACTCTCCACCATCTTGTTTGTTCTCTTTACTCATTATTTTTAAACAATGAAATAACAGAACTCTTTGGTGTTTAAACCAGGGCTCAAACTTGTGTGAATAGGTTCAGTCCTAGCAGAACAAATGAAACTAAAACAGATCTGAATTTTAAAAGTCTTGGGGATCCAAAATGCTTACTGAAATGAGAGAAATTACAGATCAAACCTTGGAGTAGGAAACATGGAAGAGGTATAGTGAGCCCTTTCAGGAGCCTGGTGTGGGAAACTGGATTATTGCCAGAACTGTGGAGAGTGAGACACTTTTAGTGTGGCGTAGTTAGCCACCATCTTTGAACTGGGCATCATTGTTTTTGTTTCAAAAAGAGATTTGGCTGCTATTCAGGGCACACACTGCCCTTGTTTTCTAGAGGGAGATTAAGTTTCTAGCAAGACTTCGACCCACAATTTTTCCCATTCCAATTAGCCTTCAGGTTTATCTACATTAAAAAAAATTGGGTCTGTTCAGATGTCACTTTGTTGGCAATGACTGAACTGGGCAGAAGCTTTGAAAGCTCTGTTTTAAACATCAGTATTGTAGGATAAGCACTTGACCACAAGGTCAGTTTAACTGCAAGATCAGTGGTTCAAACTTACCAGCTGCTCCCTAGAAACCTTGTATAGGGTCACTATGAGTCGTACCTGGCTTGACAGCACTTAACAACCAAAACAACTTTGTTATTGTGATGAAGAATATTAGCCAATAGTTTAAAAAAAAAAAAAAAAAAACTTATCTTGAAGATAGTGACTCAGGTTTGTTGACCTATTTTACAGCATTTTTTCATGATGTCTGCAAAAACCATATGACACAAATTATGGTCTTGTGAGGGAGGTTGTAAACCAAGAACAGAGATACAATTCTGCCCCTTTGTGACTTGAAGAAGCTGCCTAACTTCAATCTCAGGTGAGTCTGGTTAAACATGACACCTGTGTCTGTTCATCCAAAACACATGGGAAAAGAATAAAATGCTGAGTTATAGTGTGACGGGAAAGAAACAGGCAAAAATAAGTTTGCAAATAACAGAAGAAAAATTGTCTAAGGTGAGAACAGACCCAAATCTAAAAACTGAAAGGGCAGCTGGAGATTAAACAAATTTAATAAGGAAAGAGACACTTAGGCACATATTGTAAAATTACTCAATACCCAGAAAAAAGAGGAATTCTTATAAAATTTCAGCAAAAATTAAAAAAATTATATTGGCATGGGATTTTTATCTGTAACTCAACACATTTGTTGTTATTATGTGTTGCTGAGTTAGCTTCTATAAGTTGAGACTTATTGAGGCTCTATATAGAGTTCCAAGGAGTGGCTGGTGGGTTTGAACCAGCAACTTTATGGTTAGCAGTCTAGGATTTATTCTATACCTCCACACAAGGACTCCTACAATACACTAGTATATAATTGCAACAGATTATGGAAAAAAAAAAAAAAAAGGATTGAAGACAGAGAATCCTTTACCCAGTCAAGAATTTTACCTACTACAGTAAAAGAAAGAGCTATTTGCTGTATCTTTACTGTATACAGATTTACCACCTCTTAGCTGTCAGTTTATGATACTGTGGCAACTTGCATGCTGCTGTGATGATGGAATGTTGTTGTTGTTAAGTGCCGTCGAGTCAGTTCTGACCCATAGCGACCCTGTACAGGGTTTCCGAGGGTGTAAATCTTTATGGGAGTAGAAAGCCTCATCTTTCTCCCGCGGAGCAGCTGATAGTTTCGAACCGCTGACCTTAAGGTTCGCAGTCCGATTCGTAACCACTACGCTACCAGAGCTTCTTATGCCACTGGTATTTTAAATCCCCTTTAGTGTCACTCATGGTGGACAGGTTTAACTAGAGCTTCCAGACTAAGACAATCTAGGAAGGAGATGCAGACTACTTGTGAATGGTTAGCTACTGAAAACCTTATGAACAGCAGCAGGATATGGGCAGATACAGTGCCAGAAAATGGGCACCTCAGATTGGAAGGCACTCAAAATACCACTGGGGAAGAGTTACTTTCTCAAAGTAGAGTTGACCATGATGACAGGAAGACAACAATGTTTTTGGGACCTTCATTTGCTGATGGGGCACAACTCAAAATGAAGAGAAACTGTTGCAAACATTCATTAATAATCAGAACATAGAATGTACGAAGTATGAATCTAGGAAAATTAGAAGTTATCAAAATGAAGTGGAGCATACAAGGATTCATATCTAGGCATTGGCGGTGGTGGTGGTGGTGTGCCCAGGAGTCAGTTCCAACTCATAGCAACCCTGAATAGGGTTTCTGAGGCTGTAAATCTTTATGGGAGCAGAAAGTCTCCTCTTTCTCCCATGGAATAGCTGCTATTTTTGAACTGCTGACCGTGAGATTAGCAGCCCAACTCATAACCACTATGCTACCAGAGCTGCTTATCTAAGCATCAGTAAGCTGAAATAGACTGGTATTGGCCATTTTGAATTTGACAAACCATATTGTTTACTATGAAGGGAATGATAAACTCAAAGGTAAGGGAGTCACATTCATTGACATAAATATTTCAAGATCCATCTTGAAGTACAATGCTGTTTGTGATTGGATAATATCCATACACCTACAAGGAAAATTAGTTAATACCAATATTATTCAAATTTACTCACCAACCACATAAGACAGTGATTATGTAATTGAAGAATTCTACCAATTTCTTCAGGTTGAAATTAATCAAACACACAATAAAATGCATTGATAAGTACTGGTGATTGGAATGCGAAGGTTGGAAACAATGAGGACCAGAAGAGTTGTGGGATGACATCAAGAACATTCTATAGGAAGAAAGCAAAAGTTCATTAAAAAGACAAGACAGGAAGAAAAGATCAAAATAGATGATAGAAGCAACTGACACTTGCTCATGAGTGAATAGAAGCTAAAGTGAATAGAAGAAATGAGGAAGTACAAGAGCTGAATAGAAAATATCAAAGGGCAGCTTGAGAAGACAAAGTCCAGTATTATAATGAAATGTGCAAAGATTTGGAGTTAGGAAGCCAAAAAAGAAGATCATGCTCAGAATTCCTCATGCTGAAAGAACTAAATAAAAAATTCAAGACTTATAATCTTGAAGGATTCTATGGGCAAAATACTGAAGGATGCAGAAAGTGTCAAAAGAAAATGGAATGAATACAGACTCACTGTACCAAAAAGAAATGGGTGGTCTTCAATAATTCTAAGAGGTACTGAAGGAAGCAGTCCAAGCTACACTGAAGATATTAGAGAAAAACAAGGTTCCAAAATGAAATCTTTCAACAAACAGTTGCAGCCCTGGAGGTGTTTACTCATCTATGCCAAGAAATTTGGAAGACAACTATCTGGCCAACTGATTGGAAGAGGTCCATATTTCTGCCAATTCCAAACTGAGGTGACCCAACATTATGTGGAAACCATTAAACAATAATCATTAATATCTCATGCAAGTAAAATTTTTCATTCAAAAAACAGTCACAACAGAATGTCGACAGGGAGCTGCCAGAAGTTCAAGCCAGATCCGGAAGAGGATGTGGAAGGAAGAATATCATTGATGATGTTAGATGGATCTTGGCTAAAAGTAGAGAATACCAGAGAAATACTGTTTGTGCTTTATTGAGTACACAAAAGCTTTGACTGTGCAGACCATGACAAACTGTGGAAGATATTGTGAAGAAAGGGTATTTCAGAACACTTACTTGTGCTCATGAGGAAAATGTACATAGACCAAGAGGAAGTTATTAGAATAGAACAAAGGGATAGTAAATGGTTTAAAATCAGGAAAGGTGTGTACCAGCATTGTGTATCCTTTCAACCTTCTTATTCCATCTTTATACTTAGCAAATAATATGAGAAGCTGAATTATATGAAGAAGACTGTGACAACAAGGTAAGAGGAGAACTCATTAACAACCTGTGGTATGCAGAGGATACAACTTTGCTTACTGGAAGTGGAGAGGACTTAAAATACTTACTGATGAAGATCACAGACCACAGTTTTCAGTA
>NW_006408679.1:2062311-2064593 GCF_000296735.1 Chrysochloris asiatica | reverse complement strand
AGAGTTGGTGCTGACTCGATAGCACCTAAAACAATATGCAAAAATATTAAAAATTGACAAGAAGCCAAAAGCCCAATAAAATATACACAAAGTATAAGAATCAGCATGATTCAGAAAAAGAAACCTACATGACCAATACGCTTACAGGAATACTGAAACTCACCAGGAGTCAATAGAAGCATCAGAAATCTGTTTTTGAACTCATCAGACAGGCAAAAATTTAATAGTGGCAGCACTTACTCTTATCAACAATTTGATTAAAGACTGGTTTGATGTATTGCTTTCTTCAACCTAGCAAATCAATATTCATTGAAGCAGCTATCAAGAAATCAAAAGACATCACATTAGGCTAATCTACTGCAACATTTTAAAGTGTCAAAGAGCAAAGATGTCACTTTGAGGACTAAAAAGGTACATGCAACCCAAGTCATATAAAGTCTTTTTAATAGCCTCATATGCATGTGAAAATTGGACAGTGAATAAGGAAGACCATAGAAGAATCGATGCATTTGAATTATGGTGTTGGAGAAGAATATTAAAAGTACCATGGACTACTAAAAGAACAAACAGATCTGTGTTAGAATGATCCTTAGAAATGAGGATGTAAGACTTTGCATCAAATTCTTTGGACATATTGTCAGAAGGGACCAGTTTCTGGAGAAGAAAATCATGCTCATTAAAGTGGATGTTCACTGAAAAAAGAGGAAGAACCCCAAAGAGATGGATTGGCACAATGGCAGCAACAATGGGCTCAAACATAAAAATTGTGAGGATGGTGCATGACCAGGCAGAGTTTCGTTCTGCTGTCATAGCGTCACTATGAGTCAGAATGGACTCAACAGCACTTAACAACAACAAATGTAGCAATCTCACATGGAGAAAGAAATCCCAGAGAAATATAAGCATTTAAAGTGCGTGTGTGTATTTACGTATTTATGCATGAGGATATTGCCTAGTTATGCTATTATCTTGAGAAATATTGGAGGGTCAGTGATAAAGCTCTCACATTTTATCAGGAAACTTAGCACTGGAGTAAACTTCCCCAGAGGAAGGAAAGGAAGAAGGAATATTTAAGGCAGAGACCTGTGGCGGAGAGACCTGAAAGCAGGAAGGAGAGAGACTGAGAGATAAATTGGGGCACATTACGAAGGGTCTTCTGATTAAAGAGTTAGAACTCCATTCTCAAATCAATGTGGACCCTTGAGGATTTTAATCAGAGGAGAACATGATCTATTTTTTTTTTTTTTTTCTGAAAGAGAACTCTGATTGCAAATTTGAGAACAATTGGTGCAGGGCAAGATTGGAGACCAAGAAGGTTAGAAAGTTGTGTAGTTTATTGAGAGATAATGCAGCCTGAGAGAGTAATGCCAATAACAGTATATATAGAGAGAGCTCTGGTAGCTTAGTGGTTACAAATTGGGCTGTGAACTGCAAGGTCAGCAGTTTGAAACTACCAGCTCTTCTGTGGGAGAAAGATGAGGCTTTCTGCTCCCATAAAGATTTACAGCCTCGGAAACCCTGTACAGGGTTGCTATAAGTCGGAACTGAC
Source organism: Chrysochloris asiatica (assembly GCF_000296735.1). Classification (NCBI taxonomy): domain Eukaryota; kingdom Metazoa; phylum Chordata; class Mammalia; order Afrosoricida; family Chrysochloridae; genus Chrysochloris; species Chrysochloris asiatica. Next base: position 2,063,044 of record NW_006408679.1, on the reverse strand, counting down.
TCCACAGCACATAACAACAATATATAGATTATATATATATATATATTAGAAAGACTGAATTCCAGGTTTTTCCAAGATAGACTAGTGAAGAACTTGATGATTGGTGTTGGGGATTGGGGGAGATAGTGGCCTTGGGAATGGAGACAAGAGTCCTAACCAAACTCAGAATGTGTCTTTGGGAATTTGGAATTCCTCACTGTGGTGTAGTGAGTTATTTCACATGTATCTTCTAGCCTTAGTCTTTGTGATTCCAACTAAATGATTCTTTTCCTGATGGATCTCAATGAGAGAAGTTCGAAGATACTGATAGGAGGACACGATTCAGCTGTGGATGTTTTAACAGAGTTAATAGCAATGGTAAAACTTTTAATCTCTAAACTACATTTAAAATGAACCATCAGAGAGGAAGAAGGAAGGATCTCACCACCATCAAAGGAAGAAGGGCCCTGAGATCCCTGAGCACTGAACCTCCTAGGCCCAGGGACAAAAAGCTGTCACACAGGAGGCATGGCCAAGGAGCAGCAGCAGTAGAACCAAGAACCAGAACCTGAGCCAGAGACGTGGGCTTGTAAAGCTGAATGACTTTGGACAGGAGGCTTGCTTGTAGGGTATCTCCAGGCACTTCATTGCAGTGGGGTAGGTTTGCTGACCCATGGAGGTAGAGTCAAGTGCCTTCAGGCTGAGTTTTATGGTGGAGTGGTATGTCCGGTGGGCATATTTCAGAAACCCTAAG
>NW_006408679.1:2059613-2061566 GCF_000296735.1 Chrysochloris asiatica | reverse complement strand
TAGTGAGGTTGGCCCAGGATCGGGCAGTGTTTTGTTCTGCTGTGCATAAGGTTGCTATGGGTCGGTACTGACTCAATGGCACCTAACAACAACAACAAAGCCAGGAGTCTGAGTTTGGCACTGTAAGACAAGCACTGGACTTGTAAAGTCAGTGGTTCAAACCTGTCAGGCAGTCCCTCCTCAGAAACCTTATACAGGGTTGCTAGGTGTCGGGACTTATTTGACGGCACTGAGCAACAATAACAAGTCAGATGAGGCCATGGTGGTTCAGTGTTACAATTCCTGCCTTCCATGAGAGAAGCTCTGGTTTGAATCCCAGCCAATGTATCTCACACACAGCAACCATTATCTGTCATTGGAGGCTAGGATGCTGATCAAGTTTCAGTAGAGCTTCCAGACTAAAATGGGTGAAGAAGAAAGGCCTGGCAATCTACTTCTGAAAATCAGCCAGTGAAAATCCTGTGAAGTACAGTGAGCGGATCGTCAACTGCAGGACCAGGCAGCATTTCATCCCATTATGTAAGGGGTTGCCATGAGCTAACAGCACTTGAAGCCAGAGGATTGTGACCATGTCTTCTTTTAATGAACATCCTGAGGTCCTTAGTGGTGAATACTCACTTTTTGGCAATTAGCAGCAGAGAGGCTCAGCTGTGGAGACATGCCGGCTGTCAGTTCATTCATTAGCAACAGGATCCACCCCATTACAAGGATTTAATTATTCTGAATAGTTAATTATCAAGACCTTGCTTAATGGTAGTTATCTCAATTAAGCGCCCCATGGGTTTGAACATAACCTTCCTTGTCAGGGGCAGATGAAGAGAGATGAATAAACTCATCATGGCAATAATGGGCCTGGAAATAGCAAGGAATTAATACCAGAGAATTAATGGTAGGAACAGCACTTTTGTAACAGGGCCCTCAGCAACTGGATTCCTGCAGTAGCTGGAAAGAAGCGTTCGGTTTGCTCACGTGTCTACTCTGGATGCAAGAGTAGACAGACAACTGTATCTTGCTATTAACATTTTGTGGTATTTAGAAAACCCTTCAGCACTGTTTGGTCATCCAAAGGAGAGGGACACTGTTGGAACAAGAAAGAAACAGCAGGTCACACAAAACACTCCAACACTTCCATAACCACTTGCTCAGAGTGGGCAGAAGACAGAGGCAGAATTAGAGTGTTGGCACAGAATACTGGAAGTACCATGGACTGCCAGAAGAACAAATAGATCTGTCTTAGAAGAAGTGCAGCCAATGTTCTCCTTGGAGGTGAGGACTTAAAAGAGACTTTGCTCTTGTACTTTGGACCTGTAGTCAGGAGGGGCATGGGGTCCCTGGAGAAGAATGACATGTTTGGTAAAGTGGAGGTTCTGTAAAAAAGAGGAAGATCCCCAAAGAGATGGGTTGACACAGTAGCAACAGGAATGGACTCAAACATGACAATGATTATGAGGAGGACACATGTTCTGTTGTGCATACGGTCGCTATGAGTTGGAACCAACTCTACAGCCCCTAACAGTAACATCCCTCTAGCAAGATTCAGTGTGCCAGAAAACAATCATAAGGATGCTTTTTATGTACTCTAAAAATCCCAACTTCTTAAGAAAGGTGCTTATATTCCTTGAATTTCTTCTTCTTCTTCTGAGAAGATCAATCTTGAGAAAATGAGCAAAAAAGGGAAAACAATATTTTGCACAAAGCAATTTTTTACAGAATAATTCATACAGAAAAAAGAAAAACTGAAATAGATTAAATGTATAATAGTAGAGAGGGAAATAAGACCCAATATATCCAGACTACACTCCCAGCTAAGGTTACTCAAGGTATAAGTAGATTTGTGTTATCTTTCAATAACCCAGAAATTAATTGGAACTTAATCCAACAGCATTTTAGGAGGTTGTGGAACAATATACACTTGTCTGGGGATATTCATCAGCTACATGCTCAAATTTATGA
>NW_006408679.1:2053004-2058963 GCF_000296735.1 Chrysochloris asiatica | reverse complement strand
TGGAGGGGATAATAATCAATGTAATGAAACAAGCTATATGAATGGTTGAATGTGAAGCTGATGATGTGCCCTGTAAACTTTCACTCAATGCAAAATAAAAACATTTAATTAAAAAAAAAAAATAGTAGAGAATAGTTGTCATGTCATCGATTTGATTACAACTCATAGCGAACCTGTATAGAATTTTCGATGAGTCGTTGGTGGGTTTGAACTGCTGACATTGTGGTTAGCAATTCAGCCTTTATCCTGTAGCACCAATTCTGGTAAGTCCAACACATTTATATTATCCAGCTCCCCAAAAATGTTTAACAGTGGTTCCAATAACATGGAAAGGGACTTATGTTGTAATGTTGACGTCAACGTTATTTTGAAAATGTTTTATATAGTATTAGCAGATATATGTACACTGTGTATAAATACTATATTGTTAAAAATGTTTGTGGATATACAGATGATCTGGCTTCCCTACCATTTCTCTGTAGTTTCCAAATTTTCTATAGTAAGCTGTTATTACTATTATAATTAGAGAAAACAACAACAATGTATTCTATTTAAAAGAAAATGCTAAACAGATAAATGACCATAGGACCAAACCCAAACACATTTCCATGGAATCAATTCCGACTCCTTGCAACCACACAGGACAGAAGAGAACTGCCTCAGAGGGTTCCAAGGCTGTACATCTTTGGACAGCAGATTGCTACATCCTTTTTACCATGGATCAGCTGATTGTTTAGAACTGCCCACATTCCGATTAGCAGTTGCGTGCTTAGCCACTGAACCACCAGGGATCCTAAATGCCCATAGAGAAATGAGAAATAAAGATATAAAAGCATAGGGAAAAGACAAGTATACAAGCAAACAAAACTAAGGTAGGATAACTTAAAGAACCAAAAAACAGTTACCCTCGAATTGACTTCAACTCATGGCAAACCCGTGTGTGTCATAGTAAAACTGTGTTACATAGAGTTTTCAATGACTGACTTTGCAAAATCAGATCCCCAAGCCTTTTCCAAATCACCTCTGGGTGAGCTTAAACCTCCAACCTTTTGGCAAACAGCCAAGAGTAGTAACTGTTTGCACCACCCAGGGACTCTAATAAAAATAATGCCATTATTTAGTCTAAATAGTTGGGAATAATATCTTTAGATCATGATTTATTCATGCCTGGTGTGGCACTGTAGGATAAGCACTGGACCACAAGGTCACTTTGAACCATGAGGCTGGTGCTTCAAACTCACCAGCTGCTCCTTGGAAACCTTATACAGGGTCGTTAAGAGTTGGAATTGACTTGAAAGCACTTAACAATAACATATGATTGAGTTTTAAAAGAAACTATAGAGGTTAAACTCTTGTGAACAATAATGTTTATGAGTTTATAGTTCTGGGAGTGTAGCGGTTACAAGTCAGACTGCTAACCTCAAGGTCAGCAGTTCGAAAATACCTGCTATTCCAAAGGAGAAAGATGAGGCTTTCTGTTCCCATAAAGATTTATAGCCTCAGAAAACCTGTGCAGGGTCTCTATGAGTCGGAATCAACTCCATGGCACACTGCCACCGCCACAATCAGGGTAATGATTTTCCCTGAAAATATGTTGGTAAGTAAGCCAGAGCAAATCAATATCATTCAGTAGAAGGGAAAACAGGGCTTCCAAAGGGTTCAGTCTTGTTTGACCCCCTGCTGAAAATTTATCTTTTTAACCTAGATATACTGAATCAGAATCTATTATTTTAGCAAGATCTCCTGCTGATTCTTAGTTTAATTCACAGGAATCACCTGGGGATCTATAAGACTCACCTGGGGCACTTGTTAAAAATGAAGATTCTGATTACATATATCTGGGGTGGAAATGCAAATTCTCGGCAGAGGGTCAATCCAGAATGAACCAGTTTGAAGCCTTGTAGTAAAATCGAAGAGTGGAGAGCTGCAGATATTTATCAAAAGAGAACAGGACTGGGACAGGGTTCAAATCTACAAGAGCCATGAGCTATGCTGAGCAGGCAAGAGTAGAGGCAAACTATCACCAGACCATCCCTGATTGCTCCTCTCAGATACTGCAACATGGCTGTGGCCACTTTGAGCCCACCCAATCTCGTCTGAGTGTGTTTTACTACTGCAAGGTGTTTTAACAATTGGTTTGCCTTCCTCTTTCTACTCTGAGTTCTGCTGGGATAGGGAGCATTGTTTACTTTGTATCCCAAGCAAATAGCACAGTACTTCAATAAATGCTTGATGAAGGCTCATACAAAATCAGTATAGTGCTGTATTTCAAGTGGGATCACCATTTCAAATTTATAAGAATTTCCTGTAAGCAGATTTTGTGGAGCAGAGAAAAGATGCTAGTTTGAAACAAGATTATGTTAGTTCTCATACTGACACTGTACCCACAGTTCTACTGAAATAATATTTAGCCTGGAGATGAGATGGCTGAAGAATTATCTGTTTCAAATCAACAATCCTTGCACTCACTTCTTTCCTGGCTTCATGTTACAAAGAGTAAAGCTACAAGAATATATTGGACACAGACCCTAGGGTCCAGGACCATGGGACATATTCATATACAAGCTGCTACTAATTTACATGATCACTACGAGGACAAATGGAATAAAGAGGATTAAATTGAGACAGAAGTAAAAACAGAAACCTGTATACCAGTGTTCACTGGAGCACTTCTCGCAATAGCCAAAAGGTGGGAACAACTGAAATGTCAAACAACAGATGAATGGATCCATAAAATAGACCATGTTGTTACTGTTGTTGGATGTCCTTGAGTTTATGCCTCGTGAGGTTTACTTGGCTGCCAGCTGTACAGAAGCAACCCACCAAGTCTTTCATTTACAGAGCCACTAGGTTTGAACAGCCAGTGTTTTGACTATTGCATCACCAGGGCTTCTTATATACATATAATGAAATATTACTCAGCCATAAAGAAAAATGAAGACTCAATACATGCCACAACATGGACAAGCCTTGAAAACGGTATATGGCGTAGAATAGGTTAGTTGTTCGAGTCCACCAGTCTTTTTGTGTGAAGATGAGGAAGTGTGGGCAAGCTCTATTCTGTTCTATAGGGTTGCTAATGAGTTGGAATGCACGTTACAGCAGCAGGTAAAAGGACAAATACTGTATGATCTCATTTATGTAAAATAAAAAAATATGATGTTGTTAAGTGCCTTCGAGTCAGTTCCAATTCAGAGCAACCCTGTCTTGGGTTTCAAAGGAACAGTTGGTCTGTTTGAACCGCTAACCTTGTGGTTCGCAGTTCAGTATTTATTCTACAGAGCCACACTGGGACTCCTAAGCAAAGATTTTTGTCATCCTTAAGTGCCGTCAAGTTGGTTCCGACTCATAGCGACACTATATAGGGTTTCCAAGGTGCAGCTGGTAGATTTGAACGGTTGACCTTGTGGTTTGCAGTCTGGTGCTGATCATACAGAGCCACACCAGGAGTCCTCTGCTATAGCATATGCCTCTCTAATAAGAGGGCTGTCTTGATTTTCCTGTAAAACGAAGTCCCCCAGACTCTAAATAAGCAAGGCAACTAATTCTGATTTGAGTCAAATAAACAACTTCACTGGAGTTATAGGTTTTTTTAATATTCAGTGACACTGTTCTAAGATCAAATATGTAACAACATCATCAGATAATAAATTTTCTAAATATTGATTAATCAAGAATTTCAAGATAAATGGAGAGATCAAAAGGTATTGTTAAGCTTATGGAAGCTTTGATAATGGAGTTTTGGGGGTTAGTGAGAGGCCGAAGTAGCCCCTTGCCTCCAACGTCTCCAGGGACAAAACTGAAGTTCCTGAATGGGTGAAGTTAACCGAGAACAGCCTGAGCAAATGGGTAAGAGCAAGAGTGAGTGTGTATGAGTACATGTATGTCTACAGATATGCAGTTAATAACTCCAATGAAAATCAAGATTCTGTAGAACATGATCTGCATGAGACCTCTTTAAATTGTTGAAGAACAAAAATATCAGTTTGAGGACTAAGGTGCACCTGACCAAAGCCATGGTATTTTTAATAACCTCATGTGCATGTGAAATTTGGACAGTGAATAAGGAAGACCACAGAAGAACTGATGCCTTTGAGTTATACTGTTGGAGGAGAATGTTAAGAGTACTGTGGGCTGCCAAAGAGCAATCTGTGTTGGAAGACGCACAACCAGAGTACCCCCTCAAAGCCAGGATGGTCAGACTTCGTCTCTCATACTTTGGACGTATTATCAGGAGGGACCAGTCACTGGAGAAGGATATCATGTTTGGTAAAATGGAGGGTCAGAGAAAAAGCGGAAGACCCCAATGAGATGGAATGGCACAGTGGGAGCAGCGATAGGCTCAAACGTAGCAACGATTGTGAGGTTGGCGACAGGACCGGTAGCATTTCATTCTGTTGTGCACAGGGTTGCTATGAGTTGGTACCAACTCGATGGCACCTAACAACAACACAGAACATGGTAGTTTGCCAAGTATTTCTTCTCTATCCAGAGTTTTACGTTTGTAGAAATTATACTCCCTTTTAAATTTTACAGGAATCCCTCAGCTACTAAACAAAAAGTTGGAGACTGAAGTTCACCAAGGGCAATGTATGAAAAAAGGCTTGGTGATCTACCACCAAAAAATCAGCCACTGAAAACCTTTTGGAGCAGAGTCTTACTTTGACATACATGGGGTTACCATGAGTTGGAATGAACTTGATAGAGTTTGGCTTTTATTTTTGTTTTTACATTTTACACAGTTAACATTCCAGTTTCTAGCACACCATAAATACCCACAATAAAAACTCATGAGGAACCTGTACATAGACCAAGAGGCAGTTGTTTGAACAGAACAAAGGAATGAGCAATGGTTTAAAATCAGAAAAGGTATGGGCCAGGGTTGTATTCTTTTACCATACTTATTCAATCTGTATACTGAGCAAATAATCTAAGAAGCTGGATTATATGAAGAAGAACGACATCAGAATTGGAGGAAGACTCATTAACAACCTATGATATGCTTGCTGAAAGTGAAAAGGACTTAAAATACTGATGAAGATCAAAGACCACAGCCTTCAGTATGGGTTGCATCTCAATGTAAAGAAAACAAAAATCCTCACCACTGGACCACTAATTAACATCAGGATAAATGGAGAAAAGATTGAAGTTGTCAAAGATTTCATTTTGCTTGGATTCACAATTCAACACTTATGGAAGCAGCAGTCAAAAAATCAAATGATATATTGCATTAGGCATATCTGCTGCACAAGACCTCATTAAAGGGTTGAAGATCAAAGATGTCACTTTGAGGACTAAGGTAGGTCTGATCCAAGCCATGGGGTTTTGACTTCATGGGGTTAGACTTCATCTCTCATACTTTGGACATATTATCAGAAGAGGCCAGTTCCCTGGAAAAGGACATCATGCATGATAAAATGGAGGGTAAGTGAAAAAGAAGAAGATCCCTAATGAGATGGATTGGCACAGTGGCAACAGCAAAGGGCTCAAGTGTAGCAATGATTGTGAGGTCGGCACAGGACAGGGAAGTGTTTCATTCTGTTGTGCATAGGATCACTATGAGTTGGAATCAACTCGACCACACCTAACAACAACAACAAATTATAGAATTAAGCTGACTTGAACTAGAGTTGCAATGTATATGCAAATAAGTGAATGAATGATAATAATAAACATGTATAGAAGTACTGGTGTGGCAATGTAGGATAAGCACTGGATTGCTAACCACAAGGTTGGCAGTTCAAACCTTCCTCGGAAACACTAGACAGGGTCAGTGGATCAACTCAATGGCACTAAAACAACAAACAACATACACATTATGGTGGTTAAGCTATGTTCTATACTCCTTATATACCTTACCAATTTAATCCTCAGAACAAACTACGATAGAAGTTACTGTTCTTCCCCTGATACTGTTTCATTTAAAACTTCAGTGTCTCAGGAGAACCAACAAGATGGT
>NW_006408679.1:2038154-2049959 GCF_000296735.1 Chrysochloris asiatica | reverse complement strand
TAAAAAGAGAAGGACTAAGAGCTGGTGGCCAGGAGCAGACTTGCAAAATGTGCCCTTTGGAAATGTAAATTATTATATATGTCTGAGTAGTTTTTTTTGTTTGTGTGTTTTTAAAAGGCTAAAATGGATAAAGAGAATTACTGTTAACTGATGGTATATGGATGGTATATGTAATGAAACAAGGTATATAAATTGTTGAATGTGAAACTGATGATGTACCCTGTAAACTTGCACGCAATCCACAATAATTTAAACCTTAAAAAAAAACTAAAAAAAAACTTCAGTGTTTCAAAATGTTAAAACTGTGATGTATCATCAGATGGCATTCATGACTAAGTGTAGACCAGTAACTGACTTCACATAAATACATCTCTTTACGATTCAGTTGTTGTGAGTCATCAATACATTGTTTGGTTCCTTACAATCAAGTCATAGAAAATTGGGATTTCTTTTAACCAAAGATTAAGGTAGCTCCACTACCTTATTCTTTGGTAGTATCTTCACCAGACACATTTCCTGAGTTGTTCTGAACAATATGGATTTAATAAATTCCCATAATATTATCCCATAAATTAGCAATCATATTACCCTAGAAATTTCAACATTTCAGAGTCTAAACTCGTCATCCAGACAGAAAGAAACAAAAAACCCTTCACCTGACCAGGTAGGTTTACTTAGATCTGAAAACACAGTTGCTATGGAAATGCAGACCTCAGCATGCTTATGACACAGAGGAAGGTCATAGTGTAGTTTTGTTTAACACAGAAGGAAACAAACCAAGGAAGTGACAACACACAGTGCTTATGGACAGACTGAAGGGGTATTCAAACCAGAGGCATATCTAAGGCATGGCAAGTATAGCACATGCCCTGGGCATCGTGAAGGGAGTGCCACTGAGCAGCGGTGAACGATTAGTCACCAAATTTCAACTAAGATTTTCATAATTGAGTGTCTCCACAAATCAAGGCAGACTTTGTAATCATGTTGTGCTAAGTTTCAAAAGCCAGGAAAGTGAAAGGGAAAAAAAATGACTTTGAGCATATCTTATACCAATTTTTATCAGTGAAAGCAAGGAAGATACAGGGTAATTTTCATGTAGTGCCATAATGCTTGAAGTTAAAGATTCATGAGTTTGAGATATACTGGAGCTGGTGTTATGGTAAAGTTATCTAAAGATGACTATCAGATATTTGGACAGGGACACAATTTCAGTGCTTGGCACAAGTGCTATTTTCTATAGATATCACTCCGATTTAGACTGCAACTATTTGGGAGAAACACAGATAAAAATACCTTTTTAAATGAATGTGTCTGATTCCATGCAAATGGGAAAAACTGGGTATCCAGCATTCCTGTTCATGACAGCCATCACTCACTAACTTTTCCAAAAGAGAAGACTCCAAGATGCGCTGTGTTTGCCCACCCATGGGGCTGTTCTCTGCTGAACTGAGCCTTTCCTCTGTGCATTTTGCTTGCAACTACATTTTAACAAATAGAACTGCCATTTCCTATTGTAGTTCCTGTTTATCTATGTGCCACTTATGATTTCCATTTAGGAGTTTCAGGCTCTTCTGGTTCAGAAGTAAGTCACACATTTCACTGCTCTACTCCCTTAAATGGAATCCTGGTGTGGCGCTGTGGTCTAACACTTCAGACTGCAAAGCCGTTTGAACTGCAAGGTCAGTGGTTCAAGCTCAACAGATGCTCCTTGGAAACCCTATACAGGGTCACTATGGGTCGGAATCGACTCGACAACACTTAACAACAACAGCAGCTCCCTTAATAAAAACATTTCCTTAAAAATATATTAATAGAAAAGAAGCTTGTGAACCCAATAAGTTTTTATCACACATATTTATGAGTGACAATATTTGTCAGCAGAACATCTTAATATTTAAATGAAGCTCACTTGAATAACCAGAGTTCAAATTTTCTTCCTAGAATTTGTTTCTTATGTGTGTGTGTGTGTGCAACAAACCAGTCAATTAATATGTCCCAATATGTATGAGGTTTTGGTAAAAATAAAAGCTTATTTATAGGCCAAAAGACTGTTTGCCCAAAGTTTGAAATATTGGGTAGAGTCATGAATTTCCTATCCCATTGGAAAGATAAAATCAGGTAAAATTTCAGTCAAACAGCTTTCTTGTTTCAGTTGTGGTGCCCTGAAAGGAAGAGGGCAAGGGTGTTTAAACTGCACCCAAAGAAAACAAAGTGATAGCAGGAACTTGTTTCCCTTTCTCCATTCCTAATCATTGTACAATGATCCTCAGATTGGCATGGTGGGAAGGGAGGAAAGAGGGAAAGCTGGCTCTTTAAAAAGTATTAATCATCAAAAGGTGGAATATTTAGACCAGTGTCCCTGGACTCTTTAATTCTGGGTCTTGTTGAGAACACTGTTTTCAAAATTGAGAGGGTTAATGGCAGATGATAAAGGAAGCAATTAAGGCTTCCAAAGACTCTACTCTCTTTTTCACATTATTGCTCTCACTTTATAGACCCCAATCTATGCCTGATGCCTGGACATTGGCAACCAATGCAAGGGATTATACAGGGGCATCCAGTAGGCCACCAATGGACCAGAGACAAGAAGAACATCTGCCATCCTGTCTACATAAGAAATGTCCTAACATTGTTTCCAACCTGATTCCATCCTATGGTTCACCATTTACCACAGGAAATGAGACAGTGGGAGAGTGTTGTTCACAAGATCAGTCTCATAGTTGGCTTGAATTCACTTACTATTCAAACCAGATAAAGGCACTGTATCCTGTATTTCCGCAACTGAAGATGTCTCCCTTGTAATGAAATTAGGCTCAAAATTCAAGAAAACCAGTTGGTTTGCACGTCTGGAGAAGTCTGGTGCCGTTAGGAAAATGAGAGGCAGCAAAGAGATATGGCAGGCAATATGGCTCTGCCAGAAGATCATTAGTTAAAACTGATATCTCTCAAAAGTGTGGCCATGTGAACAATAATAATGAGATCAAAAGGCAGCACAATGAAAAACTACCTGTTGGCAGAAGGCCAGTTTTTGAACTTACTTTCTATGTGCTATCTTCTTTCCACATTAATGCCATTCACCTTATTGATTCTCAACTAAGCCATTTAACAAATATTCAAGGATTTCTGAGCACCTAGCATGTCTCAGGAGTAGTGTGGCACTGAAGGTAAGCACTAGAGTGTTAATCACAAGGTCAGTGGTTCAAATCCACCAGCCACTCCTTGGAAACCCTATAAAGGGACACTATGAGTTGTTACTGATATGATGGTACTTAACAATAACAACAGCATGTATCAGAGGCAATGGTGAGTCATTAGTAGATTTCTTGCCTTCCATGAGTGCACCTGGGTTTGATTCCTGGCCAAGTCAACCAGGTATACAATCACCACCAATCTGTCAGTGGAGGCTTGAGTATTGTTATGATGCTGAACAAACTTCAGTGGTGTTTCTAGATAAGACCAATCAGAAAGAAAGGCTGGCAATTTACTTCTGACAATCATCAATGAGAATCCTATGGATCCTAAGGGCCTAATCCACAGCCAGTCATGGGGATGGTGTATGGTCAGGCAGCAGTTCCTTCTGTTGTGCATGGTGTTGCCATTGAGTGGGGGACGAGCTCAAGGGCAGCTAACAATCACTGTACTAGTCACTGTTAAGAAAAACAGAAGTAGTCCCTGTCCTCAACCATCAATTTTAGCATCCACTTTACCACTTCTGTTGGCAAATTACAGGAGGATGTTGTTGATTGCCACCGACTTGGGTCCGACTCATAGCAACCTTGTATAGGGTTTCTGAGGAGTGGCTAGTGAGCTTGAACCACCAAACTTGTGGTTCAAACTGACCTTTCAGTCCAGTGCATAAACCTATAGCATTACCCCTATTATGAAACTTCAGAAAGCTTGACACAGAAAGGCTGTGTCATTTGCTGATGACCTGTCTCTACCACAAAGTCTGAAAACCTAGAAAGGTTATTAAGCTCATAGTTGAGAATACAATGGCCTAGCACAGTGCTTCTGAACTTTTTTGTACATCTGAATCATCTAGGAGCCTGTTAAAATTCAGATACTGAATCAAATCGGATGAATGGGGCCTGAGAGTCTGCGTTTATTAAAGATGCTACTGGTCCTGGTATCACATTTTGAGTAGCAAGACTTTACCTGAAGAACAAGGAAGAAAGGTCAGGTTTATAGCAAGGAAGGGCCAGACATCATAAGAACCCTCTGAAGCATGACGTCTGTCTTAAAGAAAAAGACTAAGTCACCATTCTGGCACTCTAATTTCCCTGTAAAGCCATTTGAGTGTCTATCCTGGTTTGAAGCATCTCACACCCATCCTAGAGCTGGCCAGAATGACAAATTTCCCTCTACAATCTCAGCTTCCAGAATCCTTTTGAATCCTGCAAAAGGCCTCACTGGGCTGCAAGTTCTCTAGGACCTCTAAGCCTAACGAACCACAAATTTAGATTGATTTTAAGAACCCTGAAAGTCAGCCAGGATTTAGGGCAAGATCTGAGAGAAACAGTAACTTAGGGGAAAAATAAAACCATTTAGCAAAGATCAGTATATAAATAGAGAGGAAAACTACAGCATGATGATGATGATGATGTTGATGTCTCTGTGGTGATTATCAGGTCATGGCATCTAAGTGAAAATGCAAACCTTTCCATTGTGTGGTTAGCACACCAGGCTCAGCAGTGATACACATGAGGTAGAAGAGAGCTACTTCCTGCTCACACAACATAGACACTTGTGTTGGTCTGCTCTCAAGAGACTGTAATCATTGCAATGAAATGATGAGTGGCAAGCCGATGTTCTCCCATGTAAACTATCACTCAATTCACAATAAAAGCTTTAAAAAAAAAAGACCTCAGGGTAAAGTTCAAATCAAAGTTATGGCTACAAATTATTCCCGTGTTAAGACTGCTGAAGGATTTAAAGTGGTAGCTGCCAGACCATCTCAGCTGGACAAAAGGGTTCCGAGTATTCTAAGGACTGTATATTTCAGCATCATGAGTCACAGCCCAAAAAAGAGAAGATCTCTGTGGGTATGATTTTTATTAATAATAGAGTGGATTATAATTTGATACACAGAAAGTCTACAACACTTTTAAAGAGTGATACCATTTGCAGAACACTTCATTGTTCTCACGAGGAACCTGTACATAGACCAAGAGGCAGTTGTTAGAACTGAACAAGGGGATATTGAATGGTTTAAAATCAGGAAAGGTGTGCACTAGGATTGTATCCTTCCACTATACTTATTCAATCTGTATGCTGAGCAAATAATCTGAGAAACTGGATTATATGAAGAAGAGTGAATGTGACATCAGGATTGGAGAGACTCTTAACAACTTGTGATGTACAGATGATACAACCTTGTTGACTGGAAGCAAAGAGGATTTAAAATTCTGACTGATGAAGATCAAAACAACAACCTTCAGTGTGGACTGCATCTCAATATAAAGAAAACAAAAATCTTCACCAATGGAACAATAAATAATATTATGATATATGGAAGAAACAATTGAAGCTGTCAAAGACTTTACTTTGTTTGTATCCACAATCAACACTTGTGGAAGTAGCAGTCAAGAAATCAAACAATTATATTGCATTAGGCAAATCTGACACCCAAGACCTTTTGAAAGTGTTCAAGAGCAAAGATATCAGTTTGAGGACTAAAGTAAGCCTGATCCAAGCCATGGTATTGTCAGTAGCCTTATAGGCATGTGAAAGTAAGACAATGAATATGAAAACTGTTAAATAATTGATGAATTTGAATTATGGTGTTGGAGAAGAATATTAAAAGTATCATGGGCTGCAGGAAATACAAACAATCTATGTTGGAAGAAGTACAGTCAGAATATTCCTTAGAAGTTGGAATGGCTTCATTTCTCACACTTGGGAATTGTTTTTAGGAGGGACCTGTCTCTGGAGAAGAATATCATATTTGGTAAAGTGAAGGGTCAGCGAAAAAGAGGAAGACCCCAATAAGATGGTTTTTGCACAGTGACAGCAGCAATGGGCTCAACTGTAACAACAATTATGAGAATGACATGGGATTAGACAGTGTTTCATTTTGTTGTGTCTAGGGTTGCTGAGTCGGAACAAAGTTGATGGCACCCAACAATAACAATCATTTGCTCTAAAAGGTGACAGAGATGGTTTAAAAAGAAGAGAGGTTTCTGTGACCTCAAATTTCTACTGGTAGGATATAGGCTAAGAAGTATATCAGAAGAAAACACAGGCCATTTGTTATGGGCAAAGAAAACCAACACAGAGGTCAAGCCAAGAGCTTCTGAGAACAATGGATAAGGAAAACACTCTAAAGAGCAGAACTCAGTCCTATCTAAAAATATTTCCTGGTGCTAGAGTTAGAGAAACTGGTGACATGTGCCTGGCTGGATTTCAGAACTGCTATGGACCAATGACTGATGTGCATTCTCCATTTCCACCCCCTTTGAATAGAGGTGTCTATGGTAGTTATTCTATCCCTGTCTCACCATTGTATGCTGAGAGTGTTTGTATACAACAAAGCCGTATAATTTATCATTTGATTTCATAGGCTTCCAAATAAAGAGACTTGCACATGAAAAACCTCATCTAGATCCAAATAAAGAGTTCCTGGGTGTTGAGGCTTTGCTGCAATGGATGGAAGTTTTGGGAAGATAATGTGAATATATTTTACAGTTGAAATACATTTGGACTATTATGTCCAGAGGGTGTATTGTGGTGTATTATTTCCAAAGATGGCTGTTTACAATTCTTATTCCTGTACATAATATTGTTCCACCTATCTTGAACTTGTGACTTGCTTTGATCAATATAGTGGAAGCAAAATTTTGGCATTTCCAATCCTAAGTCTTAGAGAGACTGCATAGGTTCTGCCTCTGTCCTCTTTGGAGTCAATCAATATGTAAAGACCCCAGGCTAGTCCTCTGAATGGTAAGATTACATGCAGCAAGAGATATCTAGCTAGTCCCCTGGTATTCCAGCAATCCTACATGAGATGTCAGATGTGTGAAGGAAGTCATTTGTCTCCTCCAGCCTCCAGTCAATTCTCTGTGGAGCAGAGATAAGTCATGTCTGCCAAACTCTGGCAAGAATCATGAATATGTAATTGATTTCTTTGCACTAGACTGCAAGGTCAGTTTGAATCACAAGTCAATGGTTCAAACTCACCAGCCACTCTTTGTAAACCCTATACAGGGTTGTTGTGTGTAGGGATGGACTTGACAGCACTTAACAACAATAACAACAAATTTTGAGATAATGTACTATGTGGGTATTTGTTGTTGTTAAGTGCCATCGAGTAGGTTCTGACTCATAGTGACCCTGTGTAGGGTTTCTAAGGAGCAGCTGGTAAGTTTGAACTGCTGACCTTGTGGTTCGCAGTCTAGGGCTGATCCTACAGCGGCACACCAGGAATCCTCTGAAATACCTGTTCAATCAGTACAGGCAGAGAAGTATAGAACACAATTATACAAAAAGTATAGACTTGTTGTTATTTTATGTTTGCTTGTTTATACATAGCTTCTGATATCTTTTGATTTTAAAATAGCAAAACTGAGTAATAAATTTTAAAACAGTAGTGGTTACAGGCTCAATGTCAACCCATTTTCTATACAAAGGAACAGACTGATTTTTACCCTTGACCCAAAGTAGGGCATTTACATGTAGGCCAATGTTCACAGGCTTGGCTGATTAGCCTGGCTTGTTGTTGTTGTTAAGTGCTTTGAGTCCATTCCTACTCATAGCAATCCTGTATAGGGTTTCCAAGGAGCGCTTGGTAGATTTGAACTGCCAGCCTTATATTCAGTGTAAAATACAGTGGTGCAAACAATATAAAGAAAAACACACTAAAGAAAATATCACTGGGATGGGCTTCTTACATTCAAAACCCTTCTTTCAGGAATCGTTTAGATCATTTGGTCAGCTTTTTAAAAGTTGTTTTCTGCACATTTCTTTTTCCTATTCATTTAAATATAACAAAGATAAGAATATATATATGAGACAGTGTAACTCCATTATTTTACGAAGTTGGCTCTGTAGCCTAAAGGTAAATTACAACACTAATTAACCTAACAAATGCCACAACAAGTAGTTATAGAATTACAAGTGCAACCATACAGATTGTAGAGCACAATGCTGGGGCATGCCATCCGTGAAGACTCTGATGAGAATGACGACCCCTGAGATTGTGCCACACAGCAACTCTTTGCCATGAGCCTATTATATGCAAAGATGAAACAGGATCTTGTCCTTGAAAGCCTTCTGTTCTACTAGGAACTGAGTGATATACGATTAGCAAAGGCGCATGAACATAAGTATAATGATATACATGCATGATATGGGAGTGTAGGTTAGAAAACTGGGATTGAGGAGTGAAAGTTAAGCATGCTCAAGAATGTAAAACACGTGTAATAAGACCATCACACACATATAAGATACAGCTTACCTGGCAGGCTGATGGATGAGAGTGGTTGAGATCCCAATGGGAAGACACTATGTCAACAGACTTTTGGGCCATGTTGAGTAAATTCATCCAGCCTTGGAAAAGTGATAAGTGAAATGGTGCGTTTTCTGAATAGTTAAGGCCTTCAGGAATATTTTCCACCAGGGCAATTCTTAGAAAAGAGTTTGAAAAACAGACAAACAAAATCTAGTCAACTTTGAAGCCATAGATCTTTATATACACATGCAAAGATATCTAGAAGCAACACTTTTTACTCTTTCTAATGAATACTTTCCTCATAACATATTTTTCTACCAAAGTCCTCTCACATTTCCCAAGGCTGATCTATTATGATTAAGAGCTTAGGTTTGTATATAAGCACCTTCTAATAACATGTCGGAACCAACTCCACGGTACTTAACAACAACAACAACAATATGTTGCTCCCTCCTGCCTCCCTTTTTTCATTCCTACAGCAACACAATTCTTACATAAGGCACTATTTCGAGGAGTTTACTGAGACAAATTAAGTTTTGCCTGCCTCCATTCTCTAGGACAATGTTGTCCATGTATTGCAACTCAATAAATGCTATTGTTTTTGCTTAACATCTCTACAGATGCTTCTAGTATAAGACGTAAAGTGATTCTGAGAAGAAAGCTGAAAGAACCAGCCTGTTTCAGGGCATAGTAAAATCTGAGGTGAAGAGCATGTGAAACAAGAGTAATAACCAAGCACTAATTAAATGACAATCATCAATATTCTAATAAATTTGTTTTCATATCTTATGCAATATATATTGTGTCTGGGCCTCCTTGGTGTTGCCACTAAGACTGTGCTGTTTTTAATCCTGAGTGAACCAGATGAAATGTGATGCTTTTATAGAGGTGAAAAAGTTTTTCCAATTTAATAAATGTATATTTTCCTATAATTTTGGTGAGAAAACCCCAAACTCTTCTGATACTAGTAAGAGCTTCTAGGGCAGGGATGTATTTTATTCATAGTTGCATACCTAGTTTCTGGTATGTAATTAAAATCCAAACCCAACACAATTGAGTTGATTCTAACTCATAAGACAGACAAGAAGTGCCCCATAGGGTTCCCAAGTCTGTAACCTTTACGGAAGAAGACTGCCATGTCTTTCTTCCACGGAGTGGCTGGTGGGCTTGAACCAAGTACTTACCCACTACACTACCAGGGCTCCTAACACACAATTAAAAGCAAATGTATTCCTGTTGCATTGAGTCTGACTCTTACAGTGACTGTATGGTAGAACTCTATAAAGTTTCTGAGGCTGTTAATCTTTATGGGAGCAAACAGCCTCATCTTTCTGCTGTGGAGCAGCTGATGAGTTCAAACTGCTGACTTTGCAGTTAGCAGCCCAATGCTTAACTGTTGTTGTTATTAGGTGTCAAGTTTGTTCTGACTCACACTGATGCTACAATACATACAACAAAACACTGCTCTGTCCTGTGCCATCCTCACTGACTGTGTGCCATGGAGTCAGTTCCGACTCATAGTGACCCTGTACAGGGTTTCCGAGGCTATAAATCTTTACGGGAGCAGAAAGCCTCATCTTTCTCCCATGGAACACCTGGTAGTTTTGAACTGCTGACCCTGTGGTTCACAGCCCGATTCATAACCACTACGCTACCAGAGCTCCTTGTGCCATCCTAATAGCTATTGTTATATTTGAAACCACTGCGTCAATCCATCTTTTTGGGAATCTTCCTCTTATTCTCTGACCTTCTACTTTATCAAGCATGATGTCCTTCTTCAGGCTCTGGTCCTTCCTAATAACATGCTCAAGGTACATGAGACAAATTCTTGCCTTTCTCACTTAGGAGGTACATCTTGAATGTGCTTCTTCCAAGGCAGATTTGTCTGTTCTTCTGGTACCCCATGATATTTTCAATATTCTTTGCCAGCACCATAATTCAAAGTCATCAATTCCGTCTTCCTTATTCACTGTCTAGCTTTCACATGCACATGGGGCGATTGAAAACACCATGCATCTTAGTCCGCAAAGTGTTATCCTTGCTCTTTAACACTTTAAAGAGGCCTTTTGCAGCAGATTTGCTCAATGCAATATGTTTGATTTCTTGACTGCTGCTTTCATGACCATTGATTGTGGATCCAAGTAACATGAAATACTTGACAACGTTAATCTTTTCTCAGTTTGTCATGATGTTGTTTATTGGCCCAATTGTGAGGTTTGTTTTATTTACTTTGAGTAAATTTCCATAATGAAGGCTGTATTCTTTGATTTTCATCTGTAAGTTCTTCAAGTGCTATTGGCTTTCAGCAAACAAGGTTTTGTCATCTACAATAAACCTTTCTCAATCCTGGTGCCACTTTCTTCTTCAGATAGTCCAGTTTATCAGATTATTTGCTCAGCATATACACTGAATAAGTATGGTGAAATGACACAATCCTGATATACAACTTTCCTAATTTTAAACTTCACAGACTCTCTTTGTTCTGTTCAAATAACTGTCTCTTAGTCTATGTGTGGGTTCTTCATGAGCACAATTAAGTGTTTGGGAGTTCCCAGTATCATCCATAGTTTGTTGCAATCCACACAGTCAATAAAACACAAGTAAGCATATTTCTGGTATCCTCTGCTTTTAGCAACAATCCATCTGACATTAGCAATGATCTCCCTATTCCATATCCTCTACAAAATTTCTGGCAGCTGTTTGTCCATGTACTACTGCAGCTGTTTTAGAATTATCTTCAGCAAAATTTTACTTGCATGTGATATTAATGATATTGTTTGATGATTTATGCATTCCACTGGGTCACTTTTCTTTGGAATGGACATAAACATGGATTTCTTCCAGTAGCTTGGCCAGGTAGCTGCCTTCCAAATTTCCTGACATAGGTGAGTAAGCACCCACTGTGCTAAATCAATTTTTGAAAAATTTCTATTTCTATCCCATCATTTCCTACAGCCTTGACTTTCACTAATTCCTTCAGTGCAGCTTGGACTTCTTTCTTTAATATCATCAGTTCTTGATCAAATGTTACCACTTGACTCTTGACCAATTCTGTTTGGCATAGTATCTCTGTGTATTCCTTTCATCTTCTTTTGATACTTCCTGTGCTGTTCAATATTTTGCCTGCGCTGTTGTTGTTGTTGTTGTTAAGTGCTGTTGAGTTGGTTCCAACTCATAGTGATCCTGTATAGAGTTTCCAAGGAGCAACTGGTGAGTTTGAACCACCAACCTTGTGCTTTATCCTACAGTGCCATACTAGGACCCCATTTTGCCCATAGAATCCTTCAACATTTCAAATTGAGGCTTAACTTTACTCATCAGTTCTTTTAGCTTGAGAAATACTCAGATGTTCTTCCCTG
>NW_006408679.1:2031481-2037234 GCF_000296735.1 Chrysochloris asiatica | reverse complement strand
ATTGTCTGGTTTAAAATAGCCAGTGCCATTCTATTTCAGCTTACTAATGCCTGGGATATTGATCTTTATGAGTTTCATTTCATTTTTGATGACTTTCAATTTTTCTAGATTCATATTTCATACATTCCACGTTCTGATTATTAATAAATGTTTGCAGTTGTTTCTTCTCCTTTAAGTCATGTCCCAGAATCAAAAGAAGTTTCCCAAAGCTTTGCTCCATTACATCATTGAGGTCAACTCTACTTTGAGAAGGCAGTTCTTACTCAGGTCTATTTTGAGTCTCCTCCAATCTGAGGGGGCTCATCTTCCAGCACTATATCAGACATTGTTTTGATTCTAATCATAAAGTTTCAGGGGTTAATCCCTCAGTAATGGACTGCCTATTTCCTCTTCCTCATCTGTTGTCAGTCTGGAAACTCAGCAGAAACCTGTCCACCATGAGTGACTCTGCTGTTGAAACACAAGTGGTATAGCATCCAGCATCACAGCAACATGCAAGCCCAAACGAACAGATACATAGACATTATCCCATCACAGCCTGCGTTGTATTTCAATGCAGAGTTTGATCACTTTGTTCTTTTTGATTATGAACATGACATCATTTCTCTTGAATTTGTCATTTCTGGCATATCAAACTACATGAAACTTGTCCACCACTGGTGACTCTGCTATTATTTGAAATACCAGTGACATAGCTTCCATAATCACAGCAACACACAAACCCCCACAGTACATATGACAAAGTGACAGATGATCGGGGTCTTTTTTTATAGCCTGGGCCAAAGAAATATTTCTTCATGACAAAGATGTAATAAAAGTATTGCTTGAAAGGATTTTTAAACTAGCACTATCTAAATGTTCCTATTTGTT
Source organism: Chrysochloris asiatica (assembly GCF_000296735.1). Taxonomy (NCBI): domain Eukaryota; kingdom Metazoa; phylum Chordata; class Mammalia; order Afrosoricida; family Chrysochloridae; genus Chrysochloris; species Chrysochloris asiatica. Next base: position 2,036,364 of record NW_006408679.1, on the reverse strand, counting down.
GTTCTTGTTAAGTACCGTGGAGTCGGTTCTGACTCATAGTGACGCTGGATAGGGTTTCCGAGGCTACAAATCTTTATGGGAGCAGAAAGCGTCATCTTTCTCCCATGGAACAGCTAGTAGTTGCGAACTGCTGGCCTTGAGGTTAGCAGCCCACTATGCTAGCAGAGTTCCTAGGCAACTTAAAAATTTTGATTAGCAAGCTGTTTTGGGGACATGAGACCTTGGTACCAAAATGAATCTCCATGCTCCTGAAATATCTGACTAAATCTGTATAGAGTTCGACTAGTGATGGTGCATGGTCCTACCCAAAAGCTAGAAAACTGACATTGAGAATCCATGTATATTGTCCCTGAAATCAATTACTATAACTCTTTGGGTCCTGTCATCCAACTGAAGCCTGTTCCCACCCTTAACACATCCTACTTGTGAACTCAACTAAAAATTAACCAATCAGACAACCATTTTGTGATTTCTTTGTTTCACAAACTATATCTATCTATGTGGAAAACTTTAGTTGAAGCCATCAATTCTCATTTGTGTAGATTGGTGTCTTCTTACATCCAGATGTAATAAGTCTTCCTTTTAAATAACTTCTTCTAAATTCTGTGTTTTACAGATTCTTCTCTACAACAAAATAATCACACAAACAAACAAACAAACAAACAAAATTCCTGCCAGCAAACCTAAAACATGATGTCAGCTAACAAATAGAAGAACTGACTCATTTGAATTTTATTTCAACATAAAAGACATGCTGAGAAACAAACAGAGAACCCAAGACTCAAATATGATATGAGAGACCTAGAATAATTATAGAGAGATCCATACTGTCCTTTTTCATATCATCCCCATGGTTTCTGCTAGTCATGAAAAAAGTTAAGCATGTAATAAAGAATTTGGCTGGCTATTGTCCCCTGGTTTCTGAGAGGTGACCTCTGAATCCTTGAAATTTCCTGAGTGAAGGCTTGTCTTTATTATTTATGATGGGGCCTTGGGCCACACCTGAAAACTTAAGCTAACAAGACAACTCAGCATAGGAGAGAAGGTCTCACCAAAAGAAAATAACTATGCGACTGGAGGTTGTAGTTGTGAGTGACCAGATACTAACACAACCACTGAAGAGGGAAGGGGACACTAGAGATTGAGTTCAATTAATTGTGTCTACATAATGAAACACCAAAACAGCAACAACAAAAAAACCCCTAACACTGAAGCTTGAGTGAGCTTCCTAGGTAGACAGTTCTCTTGGAGTATTGTCATGCTTCAACACAGGGAAGGCAATGGGTCCCTCTAACAACAGAACCCTCCAAGACCCTATGGAGCTCTCTTTGGTAGGTTCTAAGTTTTATTATTTTGTTGGGGTTGTTGTTAGATGCCATTGAGTCAGTACCAACTCGTAGTGACTCTATGCACAACAGAACGAAACATTGCCCGGTCCTGGGCCAAACTGACAATTGCCACGCTGGAGCCCATTGATGCTGCCACTTTGCCAGTCCATCTCACTGAGGGTTCTCCTCTTTTTCTCTGACCCTCCACCTTACCGAAAATGATATCCTTCTCCAGAGACTGGTCCCTCCTGACAATATTTTACTACAGTATAAATGCAATTGTAAGTGTAGAACTTTCCTGACATCTGTGAATTGTACTAGCAAATCATCAAGCCTTGAGGGTGATCATGGGAATTCCTAAATTTTTGACCAGCTCGTCAGAGTGAGGATAGCCTAGAACCCCCAAACTTGTGACTGGTGTCTGAGAGAAGCCTTGTGGAAGACTGTGACCTCAGACTATGCAGTTTGGTAAACTCATTGTCGTAAGATTCCCAATCTGTTTTGGAAAACTTTAGGTAGGACCAGGGGACCATACTTCTTTATTTTTTTTAAGCTTTTGTTGAAATGTACTATTTTCTCCAGTTACAAACAAAAACAACAAACCACAGAAATGTTACTGAGCCTATGATTTTGTCACCATTAAGAATCACAGCTATTTTTATACAATAATATAGTTATTGTTGAAATATCTAAATATTCATCAATACTTTGAAATTATGCTAATTATTAGACCTGCATTAGATCTTATTATTTTATGATAAGTAGGGCAGGATATGCATTGTTGTGATCAGTTGTTGTTGAGTTGGCTACAACTCATGGTGACCTTATGAATAACAGAACAAAATATCTGCAGCTTCTTTCTTATAAGCTATTAAAAAATAATATCCATGCATTTGCTTGCTTTAAAGGTTTTTCCTTAGGAGGGGCCACAAATGTAAGAATCTGTTGAAAATATTACCCTTCCACACTTGACTGTGGTATTATTGTAGAGAAATGTTTAAGAACAAAGGCTTTGGAGTAAGGTAGACAAAACCTAACTTTACCAACTAACCTCTTTAAATATTTATACTTCTGAAAAAAAAATTACAAAGATTAGAGGATATAACTTATGTGAAATGCTTTGGTATTGGTGTTGTTGTTGTTAAGTACCATGGAGTCGATTCCGACTCACAGTGACCCTGCGCAGGGTTTCTGAGGCTGTAAATCTTTACGGGAGCAGAACTCCTCATCTTTCTCCCACGGTACCACTGGTAGTTTTGAACTTCTGACTTTGCGGTTCGCAGCCCGATTTGTAACCACTACTCTACCAGAGCTCCCTAACCGCTATGCATTAGTAAGCACTAAATACAACACAGATAATTTTTAAAGTAACCTACAGTTTGAAAACATGTAACTTCTAAAAAATGTCTCCTAGTTTTTGAGCTAACTCAGCACTGCTACCAAAAAGTTCTACATATATTGATTAAAAGGAGTCTTCTAAATTGGGACCTACATAACATTTTAGAGTGGAGAAGAGCTTTTTTTCATTTTCTAAAGCAGTGAATCAGTTATTAGCCCTTGAGGATCTACATAGATTCTCGCACTCAATTCATTGACCTCCATTCCTTAGTTCTTGACTCTTTGAGGGCATAAATCAATGAAGCGGAAAAGATGACCTCAGCTCATCAATACAATTAGATTTGCATTCAAAAGAAAACAATGAAGATTCTGTACTTTCACTGTGAACATCTTGTAATGAAAACCCAGTGTTGACTCGGCAAAAATTAACTGTCTCAAGGAGATACTAAAGTCATTGAGATTAAAGTAAAAGATGCTTTCCTACCTATGTGATGGATTCACTGACCACCTCTGTTGGTGGTGGTGTTATTAGGTGCTTTCAAGTAGGGTTTCTGAGGAGTGGATGGTGCATTTGAACTACCAACCTTGTGGTCAGCAGTCCAGTGTTTATACTAAAGCACTATACCAGGGCCCCAACCATCTCTAAACATGGAAATAAATGATATCAGTGTATGTTTGTTGTTGTTGTTGTTATTTGTTATTGAGTCGGTTGACTCATAGTGACTCTGTATAGGGTTTCCAAGGTGGGTTTGAACTGCCAACCTTGTGGTTAGTAGTCCAGTGCTTATCCTACAGTACCACACCAGACCGATGTACGTTAGCTTGCTTAATTCAGTTAAGATAAATGTTTTTTTTTCAAGTATTTGGGTCAGGGTGAGCTTACCTATAAAAAATACAGGAGAAAAGATACAAAAGAGACCTAGCTGGCTAACAGTATCCTAATTCTTAATCTGACATAAGGAAGACAACTGCTGTACACCTACCCCTCGCTTACTATCTTATTATCTCACATTTTGCATTTAGGAGAGAGCAACAAATCTATCATCTAACTATTTTGTGCATTATGCTTGGTGGTAACAAACACCAAGGTGCAAGGCAAGAGTAACACTAGTTGTGATGCTTAAGGTTATGTGTCAACTTGTCTGGCTCATGATTCTCAGAGATTTGGTATTATGTAGCAATAACAGTTGGCAGTTACGTAATGATAGTCATCCTCTATTTTGTGATCTGAGGTAGTCATCTTCCTTTTTTGCATAATGTCAATTTCTACATAATGATTTGGTCTTTGGAACCTAACCATGTCTATGAGTGAGGTAGTGGTGGTGGTGTGCTGTGGAGTCGGTTCCAACTCATATAGGGTTTCTGAGGCCCTAAATCTTCATGGGAGCAGAAAGCCTCTTCTGTCTCCCACAGAAGGGCTGGTAGTTTCAAACTGCTGACCTTGAGGTTAGCAGTATGACTTGTAACCACTGTGCTACCTGAACTCCTTAATAAGTGAGGAGCGAGCGTATATCAAAGTAGTCAGAGCTTTTCTTTAACAAATTTTTATGATTTCCAATCTTTAAAATTTTCAAATCTCAAAAAAAGTTGAAAGAATACAAAAAAATTGAATTCAATGAATACATTAATTACAGGAGAGAATATGTATGTAAGTATGTATGCACAGATATACAATTCTTTTAGCTATCACAACAGTTTGTCTTTGAGTATTCAGCATGCATTTCTAATAATGAGACCTTTTTCTAAATAATCAAAATGCAATTATGACACTGGAAGTTTAACATTTGGTATAGTCTTATTAGCTAATACTCAGATCTTCCCAATTGTTCCAGTAATATCCTTTATCCCTGGGTTTTTTCAGGATGCAAGAACCAGTGAATGTTCATTCATTGCATTTAATGACCATGCTCCTTTGTTGCTGTATGTTGTCAAGTCATTTCTGAATGATAGTAATTCTACAAGAGACAGTAGAACTGCCCCATAGGATTCTTTTGTGTCCTTTTTTTTTTTTTAAAAAAAAAGGCTTTTTATTGTGAATTGAGTGAAGGTTTCTGCAGGATTTTCTAGGCTGAAATCTTTACAGAGGGAGATCATCAGGAGTTTTTCTGAGGAGACCTTCCAGTTAGCAGACAAGTGCTTAACCATTGTAGCACCAGGGTTCCATGTTTCTTTAAACCAGTTAAAAACAACTGCAGAAGATTTTACACACAATCATAA
>NW_006408679.1:2029113-2031146 GCF_000296735.1 Chrysochloris asiatica | reverse complement strand
TAAAGACCACTATGAGTCAAAAGGGACTCAATAGCAGTGGGTTAGTTTGGTTCATGTTGTTTACAATTTTGAAGACCCCAGGACAGTTGTTTTGCTGAACTGTTTATCATTTAGATTTATGTGATGTGTCATGAAAGATTTAGAACATTTTTTTTTTGTCAGAAACACTAACCCATTGCTGTCCAGTCAGTTGGTTTTGACTCGTAGCAACCCTACAGAACAGAGGAGAACTACCCCATAGTTTCCAAGACTGTACATCTTTATGAAAGCAGAGAGTCACATCTATCCCCTGTGGAGCTGCTAGTGGGGTTGGAGCCACCAACCTTTCAGTATGTCATCGAGCACTTAACCACTGTACCACCAGGGTTCCTTGAAAACACTACATACGTAATATTGCACCCCATCAGGTGGCATGTAATGCTGTTTTGTTCCACTATTGGTGATGTCAGGTTTGAGCATTTAGGTAAGTGCTATCTCCTAGATTTCTCTATTTTAAAAGTACCTTAATCCTGTCTTTGGTGTCCTGGTATGGCACTGTAGGATAAGCCCTGGACTACTAACCACAAATTTGGTGGTCCAAACCCATCAACTGCCTGTCGGAAGCCATATATTAGGGTCGTTATGAGTCAATAGAGACTCCACAGCTTTGAACAACAACTCTTTATAATTAACTTTTGCAGACATACCTTCAGATGGTAACCAATGGTTTTACCTAATGCTTTGGCATCCATTTGTGATCCTTGACTGAATCTATTTTACAATGGTGTTTGAAAAGTTGTAGTTTCCTATCAGTCCTTCTGTGTTTGTAAGCTGATTATCCTATAAGGAAAAGCTTTCTCTTCTCCCCTGATACTTTCTGTGATTTTTATTATATTGTATTCATATAAACCTATGAATTCATTTTCTTTTTAATCCAAAGTGCTAAAACCCATTTATTCATTTTGTGGTTCAAATTGTTGCATATATTACCAGTGGGAGTCCTCTAATCTGTCTCTTGCATCCTTTTGATACACTCCTTTCAGTTTTTGAATACTTCAGTACTTTTCATACCAGATGTTTCATTAGCATTTATTTTTAAATTGACTTTCAGAGGCAGCAGCAGTAGACAACATCAAGCAGTAAGTTTGAGCTGGAGATAGCAGATTCCTGTTTCTACATGTTTGCAAAGGGTACTAAGCTCCTATAATTGTATTAAGTGAAAGACAGCTATGGTTTTCTTTTTGGGAAGAGGTAGGTAGCACAGCAGTAGAGGAAGTTTTACTGTAGCCATTATCTTTTGTTTACATATTACAGATTAAAAATACTTTCACAGGTATTTTTACATATTATCATCAAAAAGCAAACTGTGAGATGGTATTGCTGTGAGAAATATGTGGCTTTCTGGTCCTATAAAGATTTAAGGAGTCCTGGTGTGGCACTGTAGGTTAATGCAGTGGACTGCAAGGTCAGTTTGAACTGCAAAGTCGGCAGTTCAAGCTCACCAACTGCTCCTCTAGAAGCCCCATATAGGTTTTCTATGAGTCAGAACCTACTTTATGGCACTTAACAACAACAACAACAACAAAGATTTATAGCATCAGAAACCCTATATGAAGAGTCCTGGTATGGTGCTATAGTATAAGCACAGGACTTTAGTTACAAGGTCGAGGGTTCAAACCCACTAGTTGCTCCTTGGAGACCTCATATAAGGTTACTGTGAGTCAGAACTGACTCAACAGCACTTAACAATGACAAGAGTATGAGTCACAACCAATCTAACAGCACACAACCACCACCATCACCACTAGGGTTCCAGTTCATATATTCATAGGTTTATTCCAAACAAAACGTGTTTAAACAATCAGTGGATGGCTGCAGACAAGTTCGCTCCATAATACACTTGTCTCTGTCTCATTAAGATGCCTTCAAAAAAGGTCCAATCAAAACAGTGAATTCCAGGGGGATCTGTGGAGCTAGTTAAATTCAAGACAGAAAGGTCAACTCAGAAGGTGATGGGGACTGACTTTTTGGATTCTAAAGAGGTAATCTTGATA
>NW_006408679.1:2026780-2028418 GCF_000296735.1 Chrysochloris asiatica | reverse complement strand
TTTTTTTTAACTTTTCTTCATATTGTGAAGGTAAAGCAGAGAGGAATTATGGGTGTAGTTGGAGGGGAATCTTGTTGCCCATTCTTGATGTCTCACCTTCAGGTTCAAGGCTGCTCCATTGGTATGAAATAACATTGCCTTTCCCCAACCCTTTATCACCCAGCTCCAGGGAGTCAGGAGTGAAGCATCTGATTATGAGGCTTGGGAAGAATGTTCAGTTTGGTTCTTTGCTTCTTTCTCTTGGGAGAACTATCTTTCTCCCATCCTTTCCTACTCCTGTGCCCCAGGTTTTCCTGGGAAAGCTCCTTTATGTCCAGGCATGGCCTAGTGCAGTACTGACTGGTTGTGTGCTAGCTGTGTAATTCTGGAGTTCAGTTAGAAGTCCATTTATTCTCACATGAAGCCAGGTCTTCCACTTTAGCCTTTATCAACAAGGTGATCATTTGGTCTCGAACTGCTACTGGTTGTCAGAACTGTCAACTTAAGGATCTATGTAGAAAGAAGAGTGATATTTATAGGTTTGTAAACTTCTTAGTAGAGTCCTGGTATAGAGCTGTGGGTTAATGCACTGGACTGCAAGGTCAGTTTGAACCTCAAGGTTGGTGGTTCAAGCTCCCCACCAGCCACTCCTTGGAAACCCTACACAGGGTTGCTACAGGTGGGAACACACTCAACAGCATTTAACAACAACAAACTTCTTAGCCATAACCAAATACCAGGGGAAAGTGAGTTACTAAGCCTAGAGGCTTGGGGCTATCGTCTTTGGGGACATCAAGTTCAATAGCCAGAACAGAGTTCACAAAGACAATGTTTTCTATATTCTGTTTTTATGAGCAGTGACTATGGTCATAAAGCTTGTGGTCCTTCCCCACCTCGAGCAAAGAAGAGTGAAGCAAATTAATGATGCATGAAAATAAATAGTCGAAAGGACTAATGGGACCATGTGAACCCCAGTTTCTGTGATCCTGAAATCAAAAGAAGTAGATGATGTCCAGCTACCACTGCTAACTGGCTAGAGTGGTAGAAAATGTGGAAGAAAACTCAAAATTATAACAAGACCAGGCTTACTGGTTGGATATAGACTGGTGGAACCTTGGAGACTATGGCCTTTGTCATTCTTTAGGCCTTGAACTGAATGACTTCACTCATATGACTTACCCACACACACAAAAAAAACCAGGGAGGTATGTGCTTTTAAAGGAAAATTAACCATTTGAGATAATAAGGACAGTAATTGCCCAAGGACAAAGATCAGAAGGCAGAAAAGAAAGAAGGAAAAATGAAAATGCAGGAACAAGTGATATTATATTGTGAAGACTACAATCAGTGACTCAAAACAAAAGGTGTATGAATTATTGAATAGAAAGCTGATTTGCTTTGTAAACATTCAACCAATTCACAATTAAAAGTTAAAGGGAGGAACACACAAGATGGTGGATTGGGTGGAAGTGCAGTAAGGAGTTCTGTCAGCAACAACATAGAATAAAGGACCAAGCAGGCTCAGGGGATTGTCTCAGAACTCTGAACCACTTATAAAGGAATATTTAGAAGGTTGGAAGGCTTATAGCTGGAGGAATTTGTGGCAGAAGCAAGAAATCCATTGCTTTCTAGTTCGAGACACTCAGCTGTTCCAGGAGC
>NW_006408679.1:2000678-2022910 GCF_000296735.1 Chrysochloris asiatica | reverse complement strand
GTTTCACACTGCTGACGTTGAGGTTGGCAGTCCAACTCGTAACCACTACGCTACCAGAGTTCCTTCATGCCCAACATATGTATTGCCAATCATAACATTCTTTCCCACAGAGCCTGGCCATGGTCTGAAAACTTTCTTTGCCTAAGTGCTCCAGAATAAAATTGAAACTATAATTCTGAGACAAACTAGAAAATAATGCTAATTACAATTGGTGGTTAACCCAGACTAGTCCGGGAAACAATTTTTAGTTTAATCTTGTAGAAAGTATTTCTAAATATATAATTACTATTGTCTATAATTAGAATGGGCTCACTACAATTGTCTTATGATTTCAAATTTTGCCATAAGACCTTCAAGATGTAAGCGATTAGTAAAACTCAAAAGATTTATTCCTGGAATTTTAAGAAAAATAAATTCTTGACCAGAACTTTTATTTATTTATTTATTTTACTCAACTTGTTCATTACCTTTAAATGAACACACAGTGAAATTTTTAGTAATTGAAAATTCATCATCAAGTAAATCTACTTTCATTATTATTGTTGTTGTAAGTGCTATCAATTGGTTCCAAATCATCATGACACTGTATAGAGTTTCCAAGTAGTGGCTGGTGAAATTGAACCACTAATCTTGTGTTTCCAAACCAACCTTGTGGTCCAGTGCTTTATCCCACAGTGCCATATCATTATAAAGCTCATAAAAAAGATAGGATAGTTCACTCAAAAAAGATAGGATAGTTCAAGTCTGTAATATAGTTCAAGTCTGTAACACTTTTGTTGTTGTTAAGTACTGTGGAGTCGGTTCCGACTCATAGCGACCCTGCACAGGGTTTCCGAGGCTGTAAATCTTTATGGGAGCAGAACGCCTCATCCCATGGAACCGCTAGTAGTTTCAAACTGCTGACCTTGCGTTTGGCAGCCCAACTCATAACAACCTTAACTAATAAATACAGAGCAGTTAAGCTGTGCTCTATCATTGCTCAGAGCTAGTGGTAAATATTTTTCCATGAGATGGAGATTACATGTATGAAGATATAGGCTAGTGCACATGCTTAGCCACTATGTCTTCCCCATTCTTTGTCCTGCCGGTATCTTTGGGCTTCCAAAACATACCATCACACTCCCAGCCTCCAAACTGAATGGTTTCTCTAAATGTCATCTGGATGAAAGAGATACAATCCTGAGTAAGACACCAAAGTGTCTGAGTATCTTTTCCTCAGGTGGTCAGGCAGGTAAATCATCCATGAAATGTGTCACATAGGCTGGGGTTATAAAATAACTGGGGAGGACATTTCTCTGTCTCTGTAGCTATGGTGCAAAAGGGCAGCACAAAGTATCAAGCTCATAGTTCACCTAAGTGAACCTGCCTAGCCAAGGAAAGACCAGCAGAAGGTAGCCTCCTACTGTGTCCCTCAGCCACAATGCCAGATGGAGGGCAGGCGTGCAAGAATCTATATCCATCGAGACCATTTCCAGAAGTCAGGGGGTGTGTGTCATATAACTGTCCCATTTAAGTTTCTCACCTATGACAAAAAGTGGGTTGTGAATGGAAAAGTCATCATCTCTGCCCAGACAGCTTTTGAGCAAAGGGGATGGCTGGCCTGTTGCATACTGTCTGCTTCTTATTGTAAGTATGAAAAGCAACTTTTCATGTGTTAAAGTGTGTTCAGGCTCTGATGGGAAGGACATGGTAGGAATGGGCTAATCCATATTAGTGATTGGTGCCTTTTTCTAATGGTCTCCTCACTATCTAGAAGACATGTTGTTTGTTGTTGTTGTGAAGTGCCGTCAAATCCAACCCATAGCAACCCTGTATAGGGTTTCTGAGGAGCAGCTGGTGAGCTTGAACCATTGACCTTGTAGTTCAAATGGTTTTGCAGTCTGGTACATTAACCCGCATGCACCCTGATAATACATAGCCCATTTGCTATGTTGTGCCTTATGAAGGGTGCAACAAAGCAGGGTCTGATGGTACTGACACTTAATATGTGAGTTTTTTTTCTTCCTCCCCATTCTTGAACGTCTCAAGTTTTAGAACTTGAGACTAATTAGCAAATTCCATTATTTGATAAAAAATTCTTCATCTTAATGGCTGTGTCAAAATGATGTGTATCACACTGATACAGCTCAGTAAGTAGCTGATTACTGCTGACCACTAATGAGGCCAACACTTTGGGGTCCATTTTCTATGCCTCAAAAAGACTCATCAACATCTTGAAAGAAAGCAGACCTGGGAGGACTTTCTGAGAAACATAGCACTGTCTTGTTTAGGAAAATTGTATAAAACATACACTACTCTGAAACCAAAGGATGATTTGAAAGGCAAGGAGACAATTAAGTGGCACATTTTGAGTGCTGCCATAGTAAATCAGATACTACCTTGTGAGTTCTACGCAGTGGGCCCTTCTCTGCAGAGTGAAGCTATTTAGCTCAGAAGATCATCTCAGCTGCTACATTTCAAGTCCACTAAAGGGTGACCAACATCATCTGGCAAAGCATGTGCCATTTTCAGAGTTTAAAATAGTTTTCTAAATGTGTTTTTTCACAGTCTGAATATGATTTAAGCTTCTTTTGTGTTGAGATACTAAACGGGATTAAACTATTTTGCAATGGTTGATTCTTGCTGGGTCACTGAATACATTCCACAAGTTGATTAATTCTCAGAAGCCCATGGGAGGCACTTAACTTTATTTAAGTGTTCAGCTATTAGCAAAAGGTTGACAGTTCAAACCCCCCACACAGGCAACTTGTTGTTGTTGTGAAGTGCTGTTGAGTTGGTTCCAACCCATAGCAACCCAGTATAGGGTTTCCAAGGAGCAGCTGGTGAGCTTGAACTGCTGACCTTACAACCCAATGTAGTAAACAGAACATTCTACTCATAGTACACCAAAGAAAGCCACACTAAGGAGGGTAAACATGAGTTTGTTAAAGCACTTATTCACACAAACATTTTTTGAGGTACTTTCTGAAACAGGACAATCTTGTAAAGCTTAACTCATTCCATGAAATCCTTAATATGACCTCAGGTTGCTATTGGTACCTAGAATCTGGCCACGGAATATTAAGCCGAATCCTCTTGGAGTGTAACTATTTTAGCTGTATACTACACTGTGTGGGACTGAATGGGCTTCCAGTTTGTATAACTGATCTTTTTATGTCAGAAGTATGCTACTGCTCAATTTATAATCATGAACAATAGAAACTTCCTGGAAAAAAATTCTCACGTTGTTGCTATTAGTTGCCATTTACTTGGTTCTGACTCATGGAGAACACATGTATGAAAGCATGAATACATTCTGATCCTGCATCATTTCCTTGATCTTCGATATGTTGAAATCAATTGTTGCGGCTACTGGTTCAACTCATTTCATTGAGGGTCTCCTTTGTTTTTGCTTACTCTCCACTTTATATTCTTTATCAGCATTACAGTTTGAAAGAAGTCTTCCTTTTTCATTGCCAAGCTTTCACATGAGTATAAAGTGACAGAAAAGACCATGTTTGGAATTAGGTGTATCTTAGTCCTCAAAATGACAATTTTGCTTTCTGAACGTAGATGTAAGCATCTATATAGCCTCACATTGAAAAATAACCAAAATGACGATGATAATAATGAACTTGCTGTCATCTAGTCCATTTTTGACACAGATTTACCCTGTAGGACATAGAAATTCTCCATAGAGTTTCCAAGACAAGGACTTCATTCTTCTTGGATCAACTATCAACATTCATGGAAACAGTAGTCAAGATCACATATTGCATTAGGCAAATCTGCTGACAAGACCTTTTTAAAGTGTTGAAGAGCAAAGATGTCAGCTTGAGGACTAAGGTGCACCAGACCCAAGCCATGGTATTTTCAATAACCTCATATGCATGTGAAAGCTAAACAGTAAATAAGGAAGACCATAGAAGAATTGATGTTTTTGAGTTATGGTGTTGGAGAATATTGAAAGTGCCATGGGCTGCCAAGAGAACCAACAGATCTGTGTTGGAAGAAGTGCAGCCAGAGTGCTTCTTGGAGGTGAGGATGGGCAAACTTCATCTCTCATACTTCAGACATAGTGTCAGGAGGGACCAGTTGCTGGAGGAGGGTATCATTGTTGGTAAGGTGGAGGGTCAGAGAAAAAGATGAATACCCCCAGTGAAATGGATTGGCAAAGTGGCAGCATCGATGGACTCAAGCGTGGCAACAATCATGAGGTTGGCCCAGGATCGGGCAGTGTTTCGTTTTTTTGTGCATAGGGTTGCTATGAGTCAGTACCGACTTGATGGCACCTAACAACAGTAATAACAAATCTTTATTGAAACTGCATTTTTCTCCTATGGAGCAGTGTGTGGGTTTGTACCACCAATCTTGAGGTTAGCAACCCAATGCTTGACCCACTGCACCACTAGGACTCCTTGATGATAGCAATAGCTGCTATTTATTGAGTATTCCCACGTGCCATATAAGATAAGCACTGGTTCAAACTTAACATCCTCTCCTTGGAAACTCTGAGGGAGAAGATATTTTGGTGTTAGGACAGTCAATATTTGCATCTTGGTTGTGCTGCTTACTTGGAGACTTTGGAGCTATTGTTGTTGTTGTTAAGTGCCGTTGAGTTGGTTCTGACTCATAGCAACCCTGTATAGGGTTTCCAAGAAGCGGCTGGTGAGTTTGAACCACTGACCTTGTGGTTCAAACCAACTTTGCAGTCCAGTGCTCCATGTCACAGTGCCACATCAAGACTCTACATTATTTCTCCTTGCCACATTTTCCTCTTCAAGTAAATGAATGGGATACTGGTGTGACACTGTAGGATAAATACTGGCCTGCTGACTGCAAGGTTCGCAGTTCAAATCTACCTGCTACTCCTTGGAAACCCTATACAGTGTCACTATAACTTGGAACCGACTCAATGGCAATTGACAACAACATGTGCCATATACTACGACATTTTCTTACGCATTTACTGTTGTTCTTACTCATTTACTGTTGTTGCTAAGTGCTATTGAGTCAGTTCTAACTCAGAATGACCCTGTATAGGGTTTCTGAGAAGTGGCTGGTGGGTTTGAACTGTGAACCTTGCAGTTAGCAGGCCAGTAGTTATCCTACAGCATCACACCAGGGCTCCATTCATTTTTAGACTCTATGTCACAAAGAAGTAGCAGAACCAAGATTCAAATCTTGTTCTGTCTGACACCCAAATATATTCCACCTCAGTGCTTCTCCCTACCTGAATACCTTGCTATGTGTGTACGTATGACAGAGCACGCTGAAGAGGCTCAATATCAACCCTGGTGTTGACTGGGAAGGATAAGCAAGCAAGTACTGATGCTAATAAACATTTGTGAGCATGGTTTTTCTTTTGTTCACCTTTTGCTATATAATAAAATATAATTATTGTCTCTACCAATAAAGTCTCAAGTTCTGGTGTGGGGCTATAGGATAAGCACTAGACTGATAATCGCAAGGTCGGCCGTTTAAACTCAACAGCCACTCCTTGGGAACCCTATACAGGGTCACTATGAGTCAGAACAACTTGATGGCACTCAAAGCAAAAACCAATACACTGCATTAATATACTGATAGATTTTTAATCCTTAAAGAACCTATTCATTAGCCAAATCTAGCTTCAATTTTCTCCAGTAGCTGTTACCAATCTTTCAAAAGAGTGTTAAATACTCTGAGTATAATTCCTCAGTTTGCTCTCTCAGTTGATTTCAATATGCTTTATAACTTATGAGCTCTATCATACACTATGATAGAGTTGTAAGGTTTTATGAACATGAGAAAAATGAAAATCAAAGCAATTTCTATGAAGTTCCTTATAAATAGGTTAATATTTAAATAATGAGCAATAACCTTCCATTCATTTTTTTTGTTAAGTGCTGTCAAATCGGTTCTGACTCAGGGACCCTAGCATTATAATTAACTTTTTAATCTAAGTAGTATCCTTGAAGCAATAAATTTGGGTGCCTTTTTCATTTCCAATCACCTTCAAAGTTATGTTTTCCCTCATTATAATTAGTCTATGAAAAATTTAAATCTTACAATTCTGTAATCTTGGATGTTTAAACATTCATAAGGTATAATTAGAATTTGCAAAGCTTCCACTGAAGTTCAGTAAAAAGAATGCTGAAATGGGACTCACAGATACTTGGTTCTAGTTCAGAGCCTGTTTTACTCAAATTATGTGTTTGAAATTAACTTTACTCACCTCTAAGGTGATGAGGATCCATGAGACATCCCTTAAGGTCCCTCCTAGAGTTAAAATTCTAAATTATACCTTTTTAAAGTCATCAAAACTATAAATCAAGTTGCATATATATGAGGATACATAAAAATTATTACTACTAGAATTTCAGTTCATACATGACTGGATATATTTCAAGCAAAACATATTTAAAGATGCCTCTATGACTACTGGATCATAGAGTATGGTTACTCAATACCAAGCACTGAACTTTGAATCTCAAGTTTAGTGCTTCAAGCTTACCAGCCGGAAAAGGATGAGGCTTCCTTCAACAAAGATTTGTTATTGTTGTTGTTGTTGTTGTTATGTGCCGTGGAGTCGGTTCCAGCTCATAGCGACCCTGTACAGGGTTTCTGAGGTGTAAATCTTTATGGGAGCAGAAAGCCTCATCTTTCTCCTGTGGAACAGTTGGTAGTTTCAAACTGCTGACCTTGCGGTTCACAGCCCGATTCATAACCACTACGCTACCAGAGCTCCTTAATAAAGATTTACAACCTCAGAAATAGGTTCATAATGAGTTGGAACTGTCTCGACAGCAACAGCAACAACAACAATTACAAATGATCAGTAGATGGCTGCAGACAAGTTCTTTTAGTAATACACTTGTGTTAGTTTTGTTAGGGTGTAAGGTGCAATGAATTATTTGATATGACTCTTCTAGTCATATTCTTTGTAATGGAAATAAGGCCTGAGGAATGGCAACATAGGAATTGGTCAGTTTATCATCCCACTAGATTTAAAAGGAGCCATCTCAGAAGTGGAAAATGGGGATTTTACTGCTATCAAGAAAGAAGAGCTAGAATGGAGTGTGTCCCTTGGAGCCTGAGATTCTGTATGCTGATGCTCCTTGACCCAGGAGAAAGCGAGCTGTGACAATAGAGAAGTGGTGGAGAAGTCGTGGCAGCAGCGGCAGCAGCAGCATCAAGAGCGCCAGACTGAGTGGCGGGCTTACTGGCCTATGGAGCGATAAGGCTGAGTGATGTTGGGTAGGAGAATTACTTCAGCTGAGTGTGATGAGGGGAAGAAGGGAGCTAGCTTTGTTGACCCACAGAGCTAGAGTTGAGCATCTTAGGGCTAAAGCTTATGTGGGAGTGGATTAATGACTGGTCATTAATTGTTGTTGTTAAGTGCTGTTGAGTCAGTTCCGACCCATAGAGACCCAATACAGTGTTTCCAAAGAGTGACTGGTGAGCTTGAGCCACCGACCTTGTGGATCAAACCAGCTTTGCTGTCCAGCACATTAACCCACAGCACCACACCAGGACTCCAGGACTAAAAGAGCTTTGTCACATTGCCAGAGCAAGAGGATGTGAGGCTGGACCAGAGAGCGGTGTGCCTCTGGGCCCAGATAACAAGTGTATCCTGTGCATTTCTGATACTGAATTTTAACTTGTGGACTCCCCTACTAAAACCCACTATTATGAGTATTGTCTGTGAGTTCTGTGTGGCCATTGCAATAAATTATTAGCCCCTGCAAAGAAGTGGAGAGTGCCATGGGAGGAATTGTTGGTTTCAGAATGGGTAAAGACGGTTGGAGGGCATGTCTGGATCCTACCTCACTGGAATTAACCTTTGGTTGATGTTGAGTTTGATTCTCTTTACCCCTTAAAGAGTCCGAGATCAGATTCTGACCCTATACCAGTTTTACAGATGCCTTCCAAAAAAGGATACTTTTGTGCTATGGATTCAAATAATAAAACTATTTTGAGGTCAGTGTAAATATCAAGATTTTTAACAAAACTCAAGTGGATATCTTCCCAAATCATTGAAGCTTGCAACAAGTTTATGGGAATGATACCCCATATAAAACAACAGTTTTTAGATGGATCAAGTATTTTAAAGGAGGTTGGGAAGACTGCAAAATGAGCCAAGAGAGGGAAGACCCTCAACCTCAATAAACGGAGAAGCTATGGCTACAGTCCAGAAATTGGAACTATTGATGCAATAAGTGAAGTTGGAATCTTACCTGGTTCAATTTCGTGTCCTTGGCAAGCATTTGGCTTCTTGGGTGCCACAACTGATGCACCAAGATCACCTAGCTCAAAGAGCTGATCTTTCCATCAGCCTCTTAAGTAAGACTAAAGGAAGCTAATGAAGATGATTTTTAAGGAATGAATTTTAAACAGGGATGAGTCTTGGATTTACCAATATGATCTAGAAAACAAGGCCCAGTAAAAACAGTGATTTTTGAGGGGATCTGCTGGGTCAGTTAAATTTAGACAGACATCAGCTCAAAAGGTTATATATAGCAACTGTGTTTTGGGATCCCAAAGGGGTAAACTTGACAGATTTCCTTGAAGGGTGTAGGAAAATCATGAGGCCTTATTAGGAAGAAGCTTTAAGAAAACTGCAAACAGCAATGGTGAGAAAAATGCCAAGAACTTTGTGCTTAATAGGTTTTTTCCATCATGTCAATGCACCAGCTCATTATTCCAGGGTAGCAAGGGCTGTTCTAAGACAATTTCATTAGGAAATTTTACCCCATCCACTCTGCAGCCCTGCACTTGCCCCTTCTTTCCCCTCCCCCCCCAACTCAAGAAACAATAAAAAGGAACACAATTTGAATGTCTTGAGGATGCCAAAATTGCTGATTTGATGTGGTATAAATTTAAGAGTGGAGAATTTGGGGGAAAGTGTTAAGGAGATGGAAGAATTGCTTTCAGAAGTTTGGAAACATTGCTGCCATCTATAGACTTAGGAGTCCTGGTGTGGTGCTGTAGGATCAGCACTCAACTGCAAGGCCAGTTTAAACTGCAAAGTCGGTGGTTCAAACTCACCAGCCACTCCTTGGAAATCCTATACAGGGTCATTATCAGTCAGAAACGACTTGGCGGCACTTAACAATTTTAACAACACAGACTAAGATGGAGGATATGTCAAGCAATAAAAGCTAAAGATTTTGAAATTTTGTGTAGTACAGGTTTCTATGATTTTTTAGCAATACTTTTGTGCTTACCTTTGTATGTGTGTATATAAATGTGTGGTACTGTAGGATGAGCACGGGACTGCTATTCTCAAGGTTGGTGGTTCACACCCACCATACATTCCTCAGAAACCTGATACATGATTGTTATCAGTTGGAACCTATTATACAACACTTAACAGCAATAATAGCATATATACAAAAAGTTCACGGATTTAGGCACCTAGCAGACATAGCAAAATGTCCCTTATCTGATTATTCAGTTATGCTGGTTAGTAATTCCATACATGAGCCCTGTATACCCACAGATAAATGTAAAAACCTTCCCTAAAAGCCGAGACTGTAAATTCCAAAAAGGCAAAGTTTCCCCCCCACCAAAAAAAAAAAAAAAAAAAAAGCTAAAGAGGAGAGAGAAACTGTTAACTGATGGTATGTGGAGGGGATTATAATCAATGTAATGAAACAAGGTATATGAATGTTTGAATGTGAAACCGATGATGTGCCCTGAAAACTTTCACTCAATCCACAATAAAAACCTTAAAAAAAAAAAAAAAGTTCATGGAAAAATTCCACTATTTCATTATTACATTTTTTACACAGACATTTTGAAGCCCCCTTGTATGTATGTTGTTGTTTGTGTAAAAAAAATGCAATAAAGGAATTTTTCCATGAATTTTTTAAAGTCCCCTTGTATGTATGTAGTTGTTAAGTGCTGTTGAGTAGGTTCCATATATACATATATATGGAGTCCTGGTGTGGCACTGAAGAATAAGCACTAAACTGCTATCCTCATAGTTGGTGGTTCAAACCCACCAGCCACTACTCAGAAACCCTGTATAGAGTCACTATGAGTCAGAACTGACTGGATGGCACATAACAATAAGAACAACATATATATACACATTTAGGCACTGTGGGTTAATGCACCAGATTGCAAAGTCATTTGAACTGCAAGGTCAGAGGTTCAAGCTCATCAGCTGCTCCTGGGAAAGCCTATACAGGGTCGCTATGGGTTGGAACCGACTCGACGGCACTTCACAACAACATATGATATCAGAAATAATTTTCTGCTATAATAAAACCACAGTTAAACATGAGCACAATATTTCCAATTTAAAATATGTCAACTGAGGAAAAAAACACCCACATTTAATTCTGAACTTCTTAATGCTCTCAAACTTTTACAAATGGAAGTCACTTAATTAGTTATTTTTAAGTACTTAAAAAACAGCTTCTACTAAACTCTTTGATCTTTATCCTATAGGGTAATATTAACAGCCTAATTACTCATTACTTAAGCCATGGTATTTTCAATAGTCTCATATGCATGGGAAAGCTGGACAGTGAATAAGGAAGACTGTAGAAGAATTGATGCTTTTGAGTTATGGTGTTGGAGAAGAATACTGAAAATGCCATGAGCTGCCAAAAAACCCCAACAGATCTGTGTTGGAAGAAATGCAGCCAAAGTACTCCTTGGAGGCCAGGATGGCCAAACTTCATCTCTCAAACTTCGTACATATTGTCAGGAGGGAACAGTCGCTGGAGAAGGATATCATGTTTGGTAAGGTGCAGGGTCAGAGAAAAAGAGGAAGATCCCCAACAAGATGGACTGGCAAAGTGGCAGCATCAATGGACTCAAGCGTGGCAACGATAGTGAGATTGGCCCAGAACTCGGCAGTGTTTCGTTTGGTTGTGAATAGGGTCACTATGAGTCAGTACTGACTCAATGGCACCTAACAACAACAATCATAGTTCGTTTGGGGGGGGGGCAGAGGAAATAAGGAGTGGTTCTTACTTCCTCTTGCATACGCCTAGCTACTTCTCTCAATCTTAAGCATGCCTTGTAACCTCTGGATCTCTCATTTTGGGGTTTGGAAGAATGTGTATGTGTGTGTGTCTGTGAAAGAGAGAGAGAGCAGACACTAGAGTGGGAGCAGGGGGTAGAGCAGAATAGGAAGAGATGAGATAAGAGATTGTGTTCTAGGACAAGAATAGAAAAATATACTTATGAGAAGCCTATGGAACATTGGAATTTCCATGATGGTGATGGTGGTGTGCCATGGAGTCGGTTCCGAATCATAGCAACCCTGTACAGGGTTTCTGAGGATGTAAATCTTTATGGGAATGGAAAGCCTCTTCTTTCTCCCGCGGAACAGCTGGTAGTTTCGAACTGCTGACCTTGAGGTTAGCAGCCCGACTTATAATCACTATGCTACCAGAGCTCCTTAGTTTCCATGATAGGGGAAGGAAAACATTTACTAAAAGGAAGCTTGAACTGAAGGAAAGGAGAAACTAAAGTACTAGGGACTACAGCAAGCACACAAATGATTTTTCTATAATTAAAGCTTTTATTAATCCCCCCCTTTTCTCCATAATTCCCCTAACTGGAATTCAATCAGTCATTTCTAGTCAACCTTAAGGACGAAAATGGAAATTCCCAAAACTTTTATTATGGTTCAATATGGATATTTTGAGCAAATTCCTGTCTGAGTAGAACAAATTATTTATTTTATTCTTATGGGTTTTGGGGTGAAAAAAGTTCTACCTATAGAAGGTCAAAAAGAATACTTTGTCATAATAAAAGATTAAATGTAGACCCTGACAAGTTTGAATCAGGGTAATAGCCTACTTTTAGTGTCCACAGTTAAATGCCGACACTGACTTTGTTATAGCAATATATATATATATTTTTTCCAGCAAAATGTCACTCTCAGCAGGTCCTCTAAACCTAAAGCACTCATGTTGCTGGTGCAGAATTCAGTAGCAGGAAGTCATCTAGTGCTAAGAGATTCCTCTGCAGGCTGAATTGCAGCCTAGTGGCCTGTTCTCCAAACACACATGCTGAACAGAAGTCTGTAATTTTAACATCTGCCTCACTCTTCTCTTCTATGGGTTGCTGACAGAAATGTGGCTCCTGTCTCTTGGATATCTTCCCAGAAAAAACTAATGGGATGCTTCATTTCTTTTCCAGCACAACTTGGCAGTAGAATGGTTGGCAGTTCAAACCCATCTAGCATTACTGTGTAAGAAAGACCTAGGGATCCACTTCTATAAAGATTGCCCATTGCTGTTGAGTTGATTCGTACTCACAGCAGCCCCATAGGACAGAGTAGAACTGCTAGTTTGGGTTTCCGATGCTGTAAATCTTTATTGGAGCAGATAGCCTCATCTTTCTCCCAAAGAGCGGCTGGTGGTTTTAACCCACTGGCCTTGTCTTTAGCGGCCCAACACTTAACCCATTATGCCATCAGGGATCCTTTCTTCCTTTATGAGGAAGGGTGAAATCATCAACATTTGAAAGTATAAGATGCATTACAGTGAAATGATTAAAAGTAGTTCAAAGATCTGCACAGCTTATTAAAAAGCAGATTGTTGCACCCCATTTTCATGGTTTATAATTCAGGAGGTTTTGGGTTTGTTGAGTGCTGTTGAGTCCGTTTTAACAGAAATTACAGAATGAAACAATGCTCATTTCTATACCATTCTCAAAATCACTTATTTCATTCCAATCCATCTTGTTAAGGGTCTTCCTCTTTTTCACTAACCCTCTATTTACCTTCTCTAGGAACTCGTCCATCCCGATAACATGTTCAAACTACATGGCCCATCTTCCTTCTAAAGAGCATTCTGGATTCTTTCCAGAAAGATTTGTTGGTTCTTCTGTCAGTCCATGGTATATTTAGTATTCTTCTCCAACAGAATAATTCAAATACATCAATTCTTCTTTTGTCTTCTTTATTCATTGTCCAGCTTTCACAAATATAGGAGACAACTGAAAATACCATGGCTTGGGTCAGGCTCAAATTAGTTATCAAAGTTATATCTTTACTTTTTAACATTTTAAAGAGGTCTTTTGCAGATTCTCCCAGTGCAATATGTTGTTTTATTCCATTTTTGGCACCAACTGTGGATGCAAGTAAAATAAAATCCTTGACAACTTCGATCTTTTCTCTCTTTATCATGATTTTGCTTACTGTTGCAGTTGTGAGGATTTTCACTTTCCTTATGTTAATGTGTAATCCATATTGACGCCTGTGGTCTTTTATTTCATCAATAAATGCTTCAAATCTTCTTCTCTTTCAGCAAGCAAGGCTGTGTCATCTGCATATATTAGGTGAGTCTGCTTTCAATACTGATGCCATGCTCTTCCGTGTTTAGTTCATTTCTCAAATTATTTTATTTGTACACGGATTGAATAAGCAAGGTGAAAGGATATAACTGATACACACCTTTCCTGATTTTATATCATTTATTCTGTTTGAACAACTTCCTTTGCATGAACAAAAATTAAGTGTGCTGGAGTTCTCATTTTTCACAATATTTCCCATAATTTATTATGATTCACACAATTGACTGTCCTTGCATAGTCAATTAGACACAGGCAAACATCTTTCTGGTATAATTTGCACTTAGCCAAGATCTATCTGACACCAACAATGATATTCTTGGTTCCCAGTCCTCTTCTGAATTCATCTTGAATTTCTGGCAGCTGATGTGATGCACTGAACACTAAAGCTGAAGACTTGATGAGTTGTGGGATGATTAAGAGCATGATACTTGATGAAAGTGAAAGGTCATTTTAATAACTGGAAATTAAAAGACCAAATGATGTCAGAAGTAACTCTGAAATTTGCTCTTAAATGTAGAGTAGCTAAAATGAATGGAAGAAATAATGAAGTAAAAGAGCAAAACAGATTTTAAAGGGCAGTTCAAGAAGACCAAGAAAGTATTATAATGAAATGTGCAAAGACCTGGAGTTAAAAAAACAAAACAAAACAAAAAACAGAAAAGAAGAATGCACTCAGCATTTCTCAAAAAGGAAAAGAACTTAATAAAAACTTCAAGAAGCTTAAGTTGATGCAGGAACCATCCAATGGAAATGGAGGGAATACACAGAGTCACTGTACTAAAAATAATTGGTTGAAGTTCAACCATTTCAGGAGGTAGCATTTGATTAATAACTAGTGTTACTGAAGTAACAAGTCCAAACTGCACTAAAGGTGTGAGCAAATAGCAAGGCTCCAAGAACTGATGAATACTAACAGAGATGTTTCAACAAATGGATGCAAAGCTGGAACACTCATTCATCCATGCCAAGAAATTTGGAAGACAGCTACCTGGACAACTGAGTGAAAGAGATCCATATTTGTGCCCATTCCAAAGGGAAGTGATTTAACAGACTGTGGAAATTGTCACACAATATCATTAATATCATATGGAAGTGAAATTTTGCTGAAGATAATTCACAAGGGTCTTAGATAGGACACAAGAGTTTCTTTTCTAACTAGTTCCAAAGTGATATTGATGTTGCTGGTCTGGAGACCATCTTTAAGAACCATTGGTTAAGAGCATGATCTTAGAATGATAAGTCTGGAATCAAATCCATCATTTTTTAGCTATTTAATTTTAGGCAAGTTACCTGATTCAACAAATTTCAGTTATTTATAGTACCTAGCTCATAGTGTTGTAGAGACAATGAATTTAAAATGCATAGTGTAAAAGGCTGATTTGAAGCATCCCTCATTATCTGAACCACGAAGACAATAGAGGGATCTTAGGAACAGAGTAGTAAAATTTTTGGTCCAAGCTTTGAATGATTCTGCAAGGAATTTTCTGGTCCCATCTCAAAATAGATCACTGTCAAGAACAAACAAGATGGCGGATCATGTAGAAGTGCAGTGAGGAGCTCTGTCAGCAACAACACAGAATACCAGCCAAAGCAGGCTCAGAAGATGGTGCCAAAACTCTGAACCACATATAAAGGAATATTTAGAAGGTTGGAAGGCTTACAGCTAGGGGAATTTGTAGCAAAAGCAAGAAATCCATTGCTTACTAATTCAAGACGCTCAGCTGCTAACAGAGCTGCCATCTTGGGTAAGACCAAGGTGGGGAAGGATCAGAGCAGCCACAGATGCCTGACAGAACTGCAAAGATGAAGTTGTGGACGTTATTATTATTATTATTTTTGTATCTGTTCATGGGTCTCTTACTGTCTGCCCACCTCAGGGGGTGCCTGAGCAAGTAGACACCCCACACCCACGTCCAGAGGGTTCTATTATGCATGCACACAGATCTCAAAATTTAAAGTGACCATTTCCATTTAAAAACAAACAGCAGTGCAAAAAGGCCTGAACAGGGATAGTGAAGCGGGACAGGCAGACTAAAAAGGAAATAGGCTGAAAAATAATTCCTGAGTTATGTTACAATGACCAACACTTGCATCTTGAAATTTCTCAGGAAGAAGAGTGAAAAGGGAAGGCTATTTCCTGATTGTATCTACCTGGAGGCAATCAGAAAGCATAAAAAATACCAAAATACACACCCATCTAAGTATAAAGGCTATAGATAACTCCTGAATATGCCCAAAACACAGAAACAGATGACCATATCAGCACATGTCCAGAAACGAGTTAAAGTGACTGAGGCAAATGAGCTGGAAGTAGACATACCTCCCATACGGGAAGATGGGCAGGCTTTGGAAATGCCTGAGAAGGAATTCAGAAAAATGAATTATAAAATGTATCAAAACACTATACAATGGAATTGATCAAATTAAGGAAGAAATCAGGAAAGACTACAGGACCAATCAAATAAGATAGATACAGCACTGGAAATAATTTAAAACCTACATAAAGAGGTAGAAACAATTAATAATAGAATATCAGAAATGAACAATACACTGAAAGGGCAAACGAGTAGAAATGAAGAGATAGAAGCCAGAACTAGTGAGCTAGAAGAGAAATCTCTCAACACTACTAAGATAGAAGAGCAAGCACAAAAAAAGGATTAAAAAATTTGAAGAAGGCCTAAGATTCATGTTGAACAATGTGAAGAGGAATAACTTAGGAATTATCAGCATTCCAGAACAGGAAGAGCCAAACAAGTCCACAGAGGAGATAGTTGAAGAGCTCCTGGAAGAAAAATTTCCTAACATTCTGAAAAGCGAAAAGATAAGCATTCAAGAAGCTCAATGAACCCCAGAGGATAGACCCCAAAAGACAATCACCACGACATATAATAATCAAGCTCTCCAAAATCAATGATAAGGACAGAATCCTGAAAGCAGCTAGGGAAAAGAGAAGTGTAACATACAAAGGGAAGCAAATCAGATTAAGCTTGGATCTCTCAACAGAAACCATGCAGGCAAGAAGGCAACTGGGTTCACAGAAGTCTACTGAATGTTGTAAGGGTTAGTTTGCAGCTTCATTGCTGTTTTTCCCTCACTTCCCCTTATGGGTGAAGAGCATGGTCACCAATCAGAGCGTGTATTCCCATTGCATCTTAGTCTTGGAAAGGGGTTTACACAGAGGGGACCTGACCACTTGCTTTAATGTCTCCTGGGCAAGCAACTTGCTTGTTCTTGTGGTAACAGTTGGTCTGCCTATGTTGTTTTGTATTTTCCCTGTATGTCTTTGTTTCAAGAAGTATCTTCTGTTCTTCTAGCTGCTCCAGGCTGTTCTGCTCATCCTTTCAAGTAGAAACTTCCCATCTCTGAAGATCTAGATGTGGTTCAGGCTTCCACTTATAGTCTTATGTAATGCAGAAGCTCTGCAGGAAGCCTCCTTCACTGGGCACATTGTAGCTCCATTTTAGGTGTTCCAATCAGTTATAGGCAGAAGATGGACTTAAAAGCTTTCTATGGTGATGTTTCTGGCTATTCCTTTCTCTCCCCCTCTAGTGTCTATTTTATAATATAATACAAGGAAAACCAAGATTCAAAAGACAGCCAAGCATCTTAACATTATTCACGACCTGCCCTTCTAGAGGCTGGCTGCAAGAGACTTCCTGGCGTGGACCCATACAGAGGGCTAAGCCATAGCATGGCACTCTTGGTTCCCTTTCTGTTCTCAGAGCCTAGTGAGCAACACAAGGCAGCCATCAAGCTGCGTAGGGTAGACTCAACCCTCTCTTCAACACTCTCATGGCTGGGATAGATGGGGCTGGTGTCTAGTGGGGGTACCATTGAACTCTTGGTTTCTAAGGCAAAAAGAATGGTATTAGATGACTTTTGCTCTGATAGCGTAGTGGTTATAAGTTGGCCTGCTAACCTCTAGGTGAGCAGTTTGAAACTACCAGATGTTCTGTGGGAGAAAGATGAGGCTTTCTGCTCCCATAAAGATTTACAACCTTGGAAACCCTATGCAGAGTTGCTATGAGTCAAAACCAACTCCAAGGCACATAATCACTACAACCACCACTCATGGATAGTATTTCACAGAGCTAAGACTATGTACTGCATCAGGAAGACAGGCCTGGGGTTTGGATTTTAGTTTCTCTAGAGGTGAGCGTGTGGTTTCTCTTTATATTTAATTATTTTTCTTAAATGTTTTTATTGTGAATTGAGTGAAAGTTTATAAGGCAGATCATCAGTTTTACATTCAACAAATCATACACCTTATTTTGTTACAATTATAATCCCCTCCATGTACCATCAGTTAACAGTATTTCTCTCTATTCACTTTAGCTTTTTTTTTTAAACACTTGGGCACATATAATAATTTACATCACCAAAGGGCACGTTCTGCAAATCTATCTCCTGGCTACCAGCTTTCAGTCCCTCTCTTTCCATAAGTCTAGAGTCCTCAGCTGCTCCCTCTCTCCATGTCCCCATCTCTGCCTCCATTTCTGGTGTCGCTGCTTTTCTGGATAAGGTCCCGCATACCGCTTGTGCTCTTCTCCCTTAATGGTCCTATGGTCCTCTGTTTCTGGACTGTAAGATTAACTACTCCCCCATTTTTATTACAAAACTTCCACCTTTACAATTGTGACAATCACAATTAGTCATGGTAACAATTACTCATAATCGAATAAGAATCTTATCTCCATCTCTTTTTACCAGACCCATCTAGACAAGATGAAAACTATTCACTGGAGACTCTATCTTCCTTCGAGTGTGTGGTTTCTGTTTAATTTTGTCTCATGTGACTCACCTTAGTTTCTCTGGTTTTGGAATTGTGAATAGGGTAGAATTTCTGGGCCATTTTGTAGACTTTTAGATATCATGTGTCCCTATACTCAAAGGGAAGTGCTGGCTCTCCTGGAGTGTGGGGTAGGGGAACTTTTAACTGGTCTCTGCTGGATTTACCAAGAAGTTCACTACAAATTTACATCTCCTTATTGCCACCTCGAATCGGGCTGCTAATCTCAAGGTCAGCAGTTTGAAACTACCAGCAGTTCCACGGGAGAAAGATGAGGCTTTCTGCTCCCATAAAGATTTACAGCTTTGGAAACCCATTACAGGGTCGCTATGAGTTGGAACCGACTCCATGGCACATCACCACCAGCACCAGTGGCCTCTGGTCCCTGGGTTAAGCACTGTGAAGAAAGGCCCCTGTCGCTGGGATAAAGAGAGGTGACACAACAGAATGCGGAAATAAGGCGACAATATCTTTTAGATCCCACGCGAGTAAAATTTTACTAAAGGTAATACAGAATGGCTGCAACCATACATTGACAGAGAACTTACAGAGGTTTAAGCCAGATTCAGAAGAGGCCATGGAATGAGGGATATCATTGCTGATGTCCAGTGGATCTGGCTGAAAGCAGAGAATATCAGAAAGATGTTTACCTGTGCTTTAATGACTACACAAATGCTTTCAATTTCCAATCCAAATCCTCTACTTGAAGGCCCCAAATAGGGCAAACCGGAGTACTGTGACGTCACATTAAGTGAGCTTGGAGAAAGGGGGTGGTAGGTGGTGGTTATGTGCCACTGAGTCGGTTCCAACCCACAATGTCCCTGTATAGGGTTTCTGAGGCTGTAAATGTTTACGGGAGCAGAAAACCTCCTCTTTCTCCTACAGAGCAGCTGGCAGACTCAAACTGCTGACCTTGCTCTTTGCTAACTCGTAATCCACTACACTACCAGGGCTCCTTACAGTATAATCCCATTTTAGATGAAAAGGGATTCAGATGGTGGCTCTTCCAAATGACTCTCCTGAGACTGGGGTTCTGTCAAATGAAAATGGCCAAATGTAATACTTGATACTGATATGGTAATAATGATGCTATTCATCCCCTGGCATTGGGTACTTTGAGAATTCAACACACCTCCTTGAATTCATTAGCTAAAGTACATTGAGGGCATCACATTACTTTGGACTTTCTGCTTATTGAGTTTGGAGGGGTTTGTACTGTTGCTAACAAGACGTGATGTGCTTGGATAAATACTACAATTTGTAATCTGTGCCATCTGCAAGCCTCAAGAGATGGGGACCTAACCCTGGTTTGCCAAACTCTTCTCCACCTTGAGATCCTGGCTTGTTGTTGTTGCTAAGTATCATAGAGACCCTGTATAGAGTTTCCAATGTGTGGCTTGTGAGCTTGAACCACCAACCTTGTGGTTCAAACCGATGCTCCTCTAATTACTATAGGAGTTATAATATTGCTAATCTGTCTGTTTGTCCGCTGTTTAGTAAAAGTGGTGGCTCAGGGAGCAGTTTGGGTGGGTGAAGTCTTTGCCCTGTTAGAGTGTATTTCACTCTGTTTTAGGAATAGAAGTTATCTGCCAGCAAATCCAACTAGATGCCTATGGTTATCATAACTTGGGCCCTTCCCCTGACTATGCCAAATTACATTAGAACGTCTCATCCCCACAGCACCCTTCTTTAAGACAGGAGTGACACCTGTTTCCCAAGATTGAGAAGCAAACAACGAAAGGGGGACCTGAAATAGGGACACTGAAAAACAAGGGTACTACAAAGGTTTTAGATCACTGTTAGGTGCCATTGAACTGGTTTTGACTCATAGCAACACTATGCACAACAGAAACTCTGCCCAAGTGTTGTTTAAGCTCATTGTTGCTGCCATGGTGCCAATCCATCTTGTTGGGGGTCTTCTTCTTTTTCAATGAACCTCCACATTACTAAGCATGATGTCCTTCTCCAGAACTGGACCCTCCTGACAACATGTCCAAAGGACTAGAGATGAAGTTTTGCCACCCTCGCTTCTAAAGATCATTTTGTCTGTGCTTATTCCAATACTACAGTCTTGGTACGGTGCTGCAGGATAATGTATATTGGACTGAAAGGTAGGTTTGAACCAAAAGGTCAGTAGTGGCTATGAGTCAGAACTGACTCGAAAGCATTTAAAACAACATTTTAATATGAGTTTGTTCTTCAGTCCATGGTACTTTCAATACTCTTCTCTACCACCATAATTCAAATGCATCAATTCTTCTATGGTATTGTTTCTAGGTGCCATCTAATCTGTATTGACTCATAGTAACCTTATGCACAACAGAACACTGCCCACCCCTACACCGACCTCACAATCGTTGCTACACTTGAGCCCATTGCTGCTGCCACTGTAACAATCCATCTCGTTGGTGGTCTTCCTTTTTTTCCTCTCATTCTCCACTTTACCAAACATGATCTCTTTCTCCAGGGACTGGTCCCCCCTGATAATATGTCCAAAGTATGAGAGACAAAATCTGGTCATCCTGGCTTCTAAGGAGCATTCTGGCTGTCCTTCTTCTGTTTGGTGTTTTGGCAGTCCATGGTACTTTTAATATTTTTCTCTAAAACCAAAACTCAAATGCATCAATTCTTTTATGGTCTTCCTTATTCACTGTCCAATTTTCACATGCATATGAGGTTATTAAAAACACCATGGCTTCAGTCAGCCTTACCTTAGTCCTCAAACTGACATCTTTACTCTTGAACACTTTGAAGAGTCACAGCAGATTTGTCTAAAGCAATACATCACTTAATTTCTTGATTGCTGCTTCCCTGAGTGTTGATGGTTGATCAAGCAAAATGTAGTCTTTAATATTCATCAGTATCTCAAATCCTGTCATATCACTTTCAGCAAACAAAGTTAATGAGTCTTCCTCCAGTCTTGATGCCATGTTCTTCCTTATGTAATCCAGATTCTCAGATTATCTGCTCAGTATGCAGACTCAATAAGTACGGTGAAATGATACAACTCTGGTTCACACTTTTCCTAAATTTAAACCATTCTGTGTCCTCTTGTTCTTTTCTAATGACTACCTCTTGGTCTATGTACAGGTTCCTCATGAGCAAAATTAAGTGTTTTAGAATACCCATTTTTCACAATGTTATCCACAGCTTCTCATGATTTACAACATCAAGTATAATTTCAAAGTCAATAAAGCACAAGTCAGCATCTTTCTGGTATTCTCTGCCTTCAGCCAAGATCCCTCTGACTACAGTAATGATAGCTCTCATTTTATGTCCTCTTCTGAATCTGACTTGAATTTTTGTTGGTTCCCTATCAATGTATTACTGCAAATAATTTTAAATTACTTTTGGCAAAATTGTATTACATATGGTATTAATAATATTGTTCCATGGTATCTGTACCTTTCTTAGGAATGCGCACAAATATGGATGTTTTCCAATCCGTTAGACAGATAACCATCTTCCAAATTTTTTGGCATAGATGAGTGAGTGCCTCTAGGTCTTAATCATTTTGTAGAAAGATTTCAATATGTATCCCATCAATTCCTGGAAACTTTTTGCTACTTCCTTCAGTGCAGCTTGGACTTCTTCCTTTAGTACCATCGGTTCTTGATCATATACCTCATGAAATCATTGACTAGCGACCATTTCTTTTTTTGGTACACTGACTCAGTGTATACCTTGCTTCTTGTGATGCTTACTGCATCCTTTAATATTTTGCCTATTGTTGAGAAGTGCTGCCAAGTCAGTTCTGACCCATCTTAATCCTGTGTAAGGTTTCTGAGGAGCTACTACTGAGCTTGAACTGCCGACCTTGCAGTTCAAGCCAACCTTGCAGTCCAGCACATTAACCCACAGTGCCACACCAGGGCTCCTTCTATGTGTATGGATAGTATCCCATCACAGGCAGCACTGTATTCAACACAGATCTTGAAATGCTCTTTTTGAGAATGAATGAGATGCCATTTCTCTTCAATTTGTTAATCTAAGCAGAGTAAACCACATGACTCTCTGATTCAGAATGGCCAATACCAGTCCATTTCAACTCACTAATGCTCGGGGGAACTCTGGTAGCGTAGTGGTTACGAATCGGGCTGTGAACCGCAAGGTCAGCAGTTCGAAACTACCAGCTGCTCCGCGGGAGAAAGATGAGGCT
>NW_006408679.1:1962967-1997988 GCF_000296735.1 Chrysochloris asiatica | reverse complement strand
AGGTTGGCCCAGGATCGAGCATTGTTTCGTTCTGCTGTGCATGGGGTCGCTATGAGTCAGTTCCGACTCGATGGCACCTGACAACAACAATGCCTAGAATATCAATCTTTATATATTCTTCTTCATTTTTGATGACTTTCAATTTTCCTAGGGTCATATTTCATACATTCCACATTATGATTATTAATGGATGTTTGCAGCTGTTTCTTCTAATTTTGAGTTGTGCCATATCAGCACATGAAGGTCCCGAAAGCTTTACTCAACTTGTCATTATAGTCAAGTCTAATTCCAGGAGGCAGTTCTTCCCCAGTCGAATTTTGTGTGTCTTCCAACTTGAGGCACTCATCTACTGGTACTATAACTGATAATGTTCCAATGGTATTCATTTGCCTGTCTTTCCTCCTCCTAGTCTGTTCTAGTCTGGAAACTCTACTGAAACTTGTCCACAATTGTTGATACTGCTGGTAATTAAAATTCTGGTGGCATAGCTTCCAGAATCACAGCAACACATAAACCACCACATTACATCAAACTGACCAATGAGGATGGGGTTTTAGCTTAGTATAAAATAAAATAAAACTGAATAGCCATCTTAGAGCAGTGGCTATAGTTAAAATTTAACTCCCTCCATAATTAATCATCACATTCCATAACTCATTACTTCTTTTCAATCTCTACAGCAGAATTGTAGCTCAAATGAGAGGGCTAATAATTCTTCTCTCAAGAATAAAGGCAAAAATCAATGAACAAAAATGGTTCAAACAGTCACTATGTTTGGAACATGATCACTCTAACTACAGTATGAGATGCAACCTATATAACTACTCTCTGCTTCTTGATTGGTGCACTTAATCCATTTACATGTTACATACCTAACAATAATTATACCAAATGTAAATGGATTAAGTACACCAATCAAGAAACAGAGAGTAGTAGAATAGATAAGAAGACAGGAGACATCATTATGCTTTTTGAAAGAGACATAACACACAAAGAAGAATGGACAAACTTTGGTACCTATACACAATGGAACGTTACAGAATAAAGTGAATCTGTAAAACACCTGGTAACACAGATGAACCTAGAGAATGTTATGCTGAGTAAAATGAACCAATCACACAAGGACAATGTATGAGATCATTATTGTAAAAAGAAAAGAAGAAAAAGGTTTCCTTAGTCAAAGAAACATTCTTTAATGGTTACCAGGTGGATGGAAAGGAGGAGTGATTTAATTGGTATAACATAGTCCATTAAGACAATGTTCTCCATCCTACTTTAGTGAATAGTAACTAGGATCATAAAAAAGGTGCAACTTATTGGTCTTACCTTGTCCACAGAAAAAAAGAGTGAAGAAAATTGAAGCTGTTTGGAAACAATTAGTCCAATGGACTAATGGAACATGTGGACATCAGGCTCCATGACACTGAGACCAGAAGAATTAGATGGTGTCTGGCTACCACTACCAAGTGCCTGGAAGGTACCACATCAGATGGCAGTGGATAGTGTGGGAAAACATGTGGTTCAAAACTGAAAATCATAAAAAAGACCAGGCTTACTAGTCATATAGAGATTGATGGAACCCTGAGACTATGGCCCTTGGTCACTGTTCAGGTCTGAAATTGGACACACCCCTGTAGCTCAATTTTCAGCCAAGATAGGCTTATAGAGGGGACAACAACACTAGTGAGGTACACACACCATAGAATGGTCAACTATTTGAAATCAAAGAGGCAGCATTTGCTTAATGACAAATTCAGAAAAGTGGGGAATGAAGGACGAATGGCAACAAAAAAACACAGCATTACCTAAAGACAAAGTTCAGAAAGGTGGGGAATAAAGGAGGAACAGAAAATGGAAGCAAGAATGAAGGAGGAAGTGGGTAAGTGATGTTACATTAAAGGATTGCAATCACTGAGATGAAATGCTGTGTGTGATTTGTTGAATTATAAAACTGATGATCTGCTCTGGAAATGTTAACTCAGTTCACAATAAAAAGAAAAAAACACACAAACAAAGCTTTGTGTGTGTGTGTGTGTAGCTCAAAATTCCAACTGAGAGGGAAGGAGTCTTCATCCTATCCCTTCTGTATGCAGGGATGATAGGCAACTTAGTTAGACACTGGCTACCTAAAATGGGGGTGGGGTGGGGCTATAAAGGCACGAAGAGACTGGCTTACAATTTTTCAAGAGGGAGTTTAGTTTAAGAGTGTGCAGGGGGAAGGCAGAATCCCTACTGAATAGTTTTCATCTTGTCTAAACAGATCTAGTGAAAGGAGATGGGGATAATTAAGACTCTTACAATTCAATAACGAGTCATTGTTATCATGACTAATTGTGACTTGTCACAAGAGTAAAGGTAGAAGTTTTGTAACATAGAGGTAATCTTACAGTCCAGAACAGAGGACCTTAGGACCATCAAGAGAGAGAGCATGAGTGGAATGTGGGACCCTATCCAGTGAAGCAGCACCATCAGAGATGGAGGAGAGATGAGGCCATGGAGAGATAGAATAGCTGAGGACTCCAGACTCATGGAAAGAGAAAGGCTGTGTGTTGGTGGCCAGGAGGCAGGCTTGCAGAATGTGCCCTTTGGTTGTTTAAATGAGTGTTTTGGTGTACAACTCCCCCCAAACAAACAAACAAAACCCAGAGGGAATAGAAGCAAATACTGTTGAATAAAGAAGCATGGAGGAGATTGCAATCATTGTAATGAAACGATGAGTGTAAAACCGATATTCTTCCAAGTAAACTATCACTCAATTCACAATTAAAACTTTTAACAAAATTTTCAAAAAAAAGGAGAAGAAGAACTAGGAGGAGGAGAAGAAGAAGAGCAAATAAAAAGGAAAGTGACACTTGAAAAGAAAAAAGTAGTGACACTTCCTAGTACAAAAGGATAGCCCAGAAGGCTGCGGAGGATAGTATTAAAAAGGAAGAAAAAGTAGTGCTCAGAACAGAAACCAGTTGCCACTGAGTTCACTTTGACTCAGTGGAGATCACATGTGTGTCAGAGTAGATCTGTGTTTCCACTGCTTCAAACTCCCAACCTTTGATTACTGTTTAGCATATTAATCGCTTGTATCACCCAGGGACTCCAGCACTCAGACAGGCTGGACACGCCTTTACTCACATGAAAGATTTTTCTTTACATTTAGTTGCCATTGTGCGGCATGAATTCTCCCATTGGGACTGGTGGGAAGGCTCCACAGGGAAATGTTAAATGCACTGGTAGAGAAAGGAGCCTTTATAATTTCTTTTTTTGAACTGTGAGAAAGTTGATTTTTATTAGAAAAAAGGAAAATTGGTGTCCAAAAGAGCAAAGGGAAGAAAGCAATTAAAAAGTACTATTTTTAAAGCAAAGTTAGGAGAGATTAACAAAATGCAGCCACACAGAGTTTGGGGAGCATCCTTGGGTGCAGAGGTGAAGGTGAGTCTGTCCTGTTTCACAAGTTTGTCATGGTGGTTGGAACAGAGCAGTCTCTACTTCTAATTTGTAGTTTTGAAGATTTAAAAACGATATCATGGACCAGTTTTTATTTTATTTTATTTATTTATTTAAATAACCTCAAGACAACATTAATTGCCCATTTTTTATTTTTCCCTTGGAAAAATATCCTACAACTTCAATTAAAGTTTTCTTCCCTACCTCTCTTAACAAAAAGAGCATAATCTCAGAAGAAAAAATCTTTTCCAAAGAAGGTCAGTTGATGTCCATAGTGATTTTATTTTTATTGATTATATACTAATTCATGTGTGTATGTGAGCAGATGATGTCAAGTGTGTATGTGTGCATACAATATACAGTGTGATGTGAAATAAAACTATAACTTGTGGAAATAAAATAAAAATACTTTAAACACAGGACTAATGATGGAAATGGAAGCATTATTATAACATAAATCTGAATTAATGAGAAGACACTTTTTATGCCCTCTCTACATAAGGGTGAGAAAACCGGTATATAAATCCATAATCTAAAGCTGACTAGATACAGAATTTCGGCAATATTTTGCCTTCATGGGCTGTGGTGCTGAAGGTAAGGCATTGGGCTGCTCATCACAAGGTCTGCTTATCTGTCTTTCTCCCTCTCTTGCTTTACTTCACACTAAACAATGCCTAACCATGCCTGGCATTTCATAAATACTCAATAATATTTGTTGAATGGGTGAAGCATAATTGTTAACTAATTCTGGATTAGTGGGGGAAAGCTACTTTTTTTCTAGCTCTTTTCCATAAGGATATTACAATTATTATTTGCAAATATTTTTGCTATAAAATTAATACTTTATTCCATGCTTATTAAAAAGACAACAGAACAGATGAAGGAAGACAGGAGGTGAACAGAAGAAATAGAAACTATAGTTGGCTGTTTGATAAAATTGGTGTCATCACAAAATTATGGGCTTTTTATTTCATGAAAATATAAAGTCACATATGTGGCTTCTACAGCTGAGGCTGGCTGATTTTTGTACATCTTTGTTAAGTGCCCTCGAGTCAATTCCAACCCATAACGACCCTATATAGGGTTTCCAAGGAGCAGCTGGTGAGCTCAAACCACTGACTTTGCAGTTCAAACAACTTTGTAGTCTGACGCATTAGACCACAGCACCATACTTATATCTTTAGATACCTTTATTACCTCTTGTCCATTTAGTGTTTTTGTATATAAAGCTCTCAAATTTCATGATCATGAACTGATCATCCTAAAGACCAATGGGATACTTGTTACAACAGCTCAGTAAGGTCCCATTGCCTTGAAGAAGTAAAGTGGTAGTGTGCTGTGGAGTCGGTTCCAACTCACAGTGACCCTGCATAGGTTTTCCAAGGCTGTATATTTTTATGGGATCAGCTGGTAGTTTCAAACTGCTGACCTTGAAGTTAGCAGCGCAACTTGTAACCACTATGCTACCAGAGCTCCTTGAAGAGGTGAGGAGCCTCTCTAATACACACTAGGAGTTACTTCAATAACGAAGAGAATGGATCACTCCAGTCCCTTTTGCTGACAATACCTTCAAGCAGCCTTTCTCAAATTCCTATGGATGTGAAGGAACTGCTGTCCCCATTTAGAATTTCACACACATATCTGTAAACTCCAACATCCTTACTCAGCAGGAAACCACATTAAGACATTTATTTTTGCTCCCACTGTAATGGCAGGAAAACATTTACATTTTTACAAGGTTTCCATTCTTCCAGCACTAAAATGATTAAATGTGCTCTGCACACAGGGTCAGAATTTTCCCAGATGGTCAGAAGATGATTATAACAGGCTATGAGAAGGCAGAAAAGCCATAGACAATTTGATAAAAAGAGAAGTAAGTTGATAAGTATATTGCAGGGTACTGTGTAATCATTATGTTTTCAACAAAGAGAGTGAGTACATGTGTGCAGAGTCATGTCTTGCAGCCAAGCATTAAAAATTTTTATCTTCACCAGATGCACAAAATGGGAAATAGAATTTTGACTTAGCCGGAAACATGATTTCAGCTTTACCTTCCTCTTTACAACATAGATGTACTACAAACATAATAGAACAGGCTGCCCTCCCCACTATTGTTAGGAAAATGAGAGCCACTTAAAATGGAAAATGAGCTCTCAGGCCAAATCCTAGATACAGATATAAATCTAGATTCTGTCAAATCAGGCAGGTAAAAGCAAGATGGTTTTACTATAATGATCAAAGGCAGAACTGCATTTCCATTAAGAAATTAATTTGTATGCTAAGCAAAAGCCATTCCAATCACTCTTTGCTGAAAACAAAGTAAGTGAATTTGTGTATTACATATTTGGTGCTGATGAAATAGCAAGACAACATATTACATATCTAGAAAGGCCTCTGAAATCCTCCGTACACCACAAAAATAAGCATAAATTCCAGTTCAGAAGTTTTTAATCTTCTCTATTTCCTGATTTTCCTTCATTTATACATCAACTTAACCTAATTTGGATTTTTTTAAGTTGTTGTCTGTGGGCTGACTCCAGAAATGAGGGCTGTTTGACTCAATGATGTTTAAAAACTTAATTAAATTTGGATGATTACATGATGCCCCTGTGGCACAGTGGTTAAGCACTCAGCTGTAACTGAAAGGAACACAGGTCAAATTCACCAGTCACTCTATGGAGAAAGGTGAGACAATGTGCTTCTTAAAGATTGTTGTTGTTTTTAAGTGCCATGGTGACCTTGTATAGTTTCCCAGGAGTGGCTAATGAATCTGAACCCCTGACCTTGGAGTTCCAACAGACCTTGCGGTCCAGTGCCTTGTCCCACAGCACAACACCAAGACTTGGAAACCCTATGGGGTTGTTCTACTCTGTCCTATAATAACAGGTGAGTCAGAATCAACTCAGTGACAATGGGTTTCATGCTGGCAAGCCTGGACTACTCTAATTAACCACAAGCTCCACTCCTGTACATAGTTTGCATATATCTTTATCCAGGAACAAGAAAAGCCTTCATGTTCTACCCAACTGTAGGGAGCTTTCCACCTTCCTTGACAGTCATGCAGCTGCAAAAATGTACTGGGGACTCTTGAAATGATCTCAAGAACCAACTATAAGCCACAAAGTCATAACATTGCATTTTGATAATAATAACATTACCCATATCGTTCATGACTTGCTTTTTCCAAAGTGTTTGATTGCAATATCCTTTACTGATTTCTGAAACTCGAAACTCTCTGGTATATATAATATACTTTTTGATGAAGAATGTGATATCATTTCTCTTGAATTTGTCATTTCCGGCATAGTAAACCATGTGATTGTCCAATTCATCATTTTTTGCATTCATCATCAAAAAGAACACTTCAAGATCTATTTTGAAGTACAGTGCTGTTGGTGATAGGATAATATCCATATGCCTCGAAGGAAAACCAGTTAATACCACTATCATTACACACCAATCACTAAAGCCAGTGTTGATGATATTGAAGAAATTGACCAATTTCTTCAGTATGCAAACAAGATGTGTTGGTAATTACTGGTGATTGGAAAGTGAATGTTGGAAACAAAAAGGCAGGATCAGTAGTTGGAAAATATGACCTTGGTGATCAAAATGATGCTGGAGATTACATAATAAAATTCATGGCAAACACTGTTTGAAATAACATGGGTCTCACTAGATGGAATGCAGAGAATAAAACTGACTGTATTAGGAGAACAAACAAGATGGCGGATCGGGTGGACGTGTAGCCAAGAGCTCTGCCAACAACAACACAGAATACCCGACCAAGCAGGCTCAGGAGATGGTCCCAGAACTCTGAACCACATATAAAGGAATATTTAGAATATTGGAAGACTCACAGCTGGGGGAATTTGTGGCAGAAGCAAGAAACCCATTGCTTTCTAGTTTGGGACGCTCAGCTGCTCCAGGAGCCGCCATCTTGGGTAAGATCACATGGGGGAAGGATTGGAGTAGCCACAGACGCCTGGCAGAACCGCTGAGATAAAGGTGTGGACATTCTTTTCTTTTGGTAGCTATTCATTGGTCCCTTGCTGTCTGTGCACCTCCAATCTGGTGACTATAGGGGTGCCTGAGCTAGTGGGCAACCCAGCCCCACCCTCGGAGGGTTCTACTACGCTGCGCACAGATCTCCTCGAAATTTAAAGAGACAGTTTCCAATTAAAACCAAACAGCCATAGCCGGCCCTGAACTGTTTACAACTAGAAAAAAGGCCTGAGTGGGACAAGCAGACAAAAAAGGAAATAAGCCAAAAATTAAATCCTAAATTACGTCAAAATGTAACAAAAAAAGGGGGAGTGGTTAATCTTACAGTCCAGAAACAGAAGACCCTAGGACCATCAAGAGAGGAACGCACAAATAGACTGCGGGGCCTTATCCAAAGAAGCAGCAGTGCCAAAGATGGAGGCAGAGATGGGGACATGGAGAGGGGGAGCAGCTGAGGACTCTGGATTCATCAACTAAGAAGAGAAGGACTTAGAACTGGTGGCCAGGAGCAGACTTGCAGAATGTGCCCTTTGGAGATGTAAATTATATATATGCCTGAGTGGGTTTTTTTAAAAAAAGTTAAAGTGGATAGAGAGAAATACTTTTAACCGATGGTATATGGAGGGGATTATAATCAATGTAATGAAACAAGGTATATGAATGGTTGAATGTGAAACTGATGATGTGCCCTGTAAACTTTCACTCAATCCACAATAAAAACCTTAAATTAAAAACAAAAAACAAAAAACTGACTGTATCTTTGGGAAGAGGGTGGAAAAGCTCATTATCATTAGCCAAAACAAGGTCAGGGGCATACTATGGAAGAGATCATCAATTACTTACATGCAAGCTCAGGATGAAACTGAAGAAAATCAAACAAGTCCACAAGAGCCAAAATATGATCTTGAATATATATCATCTGAATCTAGAGACCAATTCAAGAACAGATTTGAGGCACTAGATACTAATGACCGAAGACCTCAAGATTTGTGGATTGACATCAAGAATATCACATAGGAAGAAAGCAAAAGGTCAATGACAGGGAAGAAAGAAAAGACTAAAGCGGATGTCAGGAGAAACTCTGAAACTCACTCTTCAGTATGCTGTTGCTATTAAGTGCCATCGAGTCAGTTCTGACTCATAGTCAGACCCTGTATAGGGTTTCAAGGAATAGCTGGTGGGTTTGAATAGCTGACCGGTGGTTCCCCATCCAATGCTGCTCCTCAGCATTTGTTGTTATTGTTAAGTGCCATGGAATCAGTTCTGACTCATAATGACTAGAAAAAATGAGGACATAAAAGAGCTGAACAGATCATTTCAAAGGGCAGCTAGAGA
The DNA here is from genome assembly GCF_000296735.1 of Chrysochloris asiatica. Taxonomy (NCBI): domain Eukaryota; kingdom Metazoa; phylum Chordata; class Mammalia; order Afrosoricida; family Chrysochloridae; genus Chrysochloris; species Chrysochloris asiatica. Next base: position 1,989,210 of record NW_006408679.1, on the reverse strand, counting down.
AGAAAAAGTATTATAACAAAATGTACAAAGACCTGGAGTTAGACAACCAAAATGGAAGAAAATGCTCAGCATTTCTCAAGCTGATACAACTGAAGAAGAAATTTAAAACCTGTGTTTTAATATTGAAGGATTCCATGGGCAAAATATTTAATGATACAGAGAGCATCAAAAGATGATGGAAGGAATACACAGAGTCACTGTATCAAAAAAGAAATGGTTGATGTTCAACCATTTCAAGAGGTAAATATGATAAAGAACTGATGGAACGGAAGGAATAGGTCCAAGCTACACTGAAGGAATTGGCAAAAAAACAAGACTCCAGAAATTAACAGAATACAAATTGAAATCTTTCAACAAACTGATGAAGCACTGGAGGCAATCAATCATCTATGCCAAGAAATTTGGAAGACAGTAATCTGGCCAACTGATTAGAAGAGACCCATATTTGTGCCCAAGAAATTGTATTGTGATCCAAGAAATATGACCAGTGGAATACAGACATCAGTGAACCATATTGTTAATAACTTATGCAAGTAAAGTTTTTCTGGAAAAACTTTTGAAATGGTTGCAACAGTATATCATCAGGGTACTGCCAGAAATGCAAGCCAGATTCAGAAGAGGATGTGAAATTAGGGATATCATTGCTGATGTCAAACGGATCTTGGCTGAAAGCAAAGAATACCAGAAAGATGTTTGTTGATGCTCTATTGACTGCACAAAGGTTTTTGATTGTGTGGATCATAACACTACAAAGAATGCATATTCTAGAACACTTAATTGTGGCCATGAGGAACCTGTGCATAGACCAAGAAGCAGTTGTTAGAACAGAACAATAATGTTTATGATCAGGAAAGGTATGCACCAGGGTTGTATTCTTTCACCACACTTACTCAATCTGTTTACTGAGCAAATAATCTAAGAAACTGGATTATATAAAGAAGAACATGGCATCAGGATTGGAGGAAGACTCATTAATAACCTATGAAATGCAGATGATACAACTGTTTTTGCTGAAACCAAAGGGGACCTAAAATACTGATGAAGATCAAAGACTACAGTCCTCAGTATAGATTTCACCACAACCTAAAGATAACAAAAATCCTCACAACTAAACCAGTCAAAAACATCTTGATAAATGGAGAAAATACTGAAGTTCTCAAAAACCTCATTTTGCTTGGACTCATGGAAGTAGCAATCAAGGAATCAAACACTGTATTGCGTTAGATAAATCTGCTACACAGACATTTTGCATTAAAGAGCAAAGGTATCAGTTTTAGGACTGAGGTGTGTTTGACCAAAGTCCTGGTATTTTCAGTAGCCTTCCATGCATATGAAAGATGGACAATGAATAAGGAAGATCATAGAAGAATCTACACATTTGAATGATGGTGTTGCAGAAGAATATAAAAAGTACAATGGACTGCCAAAATAACAAACAAATCTGTGTTGGAATTGTTGTTGTTGTTGTCTGGTGCCATCGAGTCTGTACCGACTCATAGCAACCCCATGCACAGCAGAACGAAACAATGTCTGATCCTGGGCCAACCTCACTACTGCTGCCACACTTGAGTCCATCAACGTTGCCACCTGGCCAATCCATCTCGTTGCGGGGTCTTCCTCTTTTTCTCCAACCCTCCATCTTACCAAGCATGATATCCTTCTCCAGCAACTGCTCCCTCCTGACAATATGCCAAAGTATGAGAGACAAAATTTAGCCATCTTGGCCTCTAAGGAGCACTTTGGCTGCACTTCTTCCAACACAGATCTATTGGTTCTTTTGGCAGTCCGTGGCACTTTTAGTATTCTCCTCCAACACCACAATTCAAAGGCATCAATTCTTCTACGGTCTTCCTTATTCACTGTCCAGCTTTCACATGTTGGAACAAGTACAATAAAATGCTCTTAGAAGCCAGGATGGCAAGACTTTGTCTCTCATACTTTGGAAATGTTATCAGGTGGGATCAATGCCTGGAGAAGGACATCATGCTTGAAAAAATGGAGCATCAGTGCAAAAGAGACCCCAAGGAGATGAACTCACACAGTGACTGCAACAATGGGTTCAGCATAACAACAGTTGTGAGGATGGTGCAAGATTGAGCCGTGTTTTGTTTGTTGTGTCCAGGGTTGTTATGAGTCAGAATTGACTTGACAGCACCTAACAACAACAGTGTGTTACAAACTAGAGCAAAGAGTGAAGTAGCTTTAATTGTTCTGTCCTTGGCTAGGAACCTGGGTGATTCTGGAGTCCCAATTATTGGGGACAGAATCCTGGCTCAGTAGCTTTCCATGTGGGTCCACGGGTAAGTTACTTAGTTTCTCTCAGATGCACTGAAATGTAAAAAAGTATTGCTTACAGAAAGTACACGAACTCCTTGCTTATCAACATGGTTAGGTTCCTAAGACCAGTTCATTATGGAGAAATTGGTATTATATGAAAACGGGGGATGACCACATAAGATCACAAAATGGAGGAAGACTATATCATTAGGTTGTATTTAGATGCCATCGAGTCAGTTCCAACTCATAGGGTTTTGAGGAGTGGGTGGTGGGTTTGAACCACAGACCTTGTGGTTAGTAGTCCAGTGTATCATACAATGTCATATCAGGACTCCATTATGTAACTGCTAAATGACATTGTCACATAATTACCAAATTATATGATTGCATACCACCACTTATCTGTCAGTTTGTTGTACTGTGGTGGCTTGTGAGCTGCTGTGATTCTGGAAGCTATGCCACAGGTATTTTAAATACCAGCAAGGTCACCCACAGAGGACAGGTTTCAAATGAGCTTCCAGATGAAGACACAGACTAGGAAGAAGGAGAGATGAACTACTTCCAAATACTTAGTCACTGAAAATTTTATGAATAGCAGAGAAATGTTGTGAGCTATAGTGCCGGAAAATGAGCCCCTCAGGTTAGAAGGCATTCAAGATACGACTGGGGAAGAGCTGCCTCCTCAAAGTAGAATTGACTGATGATGCGAATGGAGTAAAGCCCACGTGAGTAAAGCCCTTGGGACCTTCATTTGCTGATGGGGCACAACTCAAAAAAGAGAGACAGCTGTAAACATCCATTAAAAATCAGAACATGGAATGTATGAAGTATGAATCTAGGAAAATTGGAAACTGTCAAAAATGAAATGGAATGCATACACATTGATATCTTAGGCATTCATGAGCTGAAATGGACTGGTATTGGCCATAGTGAATTTGACAGTGATGTGGTTTACTATGCCAAGAATGACAAACTGAAGAGGAATGGTGTTGCAATCATCGTCAAAAAGAACATATCAAGGTCTGCCATGAGGCACAATGCTGTCTGTGATAGGATAATATCCATGCACCTACAGGGAAGATCAGTTAATACCACTGTTATTCAAATTTATACACCAACCTCTAAAGCCAATGTAGATGAAATAGAAGTATTCTACCAACTTCTTCAATCTGAAATTGATCAAACATGTAATCAAGATATATTGATAATCACTGGCAATTGGAATGCAAATCCTGTAACAAAGAAGAAGGATCAGTAGTTAGAAAATACAGCCTTGATGATAGAAATGATGCTGGAGATTGCATGATAGAATTCTACAACACCAATGATTTGTTCATTTCAAATACCTTTTAAAACAGTATTAAGAAACAACTGTATACATGGACCCACCAGATGGAACACATAGAAATCAAACTGACTACATCTGTGGAAAGAGATAGTGGAAAAGCTCCATATCATCTGCCAAAACAAGGTCAGGGGTGGATTGTGGAACAGGCCATCAATGTTTGTGTGCAGATTCACAATGAAGCTGAAGAAAATGAAAACAAATACACGAGACACAAAATATGTCCTTGAATATATCCCACCTGAATTTAGATATCATCTGAAGAACAGATTTGATACATTTAGACACTAAAGACCAAAGACACTAAAGACACTAAAGACCAATGAAATCAAGAACATCATAAATGAAGAAAACAAAAAATCAATAATAAGACAAGAAAAAAGGAAAAGATCAAAATGGATGTCAGAAGAGACTCTGAAACTTGTTCTCCACTGTAGAGATGCTAAAGCAAATGGAAGAAATGAGGAGGTACAAGAGCTGAACAGAAAATTTCAAAGATCAGCTCGATAAGACAAAGTCAACTATTACAGCGGAATGTGCAAAGATCTGGAGTCAGAAAACCAAAAGGGAAGAACACACTCAACATTTCTCAAGCTGGGGGAACTGAAGAAAAAATTCAAGCCTCGACTTTTATTATTGAAGGCTCCTCTGGGCAAATTATTGAATGATGGAGAAAGCATCAAGAGAAGATAGAAGAAATACACAGAGTCACTGTACCAAAAGGAAATGTTTGATGTTCAACCATTTCAAGAGGTAAGATATGATCAAGAGTCAATGATACTGAAGGAAGAAGTCCAAAGTGCATTGAAAGAATTGGCAAAGAACAAGGCACCAGGAATTGACAGAATACAGATTGAAATCTTTCAAGAAAGTGAGGCGGCACTGGAGGCACTCACTCATCTATACCAAGAAATTTGGAAGACAACTATCTGGCCAACTGATTGCAAGAGATCCATGTTTGTGCCCATTCCACAGAGAGGTGACCCAACAGAATGCGGGAATCAGGCGACAATATCTTTTATATCCCAAGTGAGTAAAATTTTATTAGCGGTAATACAGAAATGGCTGCAACCATACATTGACAGAGAACTTCCAGGGGTTCAAGCCAGATTCAGAAGAGGACGTGGAGGGAGGGATATCATTGCTGATGTCAGATGGATCTTGGCTGAAAGCAGAGAATACCAGAAAGATGTTTACCTGTCCCTTATTGACTACACAAAGGCCTCTGATTGTGTGGATCATGACAAGCTATGGACAACACTGTGAAGTATGAGTATTTTGTACCACTTAATGATACTCATGAGTAATCTGCACATGGACTAAAAAGCAGTTGTTTGAACAGAACATGGGAACTCTGAATGGTTTAAATTTAGGAAAGGTGTGAGACAGGGTTGTGTTCTTTTACATACTTATTCAACCTGTATGCTGAGCAAATAATCTGAAAAGCTGGGTTATATGAAGAAAAACGTGGCATCAGGATTGGAGGAAGACTCATTAACAATCTGCAATATGCAGATTGTTTGCTTGCTAAAAGTGAAGAGGACTCAAAATACTTACTGATGAAGATCAAAGAGCACAGCCTTTGGTATAGATTGCATCTCAATGTAAAGAAAGAAAAATCTTCACCACTGGACCAATAAACATTTTTATCAACAGAGAAAAGATTGAAGTTGTCAAAGACTGCATTTTTCTTGGATCAACTATCAATACTCATGGAAGCAGCAGCCAAGAAATCAAACGATGTGCATTAGGCAAATCTGCTGCACAAGACCTTTTTAAAGTATTGAAGAGCAAAGATATCAGCTTGAGGACTAAGGTACACCTGACCCAAGCCATGGTATTTTCAGTAATTTCATATGCTTATGAAAGTTAGACAGCGAATAAGGAAGATCGTAGAAGAACTGATACATCTGAGTCATGGTTTTGTGGAATATTTAAAGTGCCATGGCCTGCCAAGGGAACCAACAGATCTGTGCTGGTAGAAGTGCAGCCAGAGTGCACCTTTGAGGCCAGTATGGCCAGACTTCGTCTCTCATACTTCAGACATATTTTCAGGAGGGACCAGTCACTGAAAGGACATGTTATGTTTGGTAAGGTGGAGAGTCAGAGAAAAAGAGGAAGACCCCCAGTGAGATGGATTGGCAATGTGGCAGCATCATTGGGTTCAAGCGTGGCAACAATTGTGAGGTTGGTCCAGGACCTGGCAGTGTTTCATTCTGTTGTGCATAGGGTTGCTATGAGTTAGTATCTACTTGATAGCACCTAACAACAACAACTAATGATTGCATAGCATTGGACAAACCATTGAGAATTAAGATCCAGCCAAGTTGTCACGTAACCTTAAACATCACAGCCAAGATTACTCTTGTGTCAGCATTTGATATCGCCAAATGTAAATTACTGATCCACAAAATTGTTGGATAGATTTTTTCTATTGTAGTAAATTTGAAACATTGAACAAATGGTAAGTGTGGGGTAGATACAACTGACATTCAGAAATGTTATATAAAATAAAATAATTCCTTCTCTATCTTTGTTCTGGCTTGTTGTTGTTGTTGTTAAGTGCCATGAAGTTGGTTCTGACTCATAGTGACCTTGTATAAGAGCAGATGGTAGATTTGAAGTTTTAACTAGTCTAGTACATATCTTACAGCATCTTACATATCTTACTAGGACTTCATAAAGGGGGAAAAATTAAACTAAAAATTCAGCTTATTCTATGCTAGAAGCTTTACATTATTTTTAAAAGAATCTTGCCATGGGCTTATATTCATTCTTGATTATTACATATCTCTTCCCATCTTTTATATGGGTTTAAAGAATATTACTGACAGCTCATTTGATTAATAAATGTTTTTGAGTAAAATAATTTTATAAAGGAATACTCTTTTGGCAATGGAAATTCACACTTCTTTAGTACTTAGTGCTCCTGACTTGAAATATACAGCAAGCTGTGATTTTCAAATTTTTATTAAAACAGGAATAGCAAAATATACTTAGTAGCCCTGAGTATTTGCTAGCAGTTTTAAATGGAGTTAATTCACATCAATAAAATTCATGACAAAGATTTTCAAATATGCGGACTCCTTGAATGTGTTATACTAAAACCATACATATCAAATTTAATATGAGGCAAACATAAAAGGCTTAAGAGTAAACATTTATGAGTTTTTTCATGCAATACATTGACATAATTCACTGGCTAAAATTCAATGCACTTGGGATTTTAATTTTCCCACTGTCAAGTTTCTTAATCTTAAAATGCTAGAGAAGATATCTCCCCTCAGATGAAAAAACTATATACATTGGGCCTTCAAAAAGTTTGTGGAAAATGTGTATGATGATGAAATACTAAGGATGGAACTCGGAATTTTTTTGCACTAAAATAAACTTGCACTAATTTAAGTTTTTATTTGTATTTTTCCATGAACTTTTTGGAGTTCCTTCTGATTAAGGGATGTGAAGACATTAGAGATTGTAATGGTAGAACTCTTCCCTTCCCTATGGGGACCTGGAGTTAATTCCTGACCTTCTATTCATTGTTCCTTCTATCTGGTTACCACAGTCTGTCAGTGGAGGCTTGAGTGTTGCTATAATAAAGAGAGCAGAGCTTCCAGAATAAGATGGACTACTAAGAACAGCCTATAAATCTACTTCCTGAAAATCAGTCCCTGAAAGCCCCATGAATCGCAATGGCCTCAGTAGATCATAGGAATGGTGCAGGACTGGGCCACATTTCACTCAATCGTGCATAAGTCACCATAAGTCTAGGGCTGAATCTATGGCAGTCAACAACAGCAAACATACACGTTCAGGGATGATAATGGAATTGGATAGTCAATTACTAACAAATAACTAAAGAGAAAACCATTAGGAATGGGTGGTTTTGATGTTTGCATTATGATTCCCCACAGAGGACATATCCAATGAGATCAACTCTGTGTAAAACAGCTCTTGAGACCAATAGATGGTTGGAAGTATTCTTCTTATTGAAAGAGCAGCAAATCACTAATTCTATCTCCATGTTTTCTGTGAGTATTTTAGGTAAGTAAAAGCTAAGGATGGGAGTGTGGTGACTTTGTAGGCTAAACACTGCACTACGAACCACAAGGTTGGAGGTTTGAGAAAGATGAGACTTTCTGTTCCCGAAAAGATGCACAGCCTCAGAAACCCCATACAGGATCATTAGGAGTTGTAAGTGACTTGGTAGCACTTAACAACAACAACAGAAGTTAAGGTTATTGAGGTTTCTTCAGAATCAATCAACCATTCAATCAACTACCACAGCCTGATTGACTAGCACTGGTAAGACAGGATACCTGTTCTTTGAAAACTTAATTTCACTGTGCCATTTGACACAAATAAAACCTTCTCCTGGTTCTTTTCTTATTCTTATTTCTTCTCAATTTCCTTCATTGACTTTTTCTTTCCTGCAACATTTTTAAACGTGGTGTTGATATGGAAGATGAGTCATGAGTTCTCTTAACCTCACCATGTCCCCGGGCAGTAATGTGCTTTCTAGCCATCACCATGACAGCCTTCTTTATCACCACCAAGATTCATCCTGAAGCCCTGTAACGTAACACAAGTTTCTGGACCTTTCCACTTAGATGTTCCATAGACACCAGGAGCTTAGCATATTTAAAACAGACTTGCATTCTCCTGTTACATTTTGACATCACCAGTCATGTAAGCTGGACATCTCTTCCAAGCCCTGTATGTTCTTCCTTCTAAAAATTCTTAAATTTTTATTCCCTCTTTTACACCTTCAATGCCATTGCCTTAGGTTAAAGAAAGCTAACATACACTGTATGATTCCTATCAGTAACTAAAATCACCTGGGAAGATTCTTGAAAATTCTACATCCTATACCAAACTTTGGGGATCATAGTTTGAAGCCCTGTTAGTGCAGTAGATTATGAGTTGGGCTGCTAACTGTAATGTCAGCAATTTAACTCTGCCAGCTGTTTCGTGAGATAAAAATGAGCTTTTCTTGCTTCCATAAATATTTACAACTTCAGAAACTCTATATAGGGTCACTATGAGTCGGAAATGATTCAACGGCACATAGCTACCACCACCGACTTTACATAACTTCCCCAGATGATACTAAGAGGGTTCCAAATCTGGTAATACTATACTAGGCACGTCAACTATGTTATATCAATTAATCCTGACAGAAATCCTACAAGGCAGATCCTTTTATATCCATTTATAAAACAAAAATCCCAGGCTCAGAGTAATTTAAGTAATTTTGCTGTGAGTAAACAGTTACTGTTTTGAATTGAAGGAAACCTAGTAGTATTGTAGGATAAGCATTGGGCTGCTAACCACAAAATCTGCAGTTCAAACCTGCCAGTAGCATAGCAGGAGAAAGATGAGGCTTTCTGCTCCCATAAATATTTATAGCTTCTGAAACCCTATACAGGGTTGCTATGAGTTGGAATCTACCTGATGGTAGAAGGTTTGGTTTGGTTGATTATGGATTGAACTGAGTCCTTCCAAAGTATGTGTTGGAATCCTAACTTCTATGCCTGTGGATGTAACCCTTGAGAATGGGGTTTACTTTGTAATGTTAATGAGGACATATTAGTGTCATGTCAGAGTACTAAAACTAATCACTTCTGAGTAATAAAAAGAGCATATTAGAAAGAGAAGAGGTACTATAGTAGAAAAATATTTAAGCAAGTGTTTGGTTGCTGTAAAAATATGATGCTATCAGGCTTCATCTAATTTCAGGAGGAAAGAGAGAATCAAAAGCATTAGCATCAGCCAGAAGTGAATTCCTATGATGTGGGGGTCAGACATGCCTCCACTTTCCAATCTTTTGACCAATTCTGACACCAGCCATCCCTCCTGCAGCAATCTTTACTTCTCAGCTGGGTTTAATCATTTGCTGCTATGGCCATGCAGAACTCAAAGAAATTCTCAAGATTATATAATCTATTTGGGAAGTTGTTGTTAAGCACTGTTGAGTTGGATCCAACACATAATGGCCCTATATAGGGTTTTCGGAGGCTGTAAGTCTTTTGTAGACAGCATATTGATGGATTTTGTTTTCTTATCCATTCTGCCACTCTCCATCTCTTAACAGGTGCATTTGATCCATTTACATTTAGTGTAATTATCAATAGGTATGGATTAATTGCTGCCATTATGTTTTTTTTTGTGCGCGTGTGTGGTGTTGCTGTTTTCTTTGTTCTGTGTGTCTTCCTTTGTTGAGTTGATGCTTTTTGTGTTCGTTCTTGTGAGTTTTCTCATAGTTTTAATGTTTCCATGTTCTTCTTGGATTTTCATTCTCTTGGTATGTTGTGAAGTGTTAATTTTCTTTGAGGTTACCTTGTTGTTGTCAGGTGCCATCGAGTCGGAACCGACTCATAGTGACCCCATGCACAGCAGAATGAAACAATGTCCGATCCTGGGTCAACCTCACTACCGCTGCCACGCTTGAGTCCATCAATGATGACACCTGGCTGATCCATCTCGTTAGGGGTTTTCCTCTTTTTCTCTGACCCTCCACCTTACCCAGCATGACATCCTTCTCCAGCGACTGTTTCCTCCGGACAATATGTCCAAAGTATGAGAGACGAAGCTTAGCCATCCTGGCCTCCAAGGAGCACTCTGGCTGCACTTCTTCCAAAACAGATCTATTGGGTTTTTTGGCAGTCCAAGGCACTTTCAGTATTCTCCTCCAACACCACAACTCAAAGGCATCAATTCTTCTACGATCTTCCTTATTCACTGTCCAGCTTTCGCATCCATATGAGGCTACTGAAAACACCATGGCCTGGGTCAGGCGCACCTTAGTCCTCAAGCTGACATCTCTGCTCTTCAATACTTTAAAAAGTTCCTGTGCAGCAGATTTGCCCAATGCAATACGTCGTCTGATCTCTTGACTGCTGCTTCCGCGAGTGTTGATAGTTGATCCAAGAAGAATGAGTTTACCTTATAGTCCATTAACTTTTCTCTCCATTTAGTGCAGTCTATTTTATCCTGTCATTTACCTGACCGTCTCACCATCTGGATCTCTGTTCCTACGTGTTTACCTTCTTTCACAATGTAAATGTTTTGATCATAGACTGACCTCTCAGATTCTCTGAATTTGTTCTTACGGTTTTGTTCTGTTCTCGACTCTTCCTTCTGTCTATTGAATTCTGGGAAGTGCTGCCACATATGTCAATCTCTGGTTGTTGTCTGTTCTTGTTGGTTCTCAGTCCATAGAACTCCCTTTAGGATGTTTTGTAGCGCAGGTTTGGCTTTGGAAAAATCCTTTAGTTTCTGTTTATCTTGGGATGTTTTGATTACACCGTCATATTTGATTGATAGCTTTGCTGGATAAAGGATTCTTGGTTGACAATTTTCTTCTTTGCTGGATAAAGGATTCTTGGTTGCCATATTTGGTTGATAGCTCTGCTGGATAAAGGATTCTTGGTTGGCATTATGTGTCGGAACCAACTCAACAGTGCTTAACAACAACTTACCAAATAGATTATATATGGTTTTATATATGTCTCCCTATTGCCTTTTTGCTTTCATGGTTTCTGCTGAGAGATCCAAGCTTAATCTGACTTGCTTGCTTTTGTATGTGACACTTCTGTTTTCCCTAACTTCTTTCAGCAGTGTTTCCTTATGTTTGATTTTGGAGAGCTTGATTATGATATGTGTTGGTGATTTTCTTTTGGGGTCTGTCCTTCCTGGGGTCCAGTGAGCTTCTTGAATGTTTATTGTTACACTTTTCAGGATGCTAGAGAAATTTTCTTCCAGCAGTTCTTCAACTATTTCCTGTATGGACTTGTGTAATTCTTCTTGTTCTGGAATGCCAATAATTCTTAAGTTATTCTTCTTCCTGTTGTTCAACAAGAATCTTAGACCTTCTTCAGACTTTTTTATCCTTTTTTTCTGTTTGCTCTTCTATCTTAGTGGTATTAAGAGATTTGTGTTCCAGCTCACTGGTTCTGCCTTCCATCTCGTCTATTCTACTCCTCTGCCCTTTCAGAGTGTTCTCTATCTCTGATATTTTGTTATTGATTGTTTGGACCCCTTTCTGTAGGTGTTGAATTGTTTCCAACGCTGTATCTATCTTATTTGATTGTTCCTGTAGCGCTTTCCTGACTTCTTCCTTATTTTTCTTAACTCCATTGTATAGTGTTTTGAAACATTTAGTAATCATTTTTCTGAATTCCTTCTCAGGCATTTCCAAGCCTGCCCTCCTTCCAGAATGGAGTTCAGGTCTACCTCTAAGTCATTTGTCTCAGACATTTTAGCTTGTTTCTGGACATGTGCTGATATGGTTATCTGATTTTGCTTCTTGGACATGTTTAGTGTTTATCTGCAGCCTTAATACTTCATTGAGTTTGTGTTTTGGTAATTTTTATGCTTTCTGATTGATTCCAAGTAGATGTTATCAGGATATGGGCTTCTCTTCACTCTTCTTAATGCTTAACTCAGAGTAACTTTCATATGTGTTGTCTGCCTCCCTGGTATATGGCAGTTGGTATTGGTTCTTGCCTGGGTTTTGGTGTTTTATAGAGTGTGACTGTAGCTTGACTATATGGCAGCAGTTGCTGTCTCTTCTTGGGTAATATAGGGAGAGAAAGAGTCCCCCAAAGGTAAAAGGGGGAGCATAAAACAGCAGAACAGCACCAGCAAAAAAAAAAAAAAAAAGAAAGAAACCAGCAAAAAAAGCCCCACCAAAACAACAACAACAAAATTAAAAAACTAGACTGAATACGGTAGTCTATAATTGCAGAAAAGGGAGAGGAGGGAGAGAAGAAGAAGAAGAAAAACTCTGTAGCCTAATATGATATGACTTTAATGTCCTCTCTTCAGCTTCTTGCCATCAAAGCTACCTGAGAGATTTCAAGATGCCACTGTTGGTTGTTATTCTATACCTCAGGATTTAATTTAATGTTTGGCCTGTTTTGTTTTTATACTCTCTTTCCCTCTCTATACCCCTGTCCTGGCCTTTCCCATATTTTAAAAAACAAAAAAAAACAGTTCAGGGCCTGCTCTTGGGCTGAGTATCTGTGCGCATGTGTGGCAGAAGAACCCATCAGTGGTGAGGGTGGGGATGTCCACTCGCTCAGGCACCCCCCACTCTAGTCACTAGAATGGAGGTGCACAAACAGTAGTGGGGAGAGGGGGAAATGAACAGATACCAAAAGAAAAGAAAAGAAAAGAAAATCAGAACAAAGCAAAACCGACAAAGTGTATTGTCCACCTTTGCTCCGAGGTTCCCGCGGCATCTTTCCATGGTGCGTCTGCTCCCCCGCTCAGTCTTGCTGCTTGGTCTTGCCATTTGGTCTCGCCCAAGTTGTTGGCTCTGGGCCACCAAGCGTGGCAGATTCAAAAGTATGTGATTTCTTACTTTTGCTATAAGTTCCACTAGCTATAAGATTTCAAACTTTTTAAATATTCCTATCGCTGTGGTTCCAAGTTTTGGAGCTCTGCCCTGGATCTGCTTTGCCTGGTATTCTGTGGTATTGCTGACAGTGCACTTCAGTGCACCTCTACCCTAGCCGCCATCAAACCCCACCCTAGGAGGCTGTAAGTCTTTGCAGCAGTAGAATGCTTCATCTTTCTCTCGTGGGGTGGCTGGTAGGCTTGAACTGCAAACCTCTTAGCTCCTTCTTGGCTGTGCCAGTTGCTGGTACTTGCTCTCAGCCCTAGTTCCTGCTCAGGTCTGCCCACTCTCCTGCTTGGGCAAATGTTAGAAAGTTTTTGGCTTTAGCCAACCACAGCCATTTGTTTTCTCATGATACTGCCATCTGTGTTCGGTTTTCTGAGTCTAGGAGGCTCTCATTGTAGGGATTATGTGTCCAAAGGTCACACCTGTTCCCAGTTCTTCTCCTTTTAAAGTTTTCATTATGAATTAAGGTTTACAGAATAGATGATCAGTTTTTCATTTCAGTGATTGCAATCCCCTTCCAGCAGTTCTTCAACTATTTCCTCTGTGGACTTGTGTGATTCTTCTTGTTCTGGAATGCCAATAATTCTTAAGTTATTCCTCTTCATTTATCCTACTTCTTCCCTGTGATTCTAGTTCCCAAACCATCATCCTTCCCAACCCTTCTAAACTTTAGTAAATTTTGATCTTGACTTGTTAACTATTCTATGGTGAGTATACTTTGTTGTCTCCTCCCATATCTACCACTTAGCTGAAAATTAAGTCACAGGAGTAAGTTCTGTTCTAAAGCTGAAGCTCTGACCAAGGGTCATAGCCTGGGGTTCCTCCAGTCTCTTTCTGACCAGTAAGCCCGGTGTCTTCTTAAAAAATAATTTTGAGTTTGTTTGACATTTTCTCCCACTTTGTTCAGGACCTTCTATCTAATGTGATCCCTTTCAGAATAGTTAGTAGTGGCAGCTGGGTACCATTTAGTTCTTCTAGCCTCAGGGTTGTAGAGATTGATGTTCATGTGTTTCATTAGTTCCAAGTGTCTTAAAATTTTATCACTCTTCTTCCTCTGCACAGGGACAGACTAATAGTTACACTTATATGGTGACTCATGCCCAGCTCTTCTTCTTGATGGTAATGAAGACTGCCCCCTCAGCCTCTGGGATTGGTCCTTTTTAAGCCTGGTAGGATGGCTAAACTGACCAATCCCTTGAGAAGTCACAGGCACCTCAATTTCATAGCTCAGCCAATCCTGGTAAGAATTTTACACATCTTATTTTCATTCCCACTCAATCATTTCATGGGAGTTAAAAACCATGGCAAGAAAGGCCATATAAAAGCAATTTACTGACCCACAGAGGCTAATTGAAAGGTCGGTGATTCAAACTCACCCACTGCTCTATGAGGAAAAACAGAGCTGTTGATCTTCTCCCATGATGGCTACAGCCTTGAAAATCCTACAGGGCAGTTCTACTCTGTCCTACAGGGTGCTATGGACAGTTGACTGGACAGCACACAAAACAACAACAGACACAAATGCAAGCACAAATTAGGGAAGATAGATGCCATGCAAGGATGATTAAGAACCAAGGAATGCCCAAGGCTACAGACAAGGAAAGAATCAATGTGGATGAGATCCTAATTTAAACTTTGAGAACCATGAGAAAAATACATTTCTGGCCTTCACAACCACCCACTTGTGGCATTTCTGTTGCAGCAGTAGTGGGAAACTCAGTTGTTGTTGTTAAGTGCTGTCCAGTCAGTTTGGACTCACTTGACCCTGTATGGGGTCTCTGTTAACAGCCGATCTTGTTGTCAGCAGTCCAGTGCTCATCCTACAGTGTCATACCAGGAAAGTAAGACAGCTACTAAAGAAATAAACAATGAAACTGAGATACGAGTTCATCAGAATACAAATCTGTGCTCTCTGTATTACGTCCAAGTCATCTCTTAAACTTTCTAAATTCCCAGTTCCTAACTCCTGGTGTGGCACTGTGGGCTAATGCATCAGAATGCAAAAGTCATTTGAACTGCAAGGTTGGTGGTTCAAGCTCACCAGCTGCTCTTTGGCAACTCTATACAGGGTTGCTATGGGTTGGAATTGACTTGATGGCACTTAATAACTCCATCCACTTAGCCGGTAGTCCCTACACTTTAAACTGCATAAATTATGAGAGGAGTTGTTTTTATTTTGTTTTTTAAAATACATGTTACTGAGTGAAACTTACAGCAATTCTGATTCTACAGATTTAGAGTCACATCTAGGACTCTGCATTTAAACAAGCAACTAAGACTATGCTTTGAGGAAAGAATTCTGCTTACTTCATCATCCAAATTATTATTAACATTCTTCCCTGAAAAGCACACCGAACCATGTCCATTTTCTTATTTAGCTGTTATTGGCTCCTAGTTACTTATAATATGAAGTCCCACCTTCTAAGCCCCATGATAGGTAGGGTCTTCAGGTTGTGGTTACAGTTTTATCGCCTCATCTCTCTCTTCTCCTTCACTAGTCATCCTCTCTCCAATCCTACTGAAGTTAATGCTCACACTTCTTTGACAAAAGCATGCCTTTTCACAAATTCCAGCTTTTGCATATGCTGTGACTCTCATGTAGGAAACCTTGGTTTGTTTAAATCCAATAGCCTGCCTCATCCATCCTCCAGAGTTAGTTGCTCCTTCCTGTGATTCTTTAACACTAAGGACTTCCCTCCATCTTAGTATATGTGTGTGTGTGTGTGTGTGTAGACTTATTATGTTGTTGAGAATACACACAGCAGAACATACACCAGTTCAGCAGTTTCTACACATATAAATTAGTGCATTGATTCCATCCTTTGAGCTACGCGATCATTCTCATTCTCCTTTTTGGAGTTGTCCTCCATCATTAACATAAATTTACTGGCCACAAGTGGGTGGCTTTAAAAATCAGAAATGTATTTTTCTCATAGCTCTCAAAGTTCAAATTAGGATATTGTCCATGTTGAGTTCTTCCTTGTCTGTTGCCTTGGGCATTCCTTGGTTCTTAGTGATCCTTACATGGCATCTGTCTTCCCTAATTTGGGCTTGAATTTGTGTCTGTGATTGTTGTTGTTGTGTGCTAGCCAGTCAGCTATGACTCATAGCATCTTACAGGACAAAGTATAACTGCCCTATAGTGTTTCCAAGGCTGTAATCCTGGTATGGCACTGTAGGATAAGCACTCGACTTCAAGGTCAATTGAACCATATTATCGGCAGTTCAAACTCACCAACTGCTTGTTGGAAATCCTATATATGAAATCCTATACATAAAAGTGGAATCATTTTGTACCAGGGAAATCATAATAAAATCCTGTGCAGGTTGCTATGGGCCGGAGCCAGCTCTATGGAACTTAACAACAACAATCTTTACGGGAGCAGATCAGCAGCTTGTATTCCCCTCTGCAGAGCAGCTGGTGAGTTTGAATCACTGGCCTTTTGATTAGCAGCTATGGTGTAGTGAATTGATTTTATATGGCCCTTATTTTATCTTTTGAGTTGCTATTGTCAATTTGATCCAATATTTGTTGTTGTTTAGTGCCATCGAGTCAGTTCCAACCCATAGCAACCCTGTGTAGGGTGTTTGAAGAGCAGCTGCTAAACTTGAACCAGTTACCTTGCAGTCAAACCAACTTTGCCATCCAGCACATTAACCCACAGCACCACACTAGGACTCCTTGATCCAATATAGATCTTAAAAGATCAATCTGAAGTGCACTTGTTTCTTCACTCACTCATCTTACATATTCTTGGTGTTAGAGAGTGGTGGCTGGTGGTTGTGTGCTATTGAGTCAGTTCAGACTCATAGCAACCCTGTATAGTGTTTCTGATGTTATAAATCTTCATAGGAACAAAAGGCTTCATCTTTCTCCCGTGGAGTAGCTGGTAGATTTGAACTGCTGACCTTGCACTTAGCAGCCTAACCTATAACCCACTATGTTACCTTACCAGAAGCTGGTGAAAATTCTTACTCATAGCTTCAGCCTCTAGCACAATCCTTCAGCCTCTAGCACAACAACAAATGTTGTTATTGCTGTGAAGTATTGTCGAGTTGGTTCCAACTCAGTGACCATGTATAGGGTTTCCAAGGAGCAGCTAGTTGATTTGAACTGCCAACCTTGTAATTTAGCAGTTCAGTGCTTTTACTACAGTGCCACATCAGGACGGGCTCTTATTAAATGATGACTCAATGAAGAATTAAATCAGTCAACTGAAGTTTGATGAATTATCCTAAAATGCTTTAGATTTATATGAATGTTAATGAGGTTTATTATCAACTATCTCAATCTTTTGGTATGTCATAAATTCATATATATTTCCTAGGGGACGAAAGGATTCTGGAGGTCGTCTTATATGATCTTATTTCACAAATGGGAAAATATAAACTTGAAAGAATTAAACTTTCCAAAGTTTAATCAGTTACTTAAGTAAAGACTGAAAGCTTTGGTTTCCTTGGCCCAGTTCTCCTCACTCACCCACACTGCTGCTTTTTTCTTTAATATTCTTTTGTTAAACAGGAATTAATCATTATTTCAGCACCCCTTATCTGAGGCTCTGAGCAGATATAATATCTCAGTGTTGCATTTCTTCATTCCAAGTACTTGAACATAAGCACTTTCTGAGATACAGAAATGAAAATATTAAGATATGGCTTCTGTCCCAACAAGCTTAGAACCTAGAAGAAAAGACAGGCATGCTGTACAGAGATTTAAATGTGGTATATCCTTTGACATCAGCAAAAAACCCTGTATTATATGACATCCTGAGTGCTAAACATGGAATGAACATTTTGTGACAAATGGCATTGCTTCTTTTTTGCTGAAATTGTTATATGGACTAATGTGTCAAGTTAGGAAAAAATAACAATAAAGCACACACTTCAGAAGTCTTGTCCTGAGTCAACTGTTATGAAAACATGCAAACAATGTGCCCTTCTGAAGGGGACCTTTTAATGTTCTCTGACTCTATGGGAGAATGAAAATTAAGCCCTGTAAGAGCATATTATTTATGTCTGAACCTGGAAAAAAGCCACAGCACACATGACACTATTTAGCCATTACATTTCTGGGTTAATTTGAACATATGTTGAGCCTGCCACAGATCATTTAAAATACGCAGCTTTCATTAATCCTCTATCCCAGACCAAAGTCCAACTCATTCATCTAAGTATATTTTAAGACATAGATGACATCTCATGCTAACACTGTTGTAACTAGGTTGCCCTTTGACCAATATTCCCAATACATTGAAACTAGGGTGGTGGTGGTGGGAGAAATCTTCTTCTTAGTTATGGATGCTAAAAGCACAGAAGGAAAGACAACCAACTCAAAATAAGCCTTGACAGCTTCATGAAAAAGGAAGACAGAAGAATTGATGCATTTGTACTTTGTTGTTGGTAAGGAATCTTGAAAATAATCAGTATTAGAAGAAATGCAATTAGAATGTTCCTTAGAAGCAAGAATGGCAAGATTTCTACATCTTACTTTGGGCAAGTCATCAGAAAGGATCAATCATTAGAAAAGGACGTCTTGATTGTTAACAAAATGAGGGAAACTCTCAGTGAGATGATGTATTGGCAACACAGCTACAACAATGGGCTCAAGAATCTAAAAGACCAGGAAGGTAACACAGTACCAGGCAGTATTTTGTTCTGTTGTACATAAGGTCACTATGAGTCAGAGCAGACTTAACAACTAAGGACAACAGCCTATCAGTTTACTATTATTTGTTGTTGTTAAGTGCCATCGAGTCAGTTCTGACCCATAGCGACCCTGTATAGGGTTTCTGGAGATCAGCTAGTGAGCTTGAGGTTCAAATCAATTTTGCAGTCAAGGGCATTATCCTATAGCATACCAGGACTTTGTTTACTATTATGTTGTTGCTGTTAAGTGTTGCCGAGTCAGTTGCGACCCTGTATAGGGTTTCCGAGGAGCAGTTGGTGAGCTTGAACCACTGACCTTGTAGTTTAAATGGCTTTGCAGTCTGGCACATTAGCCCACAGTGCCACACCAGGACTCTGTTAACTATTATGTTGTTGTTGTTGTTGTTAAGTGCCGTCGAGTCGGTTCCGACCCATAGCAACCCTGTACAGGGTTTCCGAGGGTGTAAATCTTTACGGGAGTAGAAAGCCTCATCTTTCTCCCGCGGAGCAGCTGGTAGTTTAGAACCGCTAACCTTAAGGTTCACAGCCCGATTCGTAACCACTACGCTAGACTGTGTTAAACTTAGAAGTGCTTGTAGTTCACAATTCTAATGAGAATTTTCAACTACTTAGGATATTAATTTTGTCAAATGAGCTTCCTGTAGAAAATGGTTAAGCTGCTAAGGAAAAAAAAAAAAAAAAATCTGGCGTTCAACACTAGATAACAAGTATCAGAAGCTGTGGGGTCTGAACCCGAAACAGTATACTCACAGAGCCCATAGTGGTTAGGGGAAATCTCCTGCAGGAGGGGCTGCCTCCTATGAAACCTGAGATGAAGACAAGAAGGAAGGGGTGCCTAGCAGAGGAAGCAATGGCTACAAAAGCACAGAGGCCTGGGACAACTTGGCGCTTGTAATGCCCAGGAAGAAATGTGATCTGACTAGGGCATAGAACCATCATCCATCTGTCTGTCTATGCCTTATTGCTGTCCTGCTGGAAGCTATGCCACCACTATTTCAAATACTGCCAGGTCACCCTTGGTGGATAAGTTTCAATGGAGCTTTCAGACTAAGACACACTAGGAAGAAGGCCTTGCAATTTACTTCCAGAAATGAGGCAATGAAAATCTTGTGGCTCAAACAGAAGGTTGTACCACTCACTTATTTTGGACAAGTCATCTGTTGGGATTAGTCACTAGAGGACATCTTATTTGGTGAAGGAGAGAGCCAAAGAGGGTGAGGGAGACTCTTGCTGAGATGGATTGGCATAGTAGACACAACAATAGATTTGAACCCACTGGAGAATATGAAGCAGACCCAGAAGCAGGCAATGCTTGGTTCTGCTGTATAATAGGTCACCATAAATCGGGGTACTTTATGGCAGCTATCTACCTGTCTAGATAGATAACTACCTAGAGCATAAAATGGAGGTTGTAGGGAGAGGAGTTGTCAAGAGATGAAGTTTTCAGGTAGACAAGGGGGAGATGGTAGGCAAGGACTTTGAAACTTACATGTATAAAACTTTCTGTGTACAAAGCAGAATTCCCCCAGGATCTCAAAGAAAGTTCGTCTCTACGTCACAGGTGAAAAGACAATTGACCCAATCCTTCAGATCAATTTTGGCTGAAAACTGCAGTGCAAGGATTTGTAGCTTAAAGATTTGTAATAGTCAGGAATAGATTTTTTGGGGGGCGGGGGAGGTGTGAAGTAATGAAATCAATAGAGAAGTTTCAACAATCAGAAATACGTCCACTGAAAAAGTACCTCTCTTTTTCATGGCTGTGGTGAATTTATGGGAGAAGCAAGTTAAGGTCATAGCACAGTGATCTCCAAGAAGAAGAAGGAAGGGCAGTAGGATCTGGATCTGGTTAGAGGGAGTCTTTCTAAGTGAGGAAAATCAAGGCTGCCATGAACTTGATGTTGGTGTTATAGGATAAACACTAGACTGCAAACCACAAGGTCAATGGTTCAAACACACAAGCTGTTCCTTGGAAATTCTGTACAGAGTCATTATGAGTCGGAACTGACTCCATGGCATTTACAAACAACATGTACTGGGATCAAGTATTAACCAGGGAAGCTTTGTGTGGGACTCCAGAGTCCACATGTTCTGTAGGCATTATTTCTGGGGCACAAGATACAGATACTTAGTGTATGTCAAAACATTTTCATCTAAATGCCACTTACCATTCATGTCCATCCCAACTCAACAGGTTTAGGAGATGAAAATGGTCTGCATCAACAGCTGAGGCTAAAGGATAGGTGGATGCACATGGGCCTAGGGAAAATAAAGGCCAGGTGTGCACTGGAGGGAGCATGGCGATACCAACTCAGCCCGACAATAGACAGTGTGCATGACCTGTACAGCACGACTCCCTCTATCCCTCTGGGCAGCCTCATCAGAGCAGCCTAGCTTCACCTGCAAAGCAGACTAATCAGCTTTGGAGTCCTGCTTGACCACTTACTAGGTGATCCAATTTACTGAATAGACTATTTAATTCTTAAAAAAAGATCTTTTTATTTGTAAAATAGGGGTAATACCTGCCTTCTTGTAAGGAATGAGGTAACATTAGGATCTTTTATTGTTGGTGTTAAGTGTCATTGAGTTGGTTCAGACTCATAGCAACCCAAAGCACAACAGAATGAAACACTGCCTGGTCCTGCGCCATCCTCACAATCTTTGTTATGCTTGAGTCCATTGCTGCTGCCACTGTGCTAATCCATCTCACTGGGGGGGTCTTCCTCTTTTTTGATGACTCTCCACTTTACCAAGTATGATGTTGTTCTCCAGGGACAGGTCCCTCATGATAACGTGTCCAAAATATGAGAGATGAAGTCTCACCATTCTGGCTTCTAAGGAGCATTTTGACTGTACTTCTTCCAATATAGAGTTGTTTGTCCTTCTGGCAGTCCATGGTATTTTCAATATTCTTCTCCAACATGACTATTCAAATGCATCAATTCTTCTACAGTCTTCCTTATTGTTGTCCAACTTTTACATGCATATGAGGCTACTGAAAATACCATGGCTTGGGTCAGACACACCTTAGTCCTCAAACTGACTTTTTGCTCCTGTGCAGCAGATGGGAGACAAGCACTGTGTTAAGCCCTTCCCGTCTCTGTTTGCAAGCCTCTCTCCTATAATAAACTTTTGCTCATATGGTAAAAATAAAATGAAATAAAGAGGTCTTGTTCAGCAGATTTATCTAATGCAATATGTCATTCCATTTCGTGGCTACTGCTTTCATAAGTGTTGATTGTGGGTTCAAGCAAAAGTTGTCTTTGACAACTTCCATCTCTTCTTCATTTAGCATGTTATTTATTAGTCCTGTTGTGAGGAGTTTTGTTTTCTTTACATTGACAGTCTTACGTGTGTTACTGCTAAGTGCCATCAAGTTGTTTATGATTCATGGTGACCCTGTATAAGGTTTCCAGGCCTTGAATCTTTGTGGGAGCAGGAAGCCTCATCTTTCTCCTACATCCAGTGCTTATCTTATGGAACCACTGTGCTCCCTGAGGATCATATTTGTTGTTAATGGTCATTGAGTTGGTTCTGACTCATTGCAACATGTATAGGGTTTCCAAGGAGAAGCAGGTGGGTTTGAACTGCCAACCTTGTGATTAGGAGTCCAGTGCTGATCCTACAATGCCATACCATGTTTGTTGATATGTTGTTGTTGTTAGGTCAGTTCTGACTCATCACGACCCTATGTAGGGTTTCCAAGGAGCAGCTGGTGGTTTTGAACTTCCTTGTGATTCACATATCAGGGCTGATCCTACAGCGCCACAAGGATTATATCGTTGCTGGCATATTCACAATGCACACAATAATATCATATATTATCTAAAATGTGGTCATTTATAAACATATAGAGACCTAGTTTCAGATCCTTTTTGTGGTAAGAACTGACTACCAGACAAGCATGGAGACTATACAATGTAATAATCAAGTGGAAATATAATAAATGATTATACCTTCAGTTATTACTAAATGACTTCATTGAAATTGCATGCCAAAGACAATAACACAACTGGATCTGCACATATGTAACTAGATACAAAATATCTCAGCCTGCAATCATTTCAAAAGGGCACTCAGAATAAAGTACGTTAGTTATAACTAAGGCTAGACCCAGATGACATAGTAAATGTCACATTATTGAAGGAAAAAAAATCATACTGAGTTGACCTTACAGATGCACAAATGATCATTCTCAATGTCTGAAAGCTAAGCACATTAATAATTACCTGTGCATATCTCCTACATTTTAAGATTTCTAATTTAGTTGAAATAAAAAGCTCAAAAGTCTCATTTTTCCTCTAATAAATGAGATTTTCTGTGTGATATCATTTATTTTACTATAATTATTATTGTTGTTATTATTTTGATCTCAGATATTTTACTATGTTCTATTTGATGCTTTCTTTATCAAACCATGTTGTTGTTGTTAAGTGCCATCTAGTTGGTTGCGACCCTGTATAGGGTTTCCTAGGACCATCTGGTGAGCATGAGTCACTGATCTTGCAGTTCAAACAGCTTTGCAGGCTGGCGCATTAACCCACCATACTTCTCCGAAAAATACTGTGCAAAGGATGTTGTTATGGATTGAATTACTGCCCTCAGCCCACAAATATGTGTCCCAAATCCTAAACTCCATACCTGGGGATATAATCTCATTTGGAAATGAAGTCTTCTTGAGTATGCCAATGATGTCATATCACTGCAGGGTGTGTCTTAACCAATAACATTTTACATATAAAAAGGTATAAAAGGCAGACTGGACACAGATGCAAGGAAGCAAAGATGCCACACTGTTTGAAGATGGACAAGGAACTGAAAAGTAACAAAGACCTTGCTCCCAGAGCTGATGGAGAACGTCTGTCCCTGAATTCAAACATTCAGCCTCCTAAACTGTGAGAAAATAAATTTATATTTGTTAAAGCCACTAGTTGTGTTGTTTGCTACAGCAGTACTAAGAAAATGAAAACAGACTCCTCAAACCCAAAACCCACTACCACTGAGCCGAATCTGACTCACAGTGATCTTGTAGGACAGAGTCAACTGCTCCTTAGGGTTTCTGAAATGGATTCTTTATAGAAGCCTCATCTTTCTCCCGTGCAGCTGCTGGTGGGGCTGACCCACTGACCTTATAGTTAGCGGCCTAACGCTTAACTACTATGCTACTGGCGCTCAGCACAAATTTTTTTTAGCCTTACTCATTTTCCAGAGGTAATAATACTACAAATTTTGAGGACAGAGTTTCCAAGCTTTTGGCACCAACCTCAAGTCTGAAGACTCCTAAAGCCATCTTTGGGTTCAATAATTAACTAAGAATCAGAACTCACTGAAAGCTCAATGTTACTGTTTATTACAGGGAAAGGATACAGATTAAAATTAGTCAAAGGGAAAGATGGGCAGCATTGCCAGGCAAAGATGCTCATCGAGCCTCAGCATTGAGGTTTTAACTAACTCTCCGTTATGTAGGCTGGATGATTTCAGTCTCCAGATCACCTGATGAGTGAGAGGGAGTAAATCACCCACAGCTGTAAATCATGGAGTAAATCACCAGCACCATATCACTTTGGGCAAATTGATTGCAAAAGACCTCTTTAAAGTGTTCAGAAGGAAAGATGGCTCTTTGAGGATTTAGGAGCACCTGACCTAAACTGTAGGAGAAATGAAGTCTTGATATATGCTGCAACATGAATGGATCTTAAAGGCACTATGGTTAGTGAAATAAGTCAATCAGAAAAGGACAACAAATATTGTATGACCTCACTTATAGAAAAGGCAAATATATATGGTGGTGGTGGATATATAGAGACCAAAGTTTATTACTCGTCAGCAGGAAAGAGAGGGAAGGGGAAAGAGCTTGGCTAATGGTGATGGGGGAGTCCTGGGGTGGTGCTGTGGGTTAATGCACTGGATTGCAAAGTCAGTTTGAACCACAGGGTTGGCAGCTCAAGCTCACCAGCCACTCCTCAGAAATGCTACACAGGGTCCCCATGGATCAGAACCGACTTGATGGCACTTAACAACAACAACAATGGTGATGGGGAAAATCTCATTGATTTAGGGTTGTATAGCAAATTATTTACATTGCTGGCAACAAGTTAACACCTGTAAGAAGCTGAATTGACAAAACGTGTATGATAGGTTTGTTTACAATAATGACAAAAAGAAAAGGGTAGCTGCTAAGACTGCTTTGGTTCAACCATTCAACCAAACACCTCATGGGATTTGGTTCCTTGCTTTGGAGATTTAGGGCATGGTCTCATGGCACTTCCCAGTTAATTGGCCTAATAATGGTGCTTCTGTTCTATCTTCTAGTTTGTTGCATATCCAAGGCATAAGTGGTCTCTGTTCACCTGGAGGAAGAAGGAGTAGAAGCAGGATATGGAAGGAATGGGGGACTAATTGACTCCATGAACAACTTCCTCCTTTTTATGAAGCCTCATTGTGAGGCCAGATGGTGCCTGGCTGCCATTATTGAACATTTTGATCACAGATCTTATAGAGGAATCCTGATCAAAAGATGAAAAATGCAGAACAGAATTCTAAATTCTCATGGACTCCAGACTTTCTGGAACCATGAAGCCTGGATGAACCTCTGAAACCTGAAATAATCTTTAAATTAAAGACATCTCTTAAAACCAAACAATTTTAGCTTAACTGGTACACAATGTCTTGCCTTGAACATTATGCTCTTTAAAGAACTAACTATGGAATCAAACTGACAACAGCAACTCAAAAGATTAGACAGAAACCTGGGGGTGGGTGGGTGTTAGTGAGTTTATGTTAACTTGGGAGGAAAAGGAGGGTGAGGAAGGTTGCCCAATTCAAAGCATGTGAGCAATGTCATTAAGTCATACACAAAGAAATCATTGAATTGATTTTGCTGTGTGTATTTTCAGCAACATAAAATTTGGAAAAGAAAACCCTATGGAGTGCAGCTCCACTCTGACAAAGTCTGAACTGACTTGAAGGCAACTGCTTTTGCTTTTAATAATCCAATGACTGCATATGCCACCTTTTGTTTATCCATTTGTCTTTTGGGTTGGACTTCTGGATTATTTCCATCTTTTCATTGTTGTCATTGATACTGCAATGAGCTTTGGTGCATATGTATCTCTTTCAGCTCCCACTTTCAAACTTGCTTTTTTAAAAAACAGATTCCCAAGCACAGTTCCCTCTTTGGCACAAAAGGGACAAATCTCCCATCACAGGATAGTCTGAGAATCCGTGGAGGCACGGAGCTCAGTCAGCTCCCTCACCATTCTCAGGAACCAGTCTAGTCCACAGGAAAACTTCCACCTAGGTTGGGAGACCCCAGCTTCTGGAGAGCCCAGATGCTTGGAGGAGAGAGATGAATATGTTTGAGTGTTACAGGAGAGTTGTTGTTGTTGTTGTCAGGTGCCATGTAGTCGGAACTGACTCATAGCGACCCCATGCACAGCAGAACGAAACAATGTTCGATCTTGGGCCAACCTCACTACCGCTGCCACACTTGAGTCCATCAATGATGCCACCTGGCCGATCCATCTCATTGGGGGTCTTCCTCTTTTT
>NW_006408679.1:1948726-1960927 GCF_000296735.1 Chrysochloris asiatica | reverse complement strand
TATAGTCGTCTCTTATGCTGTCTAAAGAAGGTATTTGAAATAAACAAATCATTTGTCTTGCAGAAATCTATCATTCGTTCTCCAGCATCATTTCAGGAGAGTTGTAGGATGGCATAATCTGACCCCATATTCTAGGATCAGGGCTATGAGGCACCTCCTCCAATGTCTGCAGCTCTAGCTCTGGCCTGGGACCCCAACTGCAGCTAGAGGCCAGGAGAGGTCCTGGGACTTGGAGATCCTACTTCTCTGTCAGACCTGGGTAGGGATAAGGTAGAAAGTCTGGTAAGACTAGCTAAGCAATGGTGGCAGTCTGTGTTTGGACACTGGGTTTTCTGGATTCAAATTTACATCTCTCATCCTCAATATTCTCATCTCTAAAAGGGATGTAATAATAGTAAATGTGTCTGTTAATTGGTTCAGAGGATTGAAGGAATGAGCATACATGAACTGGAACTCAGAAGGTTCCCAGGACATGGGACTTAATATATAATGCAGGAAAACCTGTACAAATATATAGAATACACCCTATACACAAAGTACTTAAAATGGTGCCTAGTTGGTTGCTGTCATTGTTAAGTGCCATTGAGTCACTTCTGACCCATAGTGACCCTGTATAGGGTTTCTGAGGAGCAGCTGGTGAAGTTGAACCGCCAGCCTTGCAGTCGGCCCAAGCCGACTTTGCAGTCCAGTGCATTAACCAACAGCACCGCACCAGGACTCCCTTCTAGGATTTGAAAACATGTATTCAAACGAGTACATTACACTCCTGTGCACACTAATGTTCATGACAGCACTGGTCAAAATGGCCAAAGGGTGAAAACCACCCAGGTGTCCATCAACCCATGAATGGATAAACAAAATGTGGTTCCCCTACAATGATATATTATTCAGCAATAAAAAAGAATGAAGTCCTAAAACTTGAAAACATTATGCTGAGTGCAAGAAGCCAGGCACAAAAGGACAAATATATTATGATTCCACTCATTAAAAATTCAAAATAGGCAAACCCATAGAAACAACACAGATTGATAGTTCTCAGGAGCAGGGTATGAGAAACAACTGTCTTTTGGGTGAATATAGTAAATACTAACAACAAACAACTGAACAGTACCCGTTCACATAGCTCATTTTATGTAAAGTGAGGCTCACCTCAGTAAAAAATGTTAATGCATATATTAACAATTCAATTTCTAGGAATTTAAAGATATTTACCTATATATGCCTAAATATGCATATATACATATTTAGGCATATACAGGAGCTCTAGTAGCGTAGTGGTTACGAATCAGGATGCTAATCTCATGGTCAGCAGTTCAAACCTACCAGCTGTTCCATGGGAGAAAGATGAGGCTTTTGGCTCCCGTAAAGATATACAGTCTCGGAAACCCTGTACAGGGTCACTATGAGTCGGAACCGACTCCACAGCACACAACAACAACAAAATGACAGTAATGCTCATTACAATAACAGCAACAACAAAACCCTTAGAGACTTAAGTGTCCTTCAAAGCAATAAAACCCAAACCTGTTGCCACTGAGTCGGTCCCCAACTCACGACAACCCCATGTGTTTCAGAGTCGAACTACTCCCTAGGGTTTTCTTGGTTGTCACCTCTACAGAAACAGATCAGCAGGCCTTTCTTTTGTGGTGCTGCTGGCTGAGCTTGATTGTTGTTGTGGTTGCTGAGTGTAATCAAGTGGGTCAGACTCATACGGATGTCGTATAGGGTTTCTGAGGAGCAGCTGGTGGATTTGAACCACCAACCTTATGATTAAACGTCCAGTGCTTAAGTGCAAACTACTTGTGTCATGCAGGAACCTCAAATCAATAAAGGACTGGTTGTACATTCATTACATGGAGACATGGATCTCCAGATCTTAATATTTTTAAATGCCCATAAATAATTGTTCAGGGCACAAAAACAAATGTGCCCACTTGTGAGAAAAAAAAAGAGAAAGATAGCTACATACACATAAACTTAAAACATGTATCCCCACTTCTCTCTATGTACACACACACATGCGCGTGCGCACGCACACATAATAAATTCTTTGGAGATCTACAATGGTTTCCTCTGAAGAAGAAGGCTCAGTGTCTGAATAGGCAAGAGATTCTGTTTCATTGTAAAACCTCTGCATTATTTAATTTTTGTCATCTGTACATATTTGTTTATATTATACAAACAGCTAATTATTTAGTAAGTCTTTTGAAATATAGACATAAAACAAATATTATATACTGGCAGTTAGAAAATGTGAGTTTTGTTTGCTCAGACATTAACTATCTGTGTGATACTAGAAAAGTCTCTTCAGCCTCTAGGCCTGACCTCTACAAAGAAGTGGCATGACTGGGTCATCTGTAAAGTCCTTCTGTTGTATTCTAGGTCTTTATGCTTCTATGAGTCAGATGAGGTCAGATGACCTGAGCTTCCTCTAGAATCCAGGATGGTGGAGGGAGAAGCTTTGGACAAGAACAGGCGAGTCTCACAGACTCAGAAAAACCAGAGAGAGCCAAGTCAGTAGAAAACACATGTCTATTGTTGCTGTTAGCCTGGTCCTGCACCATCCCCATGATTGGTTGTGGATCAGACCTTTGTGATCCAAAAGGTTTTCATTGACAAGTTTTCTGAAGTAGGTCACCAGGCCTTTTTTCCTAGTCCATCTTAGTCTAGAAGTGCCAGTAAATTCTGTTCAGCATCATAGCAACACACAAGCCTCCACTTAAGATGGGTAGTGGCCGCACATGAGGTACACCAGCTATTGTTACTATGTTGCTGTGATGCTGAACAGGATTCAGTGGAACTTACAGAATGAGACACACTAGGGATAGAAGGCTGGTGATCTGTTTCTGAAAATTAGCCAGTGAAAACCCCATGGATCACAATGATCAGACTGACCTACAACTGATCATGGTGATGGTGCAGGACTGGGCAGTGTTTTGTTCTGTTGTGTATGGGGTCATCATGAGTCTTAGCAATGACAGCTAACAACAATGACAACAACAAAAGTAGCATTGAACCTGGACTGCAGAACTCAGTACATCAGTACAGGTAACATTTCTAGGTGTTAGGTGGTAGTAAAGAGGAAATGTATCCAATGGAGGACAGGGTGAGAGCAAAGGCTCTCACACAGAAGTCAGATAGACTCTCATAGACAAAGTGGGTGGAGAAGGGAGGAGTCAACAGATTGGACATACAGTTGTACTGTTACCAGTCTTGCATACCAGAGATATTTTTAATATTCTTGTTAATAAAAATGTTAATCTAATAAATGCTGTTGCTCTTTATAAACTTTAAAGCATTCTAAAAACAGGAATGGGCATGACACTGGAACTGAACAGAAGAGGATTAACCTTGTTAAATTGAAAGAAATGAACAGAAAACTGGAATGCTACTAAGATGCCAGGGAGAGGGAGCAAAAAGGACCCTAGGGTCTTATTAGACCCTGGCTAGGAACCAGAGTCTCTTCTCTGGTCCCCAAGAATAAGAGGTTCCAACCAGGGGCACAGGCCACTTTCTAGAGATGCCTCTCTGGTCTGGGGGCCCAGTCTTATCTGGCCAAATGACTCATCTGGTTTCCAGGGGCTCTTCCCATCTGCCCTCCTCAGGATGGATTATGGTGGGATGTGTGTGGGCTGGGGTGTTTACACAAGTATCCAGGTGGCACAAGATGAAGCTAGGCTGAGAAGAGAAGGGGGCAGAAACTGCCTCCACTTATGCTCTGGCTCCAGATCCCACACAGGACAGGGTCACGCAAAACAAGAGGCTGAAGGAGAGTGAAAAGTAGAGAAACAATGAAGGTGCTCTGAGTAGAAAAGCATCAAGCTGTTTTACCTGACACAAAATGGCACTCTATTTGCAAACTGTCTATCTACATACCAGCTTGATACAGAATTCAATTGCCTAGACACACAAAAAGCTTTGCTATGGCTGCTAGACACTGTGAAGAAAGTATTCTGGTTCCTGATGATAAAAATTAAATTGTGTCCAAAATATATGTTGAAGTCCTAACTCTTGTGCTTGTGAGTGTGATCTTATTTGGAGATACAGGTTTCTTTGGTTATGTTGGTGACGTCTTACTGGAGTGAGGTGGGTCCTAAACCTGACCCCTCTGAGTAATGTCTTGTAAAGGTGAGTACAGCCATACAAGAAAAGGTAACAGAGGCAGATGCATCTTCAACTCCAAGGATTTTGGCAGCAGTCACCCAAAATTAGGAGAAAGGCTCACATAGAAAGCATCAACATGGCCAAGACCCTGAATTTGAACTTTTAGCCTCCAGAAGAGTGAGGATATTAATGTCTGGTTTTAAAAGTAATCTATTTGTGCCATTCTGTTCCGGCAGTCATGGGAAGCAAGACACCAGCTAGTTCAGATATTGATTGCATGCTCTTGACAAAGTCAAGAGAAAAGTACCACTTCCTCTTTTAGGTAGTTTTTTTATCGTCCAGAAAATTACCTTTGCCATACAACAAAGTAACTGTATGCTCACATACGAATAGTACCAATCTTCTAAATGCCAAGATACAACTTCATGAAAATATCACATACTATAAATTGAAGACAGCTGAATTGATCTGATCAATAACTCATTATTCTGCCTTACAAAATGACAAAGGAAGGCTATGTACCTTAGAGGATATTAGGAAAATTAATAAGAGGGTAACTAGGTGGTGTGGGGGGCATTTGAAGAAAGCAGGTATGCAGTAGTAACGGTTTGAACTGCAAGTTTGGGGATTCAAACTCACCAGCTGCTCCTTGGAAACCCTATTTTGCAATGGGTCAGAACCAACTCGGTGGTACTTAACAACAACATCGCCTTCTTGGAGTCCCAGTGTGGTGCTGTAGGATCAGCACTGGACAGCTCCTCCTAGGAAACCCTAATAGGGTTGCTATTAGCTGGAACCTACTAAACAGGACTTAACAACAATAACAACATCCCTCTCTTAGGTGGTACAACAGTTAGTGTACCCAGCTGCTAACCAAAATATTGGCAATTCTAGTCCGGCCTGAAGCTCCTCTAGGTGCCTAGTGATCTGCTTCAGAAAATGTCAGTCATTAAAAACCCTGTGGAACACAGTTCTTTGCTGACACATAAGAGACTTCCATGAATTCTGGGTGAAATTGATGGGAACTGGTGGTTATACCCTTCTTAAGGCTTTCTCTCTAAATCAGGCAGTGTTCTGTATGGGCTCTCCACTCATTATGAGAATGACTGTGCATAAGAAGCTGAGATAAGCCTCCTTACCAAAATCAGCTGTGCTTTCTGTCCCCAAACTTGTCATGGGTATTGAATCTGGCTGTGCCTATAAGGGTTCAATGAACTTTTTGAAAAATATATACCACATTCAAATAATCTTTTTGGAGAACAGACCTGGTAATAGGAAATGTCAACATCGTTAATCATGTATTAAGTTTCATTAAAATTAAAACTTTGAAATAATTAGCTTCTGCTACTTCCCAAAGTAGTAATTATAGACCATTAAGAAGTGTCACACTCTCTCAAATTTCCTCCTTTAAACATTAAATGCTAACGATAAAACATTATTTTAAAAATAATCTTTGGGATTTTTATCTGTGAAACTATAAACAATACATTCTGGGCCAATCAAATCTCTCAGAATTCAGGAAATTTGAATTTGACTGGACTTAGTGGTGACATTTAAATGTTAATATGTATCATTGCATATGAAAGTGTATTCAGAGCATTAAAAATATGTATTTAAATGTATTTGGGGGTTTTGCTCTTCTTCACTTAAAATGTTTTTTAATCTTCTATGCCAAAAGTTACTTATTAAAAAAAAAGTTACTTATTCAATGTCAATTAGAAAAACAAGTAGTGTTAGGCCATTGTACTTCAATTTAGCAATTCCTCAGCAGGAATTTTCTTCAAACTTATCCAAATATGAGAGTCTGTAAGTATATAATCTGTAAACTATAGTCTTTCCCCTGTGATGTTGTTGTTAGGTGCCACTGAGTCAGTACCAACTCATAGCGACCCTATGCACAACAGAATGAAAAACTGTCTGGTCCCGGGCCAACCTCACTATTGTTGCCACGCTTGAGCCCACCGACGCTACCACATTGCAAATCCATCTTGCTGGAGGCCTTCTTTTTCTCTGACCCTCCACTTTACCAAACATGATAGCCTCCTCCAGCGACTGGTCCTTCCTGACAATATGTCCAAAGTATGAGAGACGAAGTTTGGCCATCCTGTCCTCCAAAAGAGCACTCTGGCTGCACTTCTTCCAACACAGATCTGTTGGTTCTATGGGCAGCCCATGGCACTTTTAATATTCTCCTCCAACACCTTAACTCAAAAGCATTCTTCTACAGTCTTCCTTATTCACTGTACAGATTTTGCATGCAGATGAGGTTATTGAAAATACCATGGCTTGGGTCAAGCACATCTTAGTCCTCAAGCTGACATCTTTGCTTTTCAACACTATAAAAAGGTCTTGTGCAGCAGATTTGCCTAATGCAATATTTCGTTTGATTCCTTGATTGCTGCTTCCATGAGTGTTGATAGTTGATCCAAGAAAAATGAAGTCATTGACAACTTTAATCTTTTCTCCATTGATAAGAATGTTGTTTATTGGTCCATTGGTGAGGATTTTTGTTTTCTTGACATTGAGATGTAATCCATACAGAAGGCTGTGCTCTTTGATCTTCATCAGTAAATGTTTTAAGTCCTCTTCACTTTCAGCAAGCAAGGTTGTATTATCTGCATATCGCAGGTTGTTAATGAGTCTTCCTCCAAGGCTGACGCCATGTTTTTCTTCATAGATCCCAGATTCTCAGATTATTTGCTAAGCATACAGGCTGAATAAGTATGGTAAAATAATACAACCTTGTCACACACCTTTCTTAATTTTAAACTATTCAGTGTTCCCATGTTCTGTTTGAACAACTGCCTCTTGGTCCAGGTACAGATTCCTCATGAGCACGATTAAGTGTTCTGGAATACTCATACTTCGCAATGTTATCCATAGCTTGTCATGATCCACAAATCAAAAGTCTTTGTGTAGTTAATAAAGCATAGGTAAACACCTTTGTGACATTCTCTGCTTTCAGCCAAGATCCATTTGACATCAGCAACGATATCTCTCGTACCATGGTCTCTTCTGAATCCGGCTTGAACCTCTGGAAGAAACACTGCCTGGTCCTGAGCCATCCTCACAATTGTTGTTACATCTGAGCCCACTGCTGCTGCCATTCTGTTAATCCATCTCTTTGGAGGCCTTTCTTTTTTGTTGATCCTCCAATTTACCAAGTCCTTTTCTAAGGACTGCTGCATCCTGATAACACATCTGAAGAATGAGAGATGAAGTCTTGCCATGCTGGCTTCTAAGGATCATTCTGGTTTTATTTCATTCAAGACAGATTTGTTTGTTCTTCTGGCAGTCCATAGCATTTTCAGTGTTCTTCTCTGACACCCTAATTCAAATGCATTGATTCTTCTAGATCTTCCATATCCATCGCCCAACTTTCACATGCATATCAGGCAATTAACATTGACATAATTAGTTTTTATAAAAATATTTTAAGAAAGATACAATCATTGTCTTCATTATACAGATGAGATAAAGCTGGTACAGAAAAATCAAGCAATTTGCCCAAGAAATGTCAAGTTCTTTAGTGGTATTGCCACCCACTGCCATACAGTCGATTATTTATGTATGACTCATGTTTTTCTTGTTGTTAGGTGCCAATTGCTCTGACATGGTGTCAATCCATCTTGTTGGGATCTTCCTCTTTTTTGCTGACCCTCCACTTTACCAAGCATGATGTCTTACTCCAGAAACTGATCCCTCCTGATAACACATCCAAAGTATTAGGGACGAAGTCTTTTTATCTTGACTTCTAAGAAACATTTTGACTGCACTTCCTCAAAAATCAGATTTGTTTGATCTTCTGGCAGTCCATAGTACTTTTACATGTATATGTAGCTATTGAAAATACCATGGACGGGATCAGGCCCACCTTGAACTGACATCTTTGCTATTAAACACTTCAAAGAAGTCTTGTGCAGCCTGGCCAGGTACAATATGTCATTTGACTTCTTGACTGCTGCTCCCGTGAGTATTGATTGTTGATAACACTACAAATCAAATATCACTAAATAGCAATATGTCTGAAGTATGATTATTATTATTGTCAGATTCATAATGGCCAATTTAAGCTCACTAATGTCTGGAACAGAGTCCTGGTATGGCACTGTGGGTTAATGAGCCAGACGACAAAGCTGTTTGAACTGTAAGGTCAGCAGCTCAAGCTCACCAGCCTCCTTGGAAACCCTACATGGGGTTGCTATGGGTCAGAACAGACTTGATGGCACTTAACAACAACAATGTCTGGGACGGACTTCTGGTGTGGTGCTGTAGGATCAGCACTGGACTGCGAATCACAGAGTTGGCAGTTCAAACCCACCACCTGCTCTTCAGAAACCCTATACAGGGCCAGTATAAGTCTGAAAGAACTGGACAGCACTTAACAAAAACAACAATGCCTAGGATATTTTTATGTTTATGTGTTCCATTTCATTTTTGACAACTTCTAATTTTCCTAGACTCATACTTCATACATGCCATGTTCTGTTTTTTAATGGATGTTTGCATCTATTTCTCCTCATTTTGAGTTGTGTCCTATCAGCCAATAAAAGTTCTGTGAGGTTTACTTCATTCATGTCATCATGGTCAACTCTACTTTGAGAAGGCAGCTCTTCTCTAGTTACATTTTGAGTGCCTTCCAAACTGAGAGACTCATCTTCTGACACTGTGTCTAATAATATTTGGTTTTGTTCATAATGTTTTCATCTTTCACCACTGTATCTGACAATGTTCCTCGATCACTGATAAGGTTTTCAGTGACTAAATATTTGGAAGTAGTTTATCTCTCCTTCTGCCTAGTCTTACTCTGGAAGCTCCACTGAAACCTGCCCTCCAGGGGTGACCCTGCTGGTGTCTAAACTTTCACAGTAACTCTGAAAACCATTTCAATAAAAAAAAACTGGTCAATGAGTGGTGGTTACAACTTAGTGTGATCCTATAAAACAGAGAATTGCTCCACAGTGCTCCTTTAACTTAGTAGCCCAATGCTTAATCTACTGCACCACCATGGCTCCTTGGCCAGACGCATACTTGGCAAGTTGGAACTATGGTCATGCTCTTATAAGGCAGGAAGGGAAGGAGAGAGGAGTGTTTCTCAGTCACAAAAGCAATTTAAGGAGGTTTTCCCCTCGTGTCACTGTGTCTATCACCAGTACCCTTGGGAGATGACCTAATGATACCCCCAGAACTTAGATTTTATTTTTTAATAGAATTCTACATGAAAAGACTCCAGAGCTCATTGGTTCATTGTTGTTGTTGTTGTTAGGTGCCATTGAGTTGGTACCAACCCATAGTGACCCTATGCACAGCAGAACAAAACACTGCCTGATCCTGGGCCAACCTCACTACTGTTGCCATGCTGCCACTTGGCCAATCCATCTCGTTGAGGGTCTTCCTCTTTTTCTCTGACCCTCCACCTTACCAAACACGATATCCTTCTCCAGCGACTGGTCCTTCTTGACAATATGTCTGAAGTATGAGAGACGAAGTTTGGCCATCCTGGCCTCCAAGGAGCTCTCTGACTGCATTTCTTCCAAAATGGATCTATTGGTTCTTTTGGCAACCCATGGCACTTTCAATATTCTCATCCAACACCATAATTCAAAAGCATCAATTCTTCTATGGTCTTCCTTATTTACTGTCCAGTTTTCACATGCATATGAGGTTATTGAAAATACCATGGCTTGGGTCAGGCGCACCTTAGTCCTCAAGCTGACATCTTTGCTCTTCAACACTTTAAAAAGGTCTTGTGCAGCAGATTTGCGTAATGCAATACACGTTTGATTTCTTGACTGCTGCTTCCGTGAGTGTTGATAGTTGATCCAAGAAGAATGAAGTCCTTGACAACTTCAATCTTTTCTCCATTGATAAGAATGTTGTTTATTGGTCCAGTGGTGAGGATTTTTATTTTCTTTACATTGAGATGTAATCCATACTGAAGGCTGTGCTCTTGGATCTTCATCAGTAAATGTTTTAAGTCCTCTTCACTTTCAGCAAGCAAGATTGTATCATCTGCATATCGCAGGTTGTTAATAAGTCTTCCTCCAATCCTGAAATACCATGTTTTTCTTCCTATAAACGAGCCTCTTGGATTATTTTCTCAGCATACAGGTTGAATATGTATGGTGAAAAAATACAACCTTGTTGCACACTTTTCTTAATTTTAAAGCATTCAATGTTCCCATGTTCTGTTTGAACAACTGCCTCTTTGTCCTGGTACAGATTTCTCATGAGCACAATGAAGTGTTCCGGAATACTCATATTTCGCAATTTTGTCCATAGCTTGTCATGATCCACATAATTGAAAGCCTATGCATAGTCAATAAAGCACATGTAAACATCTTTCTGATATTCTCTGCTTTCAGCCAAGATCCATCGGACGTCAGCAGTGATATCCCTCGTTCCATGGCCTCTTCTGAATCCAGCTTGAACCTCTATAAGTTCTCTGTCAATGTATGCTTGTAGCCATTTCTGTATTACCTTTTGGTTAGTAGATAATGCCAAGCCTGAGAGTAAGTAAATTAAAAACAGACTAGAATAGCTTCCTGTTGCCTGAAAGCAAGGATCCTCTTACCTGGAGTAGTCAGAAAGGGCAAATAGAACTGCCATTGAACACATAGTTACAACTGAAAATGAAAAATGTATGAGAGTCAAAAATCTGAGGTAACTGATTTATGTAAATAGAGCAACTTGAAAGAGGAGTCTGGAATCCACGTTAAATTTTTTTTTTTTTTTCCATGTTGAATTTTAAAGTTGCTTTTTCTAACGGCAGTTTATTTTTTTGGTGTTTTGTTTTTACCCCCCAAACTTTGTGGTGACTTAGCAATATACCCTAAAGAAGATGAGTCTCTGTCCAGCATAATCAATAAGTCTTCTATACAATTAACACTCAAGAGCAGATATGTTTGAGAAGCAGTTTTAACATGTTCCCAGAAAAGTATGTTCTGTCATTGTACTCTTGTTGTTGTTTTAAGTGCCATTGAGTCAGTTCTGACTCATTGTGACCCTGTGTGGGTTTCTAAGGAGCAGCTGGTGAGTTTGAATCACTGACCTTGTGGTTTAAAACCTTGCGGTTTAAAAGTCCAGCGCATTAAGCCACGGCGCTACAACAGGACTCCTCATTGTACTGTGTTGGTGTTGTTATGTGCCATGGAGTTGGTTCTGACTCATAGTGACCCTGTACAGGGTTTCAGAGGCTATAATTCTTTATGGGAGCAGAAAGCATCATCTTTCTCCCGTGGAACACCTGGTAGTTTCGAACTGCTTACCATGTACTATATCACACTGTAATTAACTGAAAAGCATGTATATTTTCAAATATGTACCCTGAATCAATCTGTAAACACACATATGAAGGTAAATCAAAAGTATTATTATAATCCCATTGTTATTGCTGTTGTGAAGTGCTGTCATGTTGGTTCCAACTCATATTGATCCTCTATAGGTTTTCTAAGGAGCAGCTGGTGAGCTTGAACCACTCACCTTGTGGTTGAGAACTAACCTTGGAGTCTAGAGCATTAACCCATAGCTCTGCACCAAAATTCCTATAAACCCATAGAAACCTTTATTTTTTAAAAATATCAAAATGTACAGTTATTGTTTCTTTACATATCCTCCATCTGGGTCTATATACTTCTGGAGGCAATGTTTCCATCTATCCAATTCTGTGATCTTCTATTTACACAACGTCAAAATGGTCATTTTGCATCCTCAAGGGATTCAACTTTTACTCTTTTAAAATGGTATTTAAATTTTGAAAACAAAAGAGTAATGTTCATCTGTGGCCTTACTTATTTGAGTATGTGTTTTGGTATTTTTTTATGCTTTCTGATTGCTTCCAGGTAGATGTGATCAGGATGTGGGCTTCCCTTTTCACTCTTCTTATTTTTTAACTCAGAGTAATTTTCATGTGTTGTCTGCCTCCCTGGTATATGACAGTTGGTATTGGTTCTTGCCTGGATTTTGGTGTTTTATAGAGTGTGATTGTAGCTTGACTATATGGTAGTAGTTGCTGTCTATTCTTCAGTAATATAGGGATAGAAAGAGTCCCCCAAAGGTAAAAGGGGGAGCATAAAACAGCAAAACAGCAACAGCAAA
>NW_006408679.1:1942573-1948626 GCF_000296735.1 Chrysochloris asiatica | reverse complement strand
AAACAGCAAAACAGCAACAGCAAAAAAAAAAAAAAAAAGGGGGGAAAAAACCCAAAACCACCAAAAGAACAAAAACTAGATTGGATACATTAGTCTATAATAGTAGAAAAGGGAGAGGAGGGAGTGAAGGAAAAAAAAAAAATCTGTAACCTAATATGAGCATGACTTTAAGGTTCTCTTTCAACTTCTTGCCTTCAAAGCTGCCTGATAAATTTCATGATGCCACTGTTGGTTGTTATGATGTACCTCAGGATTTAATTTAATGTTCAGCCTGTTTTGTTTTTAAACTCTCTTTCCCTCTCCATGCCCCTTTTCTGGCCTTTTACCTATTGAAAAACAGTTCAGGGCTGGCTCTTGAGCTGAGAGTATCTGTGCACATGTGTGGCAGAACAATCCACCAGTGGTGAGGGTTGGGGGTGTCTACTCGCTCAGGCTCCCCATCTAGTCACCAGAATGGAGGTGCGCAAACAGTGTGGGACCAATGAACAGATACCAAAAAGAGAAAAAGAAAGAAAAAAAAAAAATCAGAACAAAGCAAAACTGACCAAGTGTATTGTCTACCTTTGCTCTGAGGTTCTCACAGCATTATTCTGTGGCGTGTCTGCTCCCCTGCTTGGTCTTGCTGTTTGGTCTCACCCAACTTATGGGCTGCAGGCTGCTGAGCCTGGCAGATTTAAAAATACATGATTTCTTACTTCTGCTACAAGTTCCACTAGCTATAAGCCTTCAAACTTTTAAAATATTCCTACCTGTGTGGTTCAGAGTTTGGATCTCTGCCCTGAATCCTCTTCACCTGGTATTCTGTGGTATTGCTCAAAAGTGACATGTTTAAACACATTTTGTATGGGTAAAAAATCTGTGCATGTATGAACTGGAACTTGAGTAGTAATATTTTTCAACTTCCAGTTATATGTTGTGTGTACCAGTCATTGGAAAGTTCCCACTTTTGTTAAGTTGCCTTTGAAGTTTTACTAGCAAGCCAATTAGACTATTATATTGTTGATTCTTGGCTTTACAATATAAATATTTCCTGGACACTTGTAACTCCTCAGAGAACATAGTTCACTTTGTGGAATCTGCTAATCCCCAGTTTAAACTGTGTTTTGCTTTTAGCAGAATTCTTTCTTTTGATTTCACAGAATACATGCTGTTATTCTTTGACAAAAGAGAAAACAACGATTAAAGTTTATAAGATCAATTTGAATCTTAGAGGTTAACTCTCAGGCTATGATACAAAATAAGAAAATAACAAAAAGAAGTCTCTCTACTATCATCCAAAAATGTTACACGTTGAGACTAATCATTTACAGCCTATACTGTTGTGATCCTGGAGTCCTGCTGTGGCACTGTGGGTTAATGCGCTGGACTGCAAGTCAGTTTAAACCTCAAGGTCAGTGGTTCAAGCTCATCAACCATTTCTTGGAAACCTTATACTAGGGTTGCTATGAGTTGGAACCGAATCCACAACACATAACTTCAACAACTATTGTGATCTACTGTAAAAGACCTCCTTAAAGTTCTAAATAGCAAAGATGTCATTTGAATAAGTAAGGTGTGTATCTGACTGCAGGAGAAAGATGAGGCTTTCTGCTCCCGTAAAGATTTACAGCCTTGGAAACCCTGTACAGGGTTGCTATGGGTCAGAACCGACTCGACAGCACTTAACAACAACATCTGACCCAAGGCAGGGTATTCCCAATTGTCTCATATGCATGTGAAAGTTGAATAATGAAAAAGGAAGAGGACAGAAGATTTGTTGCATTTGAACTGTGGTGTTGGTGAAGAATACTGAATGTATAGTGGACTGCTAGAAGGAAGAGCAAATATCCCTATATCCTATAAGCAAAGGTAATGATACTGATTGAGAGTCAGCATTAACAAGGGAAAACACCACTAAAGTGCAGTGACTCAATTGTCACAGCAGACGCAAATATACCAGTGATCATGAGGATGGCACATGACTGGCTCATGTCTAACAACTGGATGGCAACCAACAACAGCAACAACAACAACACATTGGAGCTGCCAATGAACTATCAGTATAGATGTTGTTGTTGTTGTTAAGTGCCGTCAAGTTGATTCTGACCTGTAGCGACCCTGTATAGGGAGGGTTTCCAAGTTCTCGCTGGTGAGCTTGAACCACTGACCTTGCAGTTCAAAGGACTTTGCAGTCTGACACATTCGCAGACAGCGCCACACCAGAACTGGGCATGTAGAAATGGCTTCCTACTTGCAGACCACAGTAAACGATCATCATGTACTTTGTACTTCAGGATCCATCTTGAAATTTACTAATGGGTATGATACCATTCCTCTTCAGTTGTCTTTCCTGGCATGGTAGAACATACGGTTGTGTGATACAAAATGGCTAAATGCAAGTCCACTTCAGTTCTCTAACACCTAGGATACCACTATACATTTCATTTCATTTTTGATGACTTCCAATTATCCTAGATTTACACTTCATACATCCCAATTTATTTTTACTTGAATTTACCCACTACCACAAGTGCCAAAGATGAAGAAATTGAAGATTTTTACTAACTTCTGCAGTCTGAAATTGATGAAACATGTTATCAAGATGGCATGACAATTGCTGGTGATTGGAATGTGAAAACTGGAAACAGAGATGAATGATGGATAATTGGGAAATATGGCCTTAATGGCAAACAATACAAGATATTGCATGGTAGAACTTTGTAAGGTCAATGACTTATTAATTAAAAATACTTGTTTTTCAACTACATAAAGTATGACTAAAAGTGTATACACTTGGACCTTACTAGATGGATACACAAATCAAATTGATTATATCTTGGAAAGAGCTGATGGAGAAATTCAATGTCGTCAGTCAGAACAAGACCAAAGCCAACTGTGGAACAGACCACCAATTACTCATGCA
This sequence comes from Chrysochloris asiatica, assembly GCF_000296735.1. NCBI lineage: Eukaryota > Metazoa > Chordata > Mammalia > Afrosoricida > Chrysochloridae > Chrysochloris > Chrysochloris asiatica. Next base: position 1,945,724 of record NW_006408679.1, on the reverse strand, counting down.
CAAGGTAAAGTTGAAGCTGAACTTATGACCCTGTGTAGATCCCACCTGAATTTAAAGATCATCTTAAGAATGGATCTGATGCATTGAACCAAAGGCCAGACAAGTTGTGAGATGACATCAAGGACAGCAGACATGAAGAAAGCAAAAGGCCATTTAAAAGACAGGAAAGGAAAATGATCAAAATGAATGTCAGAAGAGACTGAAATTTACTCCTGAACATAGAGGACCTAAAGAGTATGGAAGAAATGATGAAATAAAAGAATATTTTAAAAGTTATCACAGAAAATAAAGGATTTCATAAAAAATAAAGCATTATAGTGAAATATGCAAAGACCCGAAGTTAGAAAAACCAAAAGGGAAAAACAAGGTTAACATTTCTCAAAATGAAAGAACTGAAGAAAAATGTCAAGCTCTGAGTTGTAATACTGAAGAAATCTATGGGCAAAATACTGAACCAATGTAGAAAGCATTAAGGGAATACACAAAATTACTTAAAAAAAAAAAAAAGTAGTCAACATTCAGTTGTTTGAGGAAGCAGCATATGAACGAGAACTGATAGTATTTAAAGAAGAAATCCAAGCTGCATTGAAGTCACTGGTGGAAACAAGACTCTAGGAATAGACAGAATAAAAGAGTAACTCAAAAAGTATTGTTGAATGTAAAACTAATGTTCTCCCATGTAGACTGTCACATAATTCACAATAAATCATTTAAGAAAGAAAAAAAAAAAAGTATTGTTACTAGGGTTCAAGTCAGATATTAACAAAAAAATGTTTAAACATGTTTCTGCAATTAGTGCATAGCTGCAGACAGGGTCTCTCAATAATACACTTGTCTATTTAGGATTCCTTAGCAAAAAAAACAAAACAAAAACGGTCTACTGAAACAGTGGCTTCCAGAGCATCTGCTAGGCCAGTTAAAGTCAAGGCAACGAGGTCGGCTCGGAAGACTATGGTGACTTTTGGAGGGGATTGCAAAGGGTTAAGTCCTGGTGTGGCACTGTAGGATAAGCATTGAGCTGCTAACTGCATATGTGGTGGTTTAACCCTACCAGACGCTCTTGTAAACCCTATATAGGGGTGCTATGAGATGAAACTGACTCGATGGCACTTAACAACAAGAACAACATAATCTTAATAGATCATCTTTAAGACACAGAACACTCACAGTGGCTGGTTATGAATTAATAATATTTTTTTTAAATTGAAAACTGCATGAGTGAGGAAAATGCTAGGGAAGTTGTTGTAGTTAAGTACTGTCGAGTTGATTCCAGCCCTTAATGACCATATATAGGGTTTCCAAGGTACAGCTGGTGAGTTTGAACCACCGGCCTTGCAGTTCAAATGACTTTGCAGTGTGATACATTAGACCACAGTGCCACAACAGGACTCCAGGGAAGTTAGGCTGAGGAATTTTTTTTCATCATGACAATGAACCAACTCATTTTTTGAGGGTAGACATGGCTTTCCTATGAGAATTTGGTTCTCATAGGAAACCTTACCACATTCACTCTACACCTGTGATCTTACTCTATCAGACTTCTTTTAGTTTCCTGAACTTACAGTACATCTCATAGGAACATTATGTGAGTGCCTCAAGGATGCCCAAACTGCTGTTTTCACATGGTGCAAATTGAAGCATACAGAATTCTTCATGGAAGGGTTAGAGAAATGAAAACACCCCTTCAAAATTATATAGATCTAGATAGAGGATATGTCAAGAAACAATAGCTTCACTTTGGTATTTTTGTTCAATAAACAGTCGTATGATTTTATAGCAATATTTTTTTGACATACCCTTGCACCAATTGAGATGCTTCAATAAAGGATGCAATACTGGAAACACTCATCTATGCCAAGAATTTTGGAAGACAGGTAACTGGCCAACTGACAGGAAGAGATACATATTTATGCTCATTCTAAAGAAAGGTGACCTGACAGAATGTAGAAATTCTTGAACAATATCAATAATATCACTGATTCAAGTAAAATTTTTCTGAACATCGTTAAAAAATTACTCCAACATCAGAGGGAACTGCCAGAAATTCAAACTGATTAAGAAATTTAAGCTGGATTTTGTTGTTGATGTCAGATGGATTTGGTTGAAAACAGAGAATACCAGAAAAATGTTTGCCTGTGCTTTATTAACTATATAAAGGAACCTGACTTTGTGTATTATGACAAATTATGGATAAATTGTAAGGAACGGGAATATCAGAACATTTCATTGTTTTCATGTGGAAACTCTATATCGATCAAGAGGCAATGATTAGAACATAAAAAGGGGATACTTCATGATCTAGAATAAGAAAATGTGTCTGTCATAATTGTATCCTTACATCATATTCATTCAATCTGTATGCTAAGAAAATAATTCCAGAAAATGAACACAGCATCAGGATAGGAAGACGTCTCATTAACAACCTCTAGGTGACACAACCATATTTGCTGAATATGAAGAGGACTTGAAGCACTTGTTGATGAAGATCAAAGATTACAGCCTTAAATATGGATAATGCCCCATTGTCAAAAAACCAAAAAAATTCTTTAAAGCTAGATCAATAGATTGGAATACCTAAAATGGGGCTACAACGTGCCCAGTGAAGGAGGCTTCCTGTGGAGCCTCTGCAATACATAAGACTATAGGTGGAAGCCTGAACCACATCCAGATCTCCAGAGATGAGAAATTCCCACTTGAAAGGACAATAGACCAGCCTGGAGTGGCTAGAAGAACAGAAGATACTTCTTGAAAGAAAGACCTATAGGAAAAATATAAAACAACACAGGCAGACTGACTGTTACTACAAGAACAAGCTTGCCCAGGAAACATCAAGGTAAGTGGTCGGGTCCCCTCAGTGCAAACCCCCTTGCAAGACTAAGACTCAGTGTGAATACACGCTGTGATTGGTGACTACGCTTGACACCGATAAGGGGAAGTGAGAGAAAAACAGCAATGAAGTGATGAGCTAAGCCCTACAACGTTCAATAGACTTCTGTGAACCCAAGTGAAGACCTGGTTGACCAGCAGTGTGGCAAGACCTAGGGACTCTTGGGCCTAGAGTCAGTGATATAGCCACAGAGGACTAGAGTGGAGAGTGAAGCATCCAGCTGATAAGAAGAGAGGGCATATGCATAAGAACACCCACACTTGC
>NW_006408679.1:1938883-1941350 GCF_000296735.1 Chrysochloris asiatica | reverse complement strand
GATGGGCAACTTGGACATTGGCTACCCAAAATAGGGGGCGGGGGGCTACAAAGGCAAGAAGTGACTGGCTTACAAGCTTTCAAGAGGGGACCTAGATCCAGAGGGCCTGGAGGAAGGAAGAATCTCCAGTGAGTAGTATTCAATCTGTCTAGGCGGGGGTGATGCAATGAAATGCAGACGGGTCTCTTGTGATACAATAGTGAATAATTGTTATCAGGATTGATTGTGAGGGTCAGAAACGTAAAGATAGACGTTTTGTAGCAAGGAGGGGAGTGATTAACTTTTCAGTCTAGCAGCGGAGGTCCCTAGGACCATCAAGGGAGAAGAGCAGAGAGCGGGACCCTACCCAGAGAAGCAGTGATGCCTGAAATGGAGGCAGAGATGATAACGTGGAGCGATGGAGCAGCTGGAGACTTTAGATCTAGAGAGGGAGAGAGACTGTGTGCTGAAGACCTGGGGGATACGGGAGAAGGATTGCAGGGTATACCCTTTGGTTGGCTGATGATGCATGGAGGGGACTGTAACCATGCAATAAGACGATATATGATAGAATGAATGTAAAACTAATGTTCTCCCATGTAAACTATCACATAAATCACAATAAAACATTCAAGAGAAAGAAAAAAAAAAAGTCACTATGACTGGCTACTACAAGAATAAGCAAGCTGTTCACTGGGAAGCCATCAAGGCAAGCAATCAAGTTCCTTCAGGACAAACCCCCCTCTAAGACTGAAACTCAAAGGGAACACATGAACACACATATAAGCTTGCTGGCGACCACACTGGTCTACCGGTGTGGAAGGGGGGAAGGCAGCAATGAAGAAATGGGCTTAGTTCAACCACAGTCCATTGATTCCTGTTGACCTGGAGATGAGAGAGAGAAGACGAAGGGCTGGTTGCTCCAAAGTGTGGTGAGACTTGAGGTCACTTGAGCCCATTGACAAGGACATAATCACAGAGGGCTACAGCTGAGAGTGAAACATCTAGCTGATATGAAGTGAGGGGAGATGCACAAGAACACCCAAACTTGCATAGTACCCATTTGGATAGTGCCCATTTGACCTAGCCTTGATGGCTTGATAATCAGAACTCAATTAGAGGAAGATTAAAAAAAAAAAAAAATTTTTTTTTTGATAACGGAAACAAGGGTAAATTGCTACAATGTGATGAACCTGATCTATACTCATGGCGGTAGTAACTCTAAATACCAACAGAGAGGAAAGGAGTCTTCACATCAAGTATCAATGCTATCCCCTCTGTACACAGGGTAGATAAGGATGGGCAACTTAGACATTGGCTACCTAAAATGAGGGGGTGATAAAGGCACACAGTGACTGGCTTACAAGGTTTCAAGAGGGAGTTTAGTTTAAGAGTGCGTGGGGTAAGAAAGAGTCCCCACTGAATAATTTCCATCTTGTGTAGATGGGTCTGGTGAAAAGAGATGGGGATAAGATTTGTATGATTCAATAGTGAATAATTGTTATGACTAATTGCGAGTGTCACAATTGTAAAGGTAGAAGTTTTGTAACAAACATGGGGTTAGTAGTTAATCTTACAATCCAGACACAGAGGACCCTAGGACCATCAAGGGAGAAGAGCAAAAGCGGAATGCAGGACCTTATCCAGAGAAGCAGCGACACCAGAAATGGAGGCAGAGATGGGGACAGGGAGAGGAGGAGTGGCTGAGGACTCTAGATTCATGGGAAGAGAGAGACTAAGAGATAGTGGCCAAGAGGCAGACTTGCAGAATGTGTCCTTTGGTGGTGTAAATTATTTTATATGCCTGAAGAGCTAAAGTGAATAGAGAGAAATACTGTTACATGTACACGGAGAGGATTGTAATCATTGTTATGAAACAAGATGTTTGATTTGTTGAATGTAGAACTGATGATCTGCCCTGTAAACTTTCACTCAATCCACAATAAAAATTTAAAGGAAGAGTAAAACAAAAAAAAACTAGATCAATAGCGAGAACAAACAAGATGGCGGATTGGGTGGAAGTGCATTGAGGAGCTCCACTGGCAACAACACAGAATGCAGGACCAAGCAGGCCTAGGGGATGGTCGCAATACTCTGAACCACATATAAAGGAGTATTTAGAAGGTTGGAAGACTTACAGCTGGGGAAGTTTGTGGCAGAAGCAAGAAATCCATTGCTTTCTGGTTAGGGATGCTAAGCTGCTCCAGGAGCTGCCATCTTGTGTGGGGCGAAGCGGGGTAAGGATCAGAGCAGCCACGGATGCCTGACAGAACCGCAGAGATAAAGGTGTGAACATTCTTTTCTTTTGGTAGCAGTTCATTGGTGCCTTGCTGTTCGCGCACCTCCATAGGGGATACCTGAGCTACTGGACACCACAGCCCCACACTCGGAGGGTTCTACTACGCATGCGCACAGATCTCCGCAAAATTTAAAGAGACAGTTTCCAATTAAAACCAAACAGTCACAGCCGGCCCTGAACTGTGTATAA
>NW_006408679.1:1933828-1936341 GCF_000296735.1 Chrysochloris asiatica | reverse complement strand
TATATATGCCTGAGTGGGTTTTTTGTTTGTTTGTTTGTTTGTTTTTTAAAAAGCTAAATTGGATAGAGAGAAACACTGTTAACTGATGGTACATGGAGGGGAGTATAATCATTGTAATGAAACAAGGTATATGATTTGCTGAATGTAAAACTGATGATATGCCCTGTAAACTTTCACTCAATCCACAATAAAAACCTTTAAAAAAAACTAAAAAAACCCAAACTAGATCAATATACATCGTGATAAGTAAAGAAAATACTGAAGTTGTCAAGGATTTCATTTTACTTAGGTCTATAATCAACACCAAATCCATTTGAACTGCAAGGTTCATGGTTCAAGGTTACCAGCCACTTCTCAGAAACCCTATCCAGGGTTGCTATGGGTCGGAACCTACTCGATGGCACTTAACAATAACAATAACACCAATGAAAGCACTCGTCAAATATGCTGCAAAAGACCTCTTTAAAGCGTTCAAAAACAAAGGTGTCACTTTAAAAACTTAGGTTCCTCTGACTCAAGCCAAGGTAGTCTCAATCATTGCATATGCATATGAAAGCTGGACAGTGAATAAGGAAGATGGAAGAAAAATTGATGCCTTTGAATTTTGACGTTTGCAAAGAATACAGAATATACCAAAAACTGCCAGAAGAATAAACAAATTTGTCTTAGAAAATGTACAGCCCTCCTCTGTATTCAAAGGGTAGATAGGCAACTTAGACATTGGCTACCTAAAATGCTGTTGTTGTGTGCCGTCAAATCAATTCTGACCCATAGCGACCCTGTATAGGGTTTCCAAGGAGCAGCTGATGAGCTTGAACTGCCAACCTTGCAGTTCAAACCAACCCCGCAGTCCAGTGCATTAACACACAGTGCCACAGCAGAACCTAAAATGAGGGGGTGATAATGGCACAAATTGACTGGCTTACAAGGTTTCAAGAAGGAGTTTAGTAAGAGTGTACAGGGGAAGACACAGTCTCAGCTGAATAGTTTTAATCTTGTCTAAATGGGTCTGGTGAAAAGGGATGGGGATAAGATTCTTATGATTCAATAGTGAGTAATTGTTATCATGACTAATTATAACTGTCACAACTGTAAAGGTAAAAGTTTTGTAACAAAAATGTGGGAGTAGTTAATCTTACAGTCCAGAAACAGAGGACCCTAGGACCATCAAGGGAAAAGAGCACAAGTGGAATGTGGGACCCTATCCAGAGAAGCAGTGACACCAGAGATGGAGGCAGAGATGAGGATGAGGAGAGAGGGAGCAGCTGAGGACTCATGGAAAGAGAAGGACTAGGTGCTGGTGGCCAGGAGGCAGCCTTACAGAATGTGCCCTTTAAATTATTAGATATTCTTGAATGTTTTGTGTACATCCCCCTACCCATCCCCCCACCCCCCAAAAAAACAAAAACAACAAAACCAAACCAAAAAAACAGGGAATGGAAGCAAATACTGTTGAATGATGATGCATGGAGGAAATTGTAATCATTGCAAGAAACTATGGAGTAAAGCTGATATTCTCCCATGGAAACTATAACTCAGTTCACAATAAAAATTTAAATAAAAAAATGTACAGCCGCAATGCCCCTGAAAAGCAAGGATGGCAAGACTTTATCTCTTGTACTTTGGACATATCATAAGGTATCAATCCCTGAAGAACATATCATGCTTAAAGTAGAAGGTCAGGGAGGAGGAGGACCTTAGTGAGATGGATTGACAGTAATAACAACAAACGGATCAAGGATCCTGAGGCGGTTGAAGAATCAGGCAGTATTTTATTCTGTTGTAAAAGGATAGCTATGATTTGGAACCAACTTGATGGCACCTAATAACGACAACAACATAGGCATAGCCTTTTGTTTTAAGTAAGAAAATGGTGCATCAAAAGAAGAGGTTAATTTTCAAGAGAATTGAAAGAATAGAAAATAAAAATCAGGTTTGTAATAGAGAAATCAATACATTAAGAAAGATATATAATAAGTGGGAGCGGCAACACATTGTAAAGGAAGAGTTTGACCCTTGCTATAGTTTCTGTAACCAAATCTTGAAGGCTTGACTAGTCTCTATTGGTGAACAGGTATGGTAGCGTATGCTATGGTCACCCATGTTAAAATTGTATATGGGACCAATTTTCAACAGACATAGCCCATTTAATTTAAGATAAAAGAAAACTCCTGAATTTAGGAATTATTGTTGTTGTTGTTATGTGCCATAGAGTTGGTACCGACCCATAATGACCTTATGCACAGCAGAATGAAACACTGCCTGATCCTGGGCCAAGCTAACTACTGTTGCCACACTTGAGTTCATCGATGCTGCCACTTGACCAATCCATCTCATTGGGGGTCTTTCTCTTTTTCTCTGACCCTCCACCTTACCAAACATGATATCCTTCTCCAGCAACTGGTCCCTCTTGACAATATGTCCAAAGTATGAGAAATGAAGTTTGGCTATCTTGGTCTCCAAGGAGTACTCTGACTGCATTTCTTCCAAAATGGATGTACTGGTTCTTTTGG
>NW_006408679.1:1931155-1933728 GCF_000296735.1 Chrysochloris asiatica | reverse complement strand
CAGTCCAGAAACAGAGGACCCTAGGACCATCAAGGGAAAAGAGCACAAGTGGAATGTGGGACCCTATCCAGAGAAGCAGTGACACCAGAGATGGAGGCAGAGATGAGGATGAGGAGAGAGGGAGCAGCTGAGGACTCATGGAAAGAGAAGGACTAGGTGCTGGTGGCCAGGAGGCAGCCTTACAGAATGTGCCCTTTAAATTATTAGATATTCTTGAATGTTTTGTGTACATCCCCCTACCCATCCCCCCACCCCCCAAAAAAACAAAAACAACAAAACCAAACCAAAAAAACAGGGAATGGAAGCAAATACTGTTGAATGATGATGCATGGAGGAAATTGTAATCATTGCAAGAAACTATGGAGTAAAGCTGATATTCTCCCATGGAAACTATAACTCAGTTCACAATAAAAATTTAAATAAAAAAATGTACAGCCGCAATGCCCCTGAAAAGCAAGGATGGCAAGACTTTATCTCTTGTACTTTGGACATATCATAAGGTATCAATCCCTGAAGAACATATCATGCTTAAAGTAGAAGGTCAGGGAGGAGGAGGACCTTAGTGAGATGGATTGACAGTAATAACAACAAACGGATCAAGGATCCTGAGGCGGTTGAAGAATCAGGCAGTATTTTATTCTGTTGTAAAAGGATAGCTATGATTTGGAACCAACTTGATGGCACCTAATAACGACAACAACATAGGCATAGCCTTTTGTTTTAAGTAAGAAAATGGTGCATCAAAAGAAGAGGTTAATTTTCAAGAGAATTGAAAGAATAGAAAATAAAAATCAGGTTTGTAATAGAGAAATCAATACATTAAGAAAGATATATAATAAGTGGGAGCGGCAACACATTGTAAAGGAAGAGTTTGACCCTTGCTATAGTTTCTGTAACCAAATCTTGAAGGCTTGACTAGTCTCTATTGGTGAACAGGTATGGTAGCGTATGCTATGGTCACCCATGTTAAAATTGTATATGGGACCAATTTTCAACAGACATAGCCCATTTAATTTAAGATAAAAGAAAACTCCTGAATTTAGGAATTATTGTTGTTGTTGTTATGTGCCATAGAGTTGGTACCGACCCATAATGACCTTATGCACAGCAGAATGAAACACTGCCTGATCCTGGGCCAAGCTAACTACTGTTGCCACACTTGAGTTCATCGATGCTGCCACTTGACCAATCCATCTCATTGGGGGTCTTTCTCTTTTTCTCTGACCCTCCACCTTACCAAACATGATATCCTTCTCCAGCAACTGGTCCCTCTTGACAATATGTCCAAAGTATGAGAAATGAAGTTTGGCTATCTTGGTCTCCAAGGAGTACTCTGACTGCATTTCTTCCAAAATGGATGTACTGGTTCTTTTGGTAGTCCATGGCACTTTCAATATTCTCCTCCAACTCCATAACTCAAATGCATCAATTCTTCTATGGTCTGTCTTATTCACTGTCCAGCTTTTGAATGCATATGAGGTTATTGAAAATATCATGGCTTGGGTCAGGTGCACCTTAGTCCTCAAACTGACATCTTTGTTCTTTAACACTTTAAAAAGGTCTTGTGCAGATTGGCCTAATGCAATACATCATTTGATTTCTTGACTGCTGCTTCCATGAGTGTTGGTAGTTGATCCAAGAAGAATGAAGTCCTTGACAATTTAAATCTTTTCTCCATTGATAAGAATGTTGTTTATTGGTCCACTGGTGAGGATTTCTGTTTTCTTGACATTGAGATGTAATCCATACTGAAGGCTGTGCTCTTTGATCTTCATCAGTAAATGTTGTAAGTCCTCTTCACTTTCATCAAGCAAGGTTGTATCACCTGCATATCACGGGTTGTTAGTCTTCCTCCAACCCTGATGCCACATTTCTCTTCATAGAATCCAGCTTCCTGGATTATTTGCTCAGCATACAGGTTGAATAAGTATGGTAAAAGAATAGAGCCCTGTCGCACACCTTTTTAAATTTTGAACCATTCAGTGTTTCAATGTTTTGTTTGAACAATTGCCTCTTGGTCCAAGTACAGACTCATCATGAGCACAATTCAGTGTTTTGGAATACTAATACTTTGCAATGTTGTCCATAGCTTGTCATGATCCACACAATTGAATGCCTTTGCGTAGTCAATAAAGCACAGGTAAACATCTTTCTGATATTCTCTGCTTTCAGCCAAGATCCATTAGACATCAGCAATGATATCCCTCATTCCATGGCCTCTTCTGAATCTGGCTTGAACCTCTGGAAGTCCTCTGTCAACGTATGCTTGCAGGCATTTCTGTATTACCTTTAGTAAAACTTTACTTGCATAGGATAACAAAGAGATTGAGGATTTCTGCATTCCTTTGGGTCACCTCTCTTTGGAATGGGCACAAAGATGGATCTCTTCCAATCAGTCGGTCAGATAGTTGTCTTCCAAATTTCTTGGCAGAGAAGAGTGTGTGCCTCCTGTTCTGCCTCACTTTCTTGAAAGATTTCAATGTTTAGTACAATTCCTGGGGCCTTGTTTTTTGCTAATTCCTTCAATGCACCTTGGACTTCCTCCTTCAGTATCACTGGCTCTTGATCATATG
>NW_006408679.1:1927369-1930610 GCF_000296735.1 Chrysochloris asiatica | reverse complement strand
CTTGTTTTCATTTTCTTCAGCTTCAGTTTGTATTTGCATATGAGTAATATGCAGTCTGTTCTACAGTCTCTCCCTAGCCTTGTTTACACTGATGATATGGAATGTTTCCATCATGTCTTTCCACAGATGCAGTCAATTTGACTTCTATGTATTCTATCTGGTGAGGTCCAAGTGTATAGTTGTCTCTTATGCTGTCTAAAGAAGGTATTTGAAATGACCAAATCACTGGTGTTGCAGGTGCACGTAAATCACCAAATCACATCTTATATCAGGAGAATCATCACCAGGTGGTAGGTTTGTGGATTACGCATTGGGCTATCAACCACAAGGTCAGGAGTTTGAATTCACAAGGCACTCTGCAGGAGAAAGATGAGGCTTTCTCTTCTCCTAAGATTTACAGCCTCGGAACCTCTGTACAGGATAGCTACGAGTCAGAATTGACTCCACAGCACACTACCATCACCATCACCAGGAAACAGCACAGGTGGTGCTATAGGATAAATAATGGACTTCTAATTGAAAAGTCAGTGGTTCAAACCCACCAGCCATTCCATTGGGAGAAAAATGAGAATTTCTACTACCCTAAGGATTCTGTTGTGGTTGTTAAGTGCATTGTTGTTGTTGTTAAGTGCATTGAATCAGTTCTAATTCCTGTACAGGATTTCTGAGTAGCAGCTGGTGGGCTTGATTCACTGACCTTAAGGTTAGCAGTCCATTGCTTATTCTACAGCACCACACTAGGTGTTTCCCTAAGGATTTACAGCCTTAGAAACCCTATATAAGTTCACTATGAATTGGAATCACCTTGATGGCAAGGGGTAGGATCATCACCAGGAAAGAGTCTTGGTGGTGCAGTGGATTAAGCATTGGGCTGCTAACCGAAAAGTCAGAGGAATGAGGCAGTTTGCTTTCACAGAGTTTTACAGCCTTGGAAGCCCTATGGGGCAGTTCTACTCTATAGGGTTGCTAAGAGTCAGAATGGAGTTGATGGCATGGGTGTGGTTATCACCACGGGGAGGAAATAAGACAGAAAAATAGTGAAGTTCATTCTCCTTTGCTGAGGGTTGAAGGTTTAGTGCAATTGCTGAGCTTGACCAGAGAGTAAAGGCTGGTAGAAATAGGAATCAACCAGTTTAAGAACTGTCATTGTCAACCAAAGAATTCAATGAGGCACGTAAGACTTCTGGATGCTACAGAAAGCATCTGATGGTATTCAACATGTAGATAAGAAGAACATTAAAAACAGAAGGGGCTGAAAATACAGCAAGAGTCCTGAAGAATAGAAGACTAAAATCAGTATCAAGGGAGAAGAAAAACATAAAGTTGTGAATTACAAAGGGGATAGGGGTTCTTCAGAAAGCACAGGAGAGAATTAACATGTATATATTCTTTGTTTTGAGCTTTCTGATATTTAGTGAAAGATTTACACAAATTACTGAATTCTCATAGGCCCCTATGAGAAATTTATTTAACCTACCATTTTTAAGAAAAATGAAACTAAAATAGCCAAGTAACCGAGCAGAGTTCAGGCTAGGTTTGCCTTTTTCATTATTTCAGACTACTCCCCAGTCACCCTCTGCCATTCCCGCTGAGTCTCTAAGCACAGTGTAACTGTCATGTCCTGGCTCATTAACTGGGCTGCTCACTAACTCCTTGTTCATATAAATGGTACAAATATTAATGCACTCAGCTGTTAACAAAAAGGTCAGCAGTTCAAAGCTACCCAGAAGCACCTCAGATAATTGCTGTTGTTGATAAGTGCTGTTGAGTTGATTCTGAATCATAGTGACCCTGTATAGGGTTTCCAAGGAGCAGCTGGTGGGTTTGAACTACTGACCTTGTGGTTTGTAATCCAGTGCCTATCCTACAGTGCTACACCAGAATGTCCTGGTAATCTACTTCTGAAAAATCAGTCATGGAAAACCCTATGGAATACAGTTTTACTCAGACACACATAGGATCTTCAAGAGTCTAAATACACTTGGTGGTAACTCCCCCCACCCCCCAAGGTTTTAACTCCTGTCCAATCCTTTGGTGTTCAGTAAATAGATGACAAACACATTCACTAAGTTAATATCTTGCCTAAGTTTAGAGAGTTAATAAGTGGTAGAATGAAGTATTGCATGCAGATCTTTCTGATTTCAAAGTCTAAGAATCTTCATTGCATTGGCAGGTGACAAATGTGGAGTGGGCATTAGATTTATTGATTTGTGGTGGTTAAACATGGTATGGCTTAGGTATTGGGAAGTAAATTTGGAGTCACTAATAACGATAGTAAATCACTGTTCTGTCAGTTTGTTTTACTGTGGTGGCTTATGTGTTGCTGTGATGCTTGAAGCTATACCACTGGTATAGCTTCATAAATACCAGCAGGTTCACCCATGGTGGACAGGTTTCAGTGGAACTTCCAGACTAAGACAGACTAGAAAGAAGAGACACAGACTACTTCTAAATGGTTAGCCATTGAAAACCTTATGAATTGCAGTTGAGCAGTTGAGCATTGCCAGATATAGCACCAGAATGTGAGTCCCTCAGGTTGGAAGGGACTAAAAAGACAAGCTGCCTTATCAAAGTAGAGCTAACCTTAAAAATGTGGATGGAGCAAAGCTTTAGGAACTTTTATCTGCTGATAGAGCACAACTCAAAATGAGAATAAACAGCTGCAAACATCCATTAATAATAAGAATGTGAAATACAGTATGCATCTTGAATCTTGGAAAATTGAAAGTTGTCAAAATGGAATGGAGTACGTAAATACTGATATCATTGGCATTTATGAGCTGAAATGGATGGGTATTGGCCATTTTGTATCTGAAATCACCTAGTTTACTATGCCAGGAACAAAAAATTGAAGAGGAATGGTGATGCATTCATCATCTAAAAGAGAATTTCAAGATCTATCTTGAAGTATAATACTGTTTGTGATAGGATAATATCTATATGTCTACGAGGAAGACCAGTTAATAAATACAGCCATTATTTAAATTTACATGTCAATCACTAAAGGAAATGATGATGAAATTGAAGAATTCTACCATCTTCTACAGTATAAAATTGATCAAACAAGCAATCAAGATGCATTGATAATAACTGGGGATTAGAAGGAGCTCTGGTAGCGTAGTGGTTATGAATCAGGCTGTGAACCACAAGGTCAGCAGTTCGAAACTACCAGTGGTTCCATGGGAGAAAGATGAGGCTTTCTGCTCCTGTAAAGATTTACAGCCTCGGAAACCCTGTGCAG